>NC_135801.1:15601992-15946112 GCF_964213995.1 Mustelus asterias | reverse complement strand
CAGATCAAGCCCGAGAGGTGTTGTAATGCCTCATCCTGTCAGCCTCGATCTTGTTTGATCAAGCCAAGATGGGCTGTAGATTCTTGTCTTGCCAGCTTGAATCTGGTTTGTCCCTTATGTGGGGACTCTGATTGGACTTAATACTTTTTTTTGATTCGGAATAAAGAATCAAAAGGTACAAAAAAATGTGGAAGAGAGAATGTCCGGTGTGTGTGGGGTCCTTGATGATGCTGGCTGCTTTTCCGAGGCAGCAGGAAGTGTGGACAGAGTCAGTGGATGGGAGGCTGGTTTGCATGATGGACTGAGCTTTGTTCACGACCCTTTGTAGTTTCTTGCAGTCTTGGACAGAGCAGGAGACAGACCAAGCTGTGATACAACCAGAAAGAATGCTTTCTTGGTGCATCTGTGAAAATTGTGAGAGTCGTAGCAAACAGCACTATTCAGCGGGCAGCGTTGTAGCGGGCAGCGGAGTGAGCAGGGAGCAGAGTGAGAGCTGAAGGGCTTTGGCTCAACGGGCTTCGGCGAGAACAGGCAAAATCGAGAGTAGGCTTTTTTTCCCAGAAAGTTTCTTGTTTTTCCCCAGAGTAAAAAAAAAATGCCAGGCAAGATGTTGGAATGCTCCTCTTGCAGGATGTGGGAGATCAGGGAGACCTCCGGTATCCCTGACGACAACACCTGCAAAAGATGCAACCAGCTGCAGCTGCTAGCAAAGCGTGTTAGGGAACTGGAGCAGGAGCTTGATGACCTCCATTTAATTCGGGAGAATGAGGAGTTTATAGACAGTAGCTTTAGGGAGGTAGTTACACCTAAGCGGCAGAGCACAGGAAATTGGGTTACTGCAAAGAGAGGAAATGGAAATGTGAAAGGACAGACAGAGCAGGGTTCCCCTGTGGCCATACCCCTCCACAACAGGTATACTAAATTGGATACTGTTGTGGGAGATGCTTTACCTGGGACAAGCTGCGACAGCCGGAACTCTGATACTGAGTCTGGTTCTACAGCGCAAAAGGGTGGGAGGAAGAAGAGGAGAGCAGTAGAGATAGGGGACACAATGGTCAGAGGTACGGACAGGAGGTTCTGTGGTCGGGACAGAGACTCCCGCATGGTTTGTTGCCTCCCGGGTGCCAAGGTCAGGGATGTCTCTGATCGCGTGCACAGCGTTCTAAAGTGGAAAGGTGATCAACCAGATGTCGTGGTACACATAGGTACAAATGACGTAGGTAGGAAGAGTGAGGAGGTCCTAAAGAGTAGGAACAAAGCGCTTGGAAGGAAGTTAAAAAGCAGGACCCCGAGGATAGTAATCTCAGGATTGCTACCTGTACCACGTGCCAGTGAGGGTAGGAGTAGGATGCTTGGGCGGATGAACACGTGGCTGAGGAACTGGTGTACGGGGCAGGGTTTCCGATTCTTGGATCATTGGGACCTCTTCTGCGGCAGGTAGGACCTGTACAAGAGAGACGGGTTCTACCTAAACTACAAGGGGACCAATATACTTGCAGGGAGGTTTGCTAGTGTTATTGGGGAGCGTTTAAACTAGATTTACAGGGGGATGGGAACCAGAGTGCCAGAGCAGATAGTGGAGCAGGGGTAAAAAGACAGGTTAGTTCAAGTAAATTCACAAATGGAAGGGTTGAGTGAGGTGGAAGTAACCTTTTGAGGTGTGTCTATTTCAAAGCCAGGAGTATTGTGGGGAAGGCAGATGAGCTGAAGGCGTGGATAGACACATGCAAATATGACATTATAGCCATTAGTGAAACTTGGCTACAGGAGGGGCAGGACTGGCAGCTCAATATTCCGGGGTTCCAATGTTTCAGGCGGGATAGAGGCAGAGGGATAAAAGGTGGGGGCGGGGGGTGGGGGCGGCATTGTTGGTTAGGCAAAATGTTACAGCGGTACTCAGGCAGGATAGATTAGGGAGCTTGTCTACAGAGGCTCTATGGGTGGAGCTGAGAAACAGGAAAGGTATGACCACATTAATGGGGTTGTATTATAGACCACCCAATAGTCAGCGAGAATTGGAGGAGCAAATCAGCAGAGAGATAGCTGACAACTGCAAGAGACACAAAGTTGTGATAGTAGGGGATTTTAATTTTCCACATGTAGCTTGGGACTCGCATACTGTTTAAGGTTTAGACGGGGTAGAGTTTGTAAAATGTGTTCAGGAGAATTTTCTACATCAGTATATAGAGGTGCCAACGAGAGAGGATGCGATATTGGATCTCCTATTGGGAAATGAGTTAGGGCAGGTGATGGATGTGAGTGTGAGGGAACACTTTGGATCCAGTGATCATAATGCCGTTAGTTTCAACCTGATCATGGATAAGGATAGATCTGATCCTCGGGTTGAAAGTTTGAACTGGAAAAAGGCCAAATTTGATGAAATGAGAAGGGATCTGGGAAGTGTGGATTGGCACAGGCTGTTCTCTGGTAAGGATGTAAATGGAAAGTGGGAGGCCTTCAAAGGAGAAATTTTGAGAGTGCAGAGTTTGTATGTTCGTGTCAGGATTAAAGGCAAAGTAAATAGGAATAAGGAACCTTGGTTCTCGAGGGAGATTGTAACACTGATTAAGAGTTCGGATGGGGCAGTTTTTGTGCAGTGTGTGCAGGAGGGGTTCCTGACACAATATGAGGATAAGCCGACAAGAGGTGGGGCCACATTGGATTCGGTAATGGGAAATGAGCCGGGCCAAGTGTTGGATTTGGTTGTGGGAGAGCACTTTGGAGATAGTGACCACAATTCGGTGTCTTTTGTTATTGCAATGGAGAGGGAGAGGGCCATACGGCAGGGCATAGTTTACAATTGGGGGAGAGGTAATTATGATGCAATCAGGCGGGAATTAGGAAGCATAGGATGGGAAGAAAAATTGTCAGGCAAAGGCACTAATGATAAGTGGAACTTTTTCAAGGAACAAATACTGCGTGTCCTTGATAGGTATGTCCCTGCCAGGCAGGGAGGAAATGGCCGAGTGAGGGAACCATGGTTCACAAAAGAGGTGGAATGTCTTGTCAAGAGGAAGAAGGAAGCGTATGTTAGGTTGAGTAAACAAGGTTCAGTTGGCTCGATGGAGGGTTACAAGTTAGCAAGAAATGAGCTGAAAAAGGGGCTTAGGAGAGCTAGGAGGGGGCATGAGAAGTCCTTGGCGGGTTGGATCAAGGAAAACCCCAAGGCTTTTTACTCTTATGTGAGGAATAAAAGAATGACCAGGGTGAGGCTGGGGCCGGTCAAGGACGGCAGTGGGAATTTGTGCATGAAGTCAGAAGAGATAGGAGAGGTGATGAATGAATACTTTTCTTCGGTGTTCACCAAGGAGAGGGGCCATGTTTTTGAGGAAGAGATGGTGTCACAGGCTGATAGGCTGGAGGAAGTAGATGTTCAGAGGGAAGATGTACTAGCAAATTTTGAATAAACTGAAAGTTGATAAGTCCCCTGGGCCTGATGAAATATATCCTAGGATTCTTTGGGAGGCAAGGGATGAGATAGCAGAGCCTTTGGCATTGATCTTTGCGTCCTCATTGTCCACGGGGGTGGTGCCAGAGGACTGGAGAGTGGCGAATGTGGTTCGTCTGTTTAAGAAAGGGAATAGAAATGACCCTGGTAATTATAGGCCGGTTAGTCTTACTTCGGTGGTTGGTAAGTTGATGGAAAAGGTCCTTAGGGATAGGATTTACGACCATTTAGAAAGATGCAGCTTAATCCGGGATAGTCAGCACGGATTTGTGAGGGGCAAGTCTTGCCTCACAAATTTGATAGAATTTTTTGAGGAGGTAACTAAGTGTGTTGATGAAGGTAGTGCAGTTGATGTCATATACATGGATTTTAGTAAGGCGTTTGATAAAGTCCCCCACGGTCGGCTTATGAAGAAAGTAAGGATGTGTGGGATAGAGGGAAGTTTGGCTGATTGGATAGGTAACTGGCTATCTAACAGAGAGTGGTTGGGGTGTGGAATGGACTGCCTGCAGGGATAGTGGAGTCAGAAACTTTAGGTACATTTAAGAAGCTATTGGATCGGCACATGCAGTACTTCGGGATGATAGGGAGGAAATAGCTTGATCTGGGTTTCAGACAAAGCTCGGCACAACATTGTGGGCCGAAGGGCCTGTTCTGTGCTGTACTGTTCTATGTTCTATGTTCTATGTAAGAGGAAGAGAGAGTTGTATGAAATGTACAGGCAGCAAGGAACAGATCAGATGCTCGAGGAGTATAAAAAGTGCAAGAAGCTACTTAAGAGAGAAATCAGGAGGGCTAAACAAAGTCATGAGGTTGCTTTGGCAGACAGAGTGAAGGAAAATCCAAAGAGCTTCTATAGGTGTGTTCGGAGCAAAAGGATAGTGAGGGACAAAATTGGTCCCCTTGAAGACCAGAGTGGTAGACTGTGTATGGAACCAAAAGAGATGGGGGAGATACTAAATGTTTTTTTTGCATCCGTACTTACTGAGGAAACGGGCATGGAGTCTACGGAAATAGGGCAAACAGGTAGGGAGGTCATGGAACCTTTACAGATTAAAGGAGAGGAGGTGCTTGCTGTCTTGAGGCAAATCAGAGTGGATAAATCCCCAGGAGCGGACAGGGTATTCCCTCGGACCTTGAGGGAAGCTAGTGTTGAACTTGCAGGGGCCCTGGCAGACATATTTAAAATGTCAGTATTCACGGGGGAGGTGCCGGATGATTGGAGGGTGGCTCATGTTGTTCCGTTGTTTAAAAAAGGTTCCAAAAGGAATCCGGGAAATTATAGGCCGTAAGTTTGACGTCGGTGGCGGGCAAGTCATTGGAAAGTGTGATAAGGGATAGGATCTACAAATAATTTGGATAGACAGGGACCTATGAGGGAGAGTCAACATGGCTTTGTGCATGGTAGGTCATGTTTGACCAATCTATTAGAGTTTTTCGAGGAGGTTACCAGGAAAGTGGATGAGGGGAAGGCGGTGGATGTTGTCTTCCTGGATTTCAGCAAGGCCTTTGACAAGGTCCCTCATGGGAGGTTAGTTAGGAAGGTTCAGTCGCTGGGTATACATGGGGAGGTAGTAAACTGGATTAGACACTGGCTCAATGGAAGAAGCCAGAGAGTGGTTGTGGAGGATTGTTTCTCTGAGTGGAGGCCTGTGACTAGTGGTGTGCAGCAGGGATCAGTGTTGGGTCCATTGTTGTTTGTCATCTATATCAACGATCTGGATGACAATGTGGTAAATTGGATCAGCAAATTTGCTGATGATACAAAGATTGGAGGTGTAGTGGACAATGAGGAAGGTTTTCAAAGCTTGCAGAGGGATTTGGACCAACTAGGAAAATGGGCTGAAAAATGGCAAATGGAATTTAACGCAGACAAGTGTGAGATATTGCATTTTGGAAGGACAAACCAAAGTAGAACGTACAGGGTAAATGGTAGGACTCTGAAGAGTGCAGTTGAACAGAGGGATCTGGGAATACAGGTACAGAATTCCCTAAAAGTGACGTCACAGGTGGATAAGGTCGAAAAGAGTGCCTTTGGTACATTGGCCTTTATAAATTGGAGTATCGAGTATAAAAGTTGGAGTGTTATGGTAAGGTTATCTCAGGCATTGATGAGGCCGAATTTAGAGTATTGTGTACAGTTTTGGTTACCTAGTTACAGGAAGGATGTAAATACGGTTGAAAGAGTGCAGAGAAGGTTCATAAGGATGTTGCCGGGACTTGAGGAGCTGAGTTACAGAGAGAGATTGAATAGGTTGGGACTTTATTCCCTGAAGCGGAGAAGAATGAGGGGAGATTTGAGAGAGGTGTATAAGATTTTGATGGGTATAGATAGAGTGAATGCAAGCAGGCTTTTTCCACTGAGGCTAGGGGAGAAAAAAACCAGAGGGCAGGGTTAAGGGTGAAAGGAGAAAAGTTTAAAGGGAATATTAGGGGGGCCTTCTTCACGCAGAGAGTGGTGGGAGTGTGGAATGAGCTGCCGGATAAAGTGTTGAATGCGGGGTCACTTTTAACATTTAAGAAAAACTTGGACAGGTTGATGGTGAGAGGGGTGTGGAGGGATATAGTCCAAGTGCAGGTCAGTGGGACGAGGCAAAAAATGGTTCGGCACAGACAAGAAGGGCCAAAAGGCCTGTTTCTGAGCTGTAATTTTCTATGGCTTTCTATGCCAAATTTCCTTAGTCTTCTGAGAAAGTAGAGGCATCTTAACCATCACATCGGCATGGAAGGACCAGGACAGGTTGTTGGTGATCTGGACACCAAGGAACTTGAAGCTCTCGACCATCTTCACTTCATCCCCATTGATGTAGACAGGGGTATGTCCTCCACTATGTTCCCTGAAGTGGATGACGATCTCCTTCATTTTGTTAACATTGAAAGAGACATTATTGTCATCGCATCAGTTCACCAGATTCTCTATCTCTGGACCAGAGAGAGGAGGGGACAAGAGGGATGGGGAGGGGGATGGGGATTTGGGGAATGGGGGATGTAGGGAATGAGGGGGTTCTGGGGTTGAGGGTGATATGGAAGTCAGGGGATCAAGGAGTCAGGGTGATATGGGATGGGGGGATATGGGGAATGAAGGAAATGGGGATTTGGGGAAAGAGGAGGTGGGGATATGGGGAATAAGGGAAATCTGGGGGTGAGGGTGTTATGGAGGTCAGGGGAAATGGGGGTGAGGGTGATGTGGGGGTGAGTGGGACATGGGAAATGAGGGGGATGTGGGAATCAGGGATATGTGAATGAAGGAGGTGTGGGTATGAGAGGATTGGGGTTATGGGGAATGGGGGAATTATAGGGATGAGGGCGATGGGAATGTACGGGAGATATGGAGAAATGAAAAGAATGGTTATAGAGGGAGATGGGGGTTGAGGGTATGGGAGTTATATGGGTGAGGGGATGGGAGGATATTGAGTGGCGATATGGTGGGGATATAGGGTGAGGACATGTGGAATATGTAGTGAGGGTGATATGGGGAATTGTGGGATATGGAGGCGGGATATGGGCGTGAAGCGCAGAGGGGATATGGGGAATAAAGGGATAGGATGTAATGGGGGCGAGAGTGATTGGGACACGGGGAATGAGAGGGCGGGGAAATATGGGACAATGGGAATGAGGATGAAGGGGGGATACGGGGTGAGCGGGATGGGGAATTAGATTAGAGGGACAATGTATAGAGATAGGGAAATAGTGGAGATGGGGGTTAATGGAGGGAACAGTGAGGGGGAACAGAGAAGGGAATGGAGTGGTCAGGGTAGAATAGAGGGGATGGTTGTGGTGCAGAAGGGGTGAATAATGGTGACAGAGTGCAGAGCAGAGCAGAAGAATAGAGGGGATGGGGAAATAGTGGGGATACTGGGTAGGGGGAGTGGAGGGGACACAGGTCGGTGAAAGGAAGAGAGTGAGATGGAAAGAGTAGGAGACCGGGAAGAAACAAATAAAGGGAGAGTGAGCGATGAAAGAAAATTAGATGAGCTTCAGTGTCAGCAACAAAATCCATTTGTCTGCCTCAGAGTGTTCCTAGACATCCATCTTCTTTCTCAGAAGAAAGAATATGGTACCCAGATATGATGGTGGTTCTTGCACAATCAGACTTGCCCTGCCATAGAATATGGTGTTAAATCCCTGGGCGCATAATTGATGAGTTGGGAGCTGGAAGATATGGCGTGGTTTCCCGCCAGCGCTAGATCGGGAAACACACCATGTTCCTCTACTCTCACCATGGGGACATAGACCTGGGTGGGAGAATTCCACCCAGGGAGTCTAAGCCTACAGTTTCCTGCTGGTTCACTCCCTCCTTCCTGGAGTAGAGGTGTTACAATTTGCAGTTTCTGGTCCACTTGGCCTTTCCTGAACCTAGGGAATGTTAGCAGATTACAACCAATGCAGTGCCATAGCAGAGGCCGAGGCATCCAGGTGAGTGATGGCGGGAATTGGATTGTGGGGCAGAGGAGTGGATTTGGCAGCAAGGACAGATGGGTGGCTCTCAGTCGGCTCCCCTTTCCTAATGTCTGGTTCTTTGATAAGAGACTTTAGAGCCTTTAAATAAGCCACCTCCGCCCTCCCCCCTCCCTATCCAGGAGCCCACAAGCAACCTGACAGTGTGAGAGTGATCAATGCTTACTTTTCAGGCTCCCCGCATGACAAGTTCCCCCATCCACCATTGGGTGAATACCAGCAGTGACAGGATGAGGCCCTTCGGTGGTCATTAAATGCCCACCTAACGGCCTCAATTGGTGGCAGGCAGGAAGGCCATTCATGAGGCAGGAAAGTGGCAGGGTTCGCATCAATCACTCTCCCACCTGATTAAATGCCTTCCCCACCAGCTCCAAACTTACCGCGGGAAAACGCATTAAGTTCCACCCAATATTTTAGTGAGGGCATGTAAAGAAAGGAAAATTCATTTTAAAAAAGATCAAAGAAATTAAAGGAAAAAATCCACAAGCAGACCTTTTTTCCGAAATCACAAATGACCAGTTTCTTTTGTTGTTCGAACTTTAGAGTTCATAGGAACTGTAGGAGGGGGAATTTATTTGATTTGATTTGATTTTGATTTGATTTATTATTGTCACATATATTAGTATACAGTGAAAAGTATTGCATCTTGCACGCTATACAGACAAAGCATACTGTACATAGAGAAGGAAAGAAGTATGTAGTGTTACAGTCATAGCTAGGGTGTTGAGAAAGATCAATGTGGTGCGAGGTCGGGCCATTGAAAAGTCTGATGGCAGCAGGGAAGAAGCTGTTCTTGAGTCAGTTGATAATTTCCACATGTGGCAGACACAGTGGGACAGTCCTGGTTTCCATAATGCCTGTGCTTGTGGTTTTATCAACTGGGAACAGCAGAAGTCTCTCTTTCTGCCTTCTATTAACCTGGTCCGATAAATGAAACACATGGAACGCAATTTGTGCTTGGTTTTGGTCAACTTGCGATTCACACGCACTGAACGAGTAACTTAGCTGCAGAAATTATTACAATTCACAAGAGGTCGAAACTCCAGTGAATACAAAGGCATCACAAGCTTGATTTATGTGCGCAACTGAAATAAAAGCTGATTAGCAAAGACCTTGTCTGGAGAACACCAAATATTATGACATGCTGTAGTCTCTGCTTGTTAATTTTCTAATGGAGATTGTTGGTGCTACAAATCTTATTGCTTTTGCCGGCAGCATGGTTCACCGCGCGATGGGGAGTGTACATAAGAAGGAATGGAAAATGTATAGTTTTATTCACCGTAAAAGGATCAACAAAAGGACCTTGTGTATGTATAAGGGAGACTGTCACTTTCCATCCCTGGAATACTCGCTGCGTGACTGGTATGCAACCTAATTGAGAAGCAGAGGTGAATGCCAAAAGTGCACAAAGCATTTATCACAGACATATTCATCTACTCTGGAAAAAGGGACACTTTGAAATGGATAATGTGGTCCACTTTATCAGAAGTGGGCAATGCTATCATCTACATCATTAGATAAGGAAATTTTGGGGTAGGGAGGAGGTGTGACATATTCACTCTTGCATTCAAAAACATACCAACGAAAGTCATATTGTACAGGATTTTGTAATGCAGCCATAGATTGTCATGTGGGTAATATTTATCTCTGTTGTTCAAAGCTGTTGTGCACACAAGTGATTAGGGTATTATTAATATCTGTTCTAAATGCCTCGTTCAATCGTGATATTCATCTCTGTCCCTTGGTTAGGTTGCACACAGTTGGTATCCCAGTGACGCAGAGCCATGGTCTCCCTTAGACTCACACAAACTCCTTGCCGACTGCCTAATTTTCACCAAAACACATGAATTGGGAAATTGTGACTTTTTTGTTTCACCTGTTTCAGCACCATTAAAGATGTTATATAAACGCAGTTGTTGTTCAATTCCTTCTTTTCTCAAGCCCATGCTTGTTCTCTTCGGAGCGAGGCGACTTCTTACAAGCTGTGCCCAGCTTCTAATTTTATCTTTTACTCTTGTTCTATGCTTCTAAAACTTCATTCTAACTCTTTAAAACTCTCTAACAATGCTCTAATGCAATTTCTCATAGATTTGGCGACATCCTAGCTATGACTGTAACACTACATTCTGCACTCTCTCGTTTCCTTCTCTATGACAGTATGTTTTGTCTGTATCGCGCGCAAGAAACAATACTTTTCACTACATGTTAATACATGTGACAATAATAAATCAAATCAAATCAAATTTACTCCCTCCATTTTAATTATATTTTCTTTCTTCCCAACTCTGTCTCACATTTCGTAAAAAGTTTAATGTCATTTGGTCCCTTTGCCTTTTGCACGGTCTCTCGCTCTTTCTCTCTGCCTCTGTGTGTCTATTTTCCTGTGGATCTGACTTGCTCCCTCTTTCTGCTTGTCCCTGGTTGTCTGTACATCTGTCTTTTTTTCATCATCTCTATCTTCTATTATTGTTTCCCTTTCTCTATTAATTCCTTGGTCACCTTTGCTGTCAAAATGTATCTTTCTCTCCATCCATTCCCCTTTGTCATTCCACTTCTTTCCCTTTCTCCCTTACTTGTTCCCTCCCTCAGCCTTTCCCACTGTCGGTGGTCTCTCACCTGCCTTGATGTGGATCTGCGTGCCAGATCATCTGGTGCCATTCATGACAAACTGGGATATTTCCACTCATGAACGGGGCAAGGATAGAGCCAGAAGATTCTTCCTTTTGCTATCAATTGGCAGCTTTGCACAGCATAGAATCCCGACAGTGCAGAAGGAGGTCATTTGGTCCATCAAGTCTGCACTGACTCTCCAAACGAGCATGTTACCCAGACCCAGAATCTGTCCTACCCCCGTTGCCCCAGGCATTTACCTTGCGAATCCCCCTCACCTCCAGATCTTGGGACACATCTCATTTTTTGCACATAAAACTGAACATTAGTCCTTTTTAACTAGAATACAATCATAGAATCCCTACAGTGCAGAAGGAGGTCAATCGGCCAATCGAGCTTTAACCAACAACAATCCCAGCCAGGCCTTGTTCCCATGTCTTTACCCTTCTAGTCCCCCTGACACTAAGGGGCAATTTAGCACGGCCAATCCATCGAAGCCGCACATCTTTGGACTGTGGGAGGAAATCGGAGCACCTGGAGGAAACTCAGGCAGACTATGGGAGAACGTGCAAACTCCACACAGACTGCCACCCGAGGCCGGAATCAAACCCGGGCAGCAGTGCAAACCACTGTGCCACCCACTTCAGTGGAACGGTTCAGCCACTCCTGGAGGCAAGTGGTGAATGCCATTCATAGTATTCCAGAGTCCTTGATTCCTGTGAGGTTTATGTTTAATAGCAGTCCCAGGCCTTTCAACAAAACCCCCAATGAGAACAGATACGGAAGGCCAGAAGCAGCATACCTGAGGTCCAAAATCCTGATACAACATTCCAAAGAAAGTGCTGCAATCCTTCTCACATCATCATAGTTCACACCAAGTCTGTCACCACTGGCCAACATTCAACCAGACCTGAATTTTTAATTTTCAAATTCCTCCATTGTCTCAGCCCTCACAATCTGTGTTACCTCCTCAGGCTCGACAACCCTTTGATATTTCTGTGCCGTATCTTTTGTGCTTTCCTGATTTTGATTTCTCTGCCACACCTTTGGCGATGATATGGAGATGCCGGCATTGGACTGGACTGGGCGCAGTAAGAAGTCTCACAACACCAGGTTAAAGTCCAACAGGTTTATTTGGTATCACTGAGCTTTCGGAGCGCTGCCCCTTCATCAGGTGAGACTGACCCGATGGAGGGGCAGCGTTCTGATACCCTTTGGCCACCTCGGCCGTAAGGTCAGGATCTGGGAGAGAAATCCTGGGCCCTGATGCGTCTCCTTTGGATCAGTCCATGAAGCCATATTTGCAAGACACTCTTTTTTCAGGAGGATGGTCCCTTTAAATGCCACAATGGTGTCCAAATCTTTTTTCTTTTCAAAGAGACTCCCATCCCCAACCAAAAAGTCTGAGTGGGGTAAGGCCTGGAATTCTCTCCTTAAACTTCTCTGCCTCTCCAACTGTCTCCTTCAAGTCACTCCAAAAAAACCTATTTATTTGATCAAGATTATGGTCATCTGTGCTACTGGGTGACTCTGTCAAATGTTCCTTGGTAACCCTCCTGTGAAGCATTTTAAGATGTTTTACTATGTTATAGATGCTATGTAAATGCAGCTCATTGTAACAAGCATTGGGATTGCGACAGCATTATGTAGCTGTTATGTCAGTAAAGGCCAGCAGAGGGTGTGCTTGGTCAGTGTAAAGGTTGAAGACCAGGAGGTTTATTTGGAATCATGCGCTTTCGGAGCGCTGTTCCTTCATCAGGTGAGTGTAAAGGTATAGGAACAGGAGGGTTTTGAGGATCTTGATTGAGAGCACAGGTATCTCATGAGGTTTCATGGTGATAATGGAAGCTGGAAAATGCCTGTAAAACATGAACAATGTTGTATTTCAGAAGTTGCACTGCAATGCCTCACATTCTCCAAATTTGTCACTGATGCAGAGCATTTACCTGTACACCCACCTTATGTAGTGCACAATGGCTCAATCTGACTGAAGGGGAAAAAAAATCTGGCTTCTCCTGGAATAGCTGAGGGAGGGAATTCCAGAACGTAAGGTCCAGGGTTCTCAGTGCCTCTGAGGAAGGAACAACCCCAGTAAAATATGGGAGGCCCAATGATGCGGAATATCTTTGGATAATGTTCTACATAGAAGCCTCGTCATTACGACGGCATGGTGGCACAATGGTTAGCACCGCTGCCTCACAGCGCCAGGGACCCGGGTTTGATTCTAGTCTTGGGTCACTGTCTCTGTGGAGTTTGCACATTCTCCCCGTGTCTGTGTGGGTTTCCTCCAGGTGCTCTGATTGCCTCCCACAGTCCAAAGATGTACGGGTTAGGTGGATTGGCCATGCTAAATTGCTCCTAGTGTCAGGGGATTAACAGTAAATATGTGGGGTTATGGGAATAGGGCCTGGGTGGGATTGTGGTTGGTGCAGACTAGATGGGCCGAACGGCCTTCTTCTGCACTTTAGTGATTCCATGATTAAACTCAAAACTCCAAGGATACCCTAGCAAATAGGTAAGAAACTGGTTGAAGGCCAGGAAACAAGGAGTAATGGTTCGAGGAGATATGTCATGGTGGGGAGAAATGCTGAGTGGTGCACCTCGAGGGTCAGTGCTAGAACCTGGGACGGAATTCTCCATTTTTGAAACCAAGGGTGGAATTCTCCCAAGCCGCCTGTGGCAGGTTTGATGGTGGGCTGTGCGGAGAATCTGGCAAAAGCCAAAGGGCTGGATTCTCCGATCCCGACCGTGGCTGGGATTCTCCAGTCCTGCTGCTGTGAATGGAGAATTTGGCTGAGTGCCAAATTCTCCATTCACACTGGCAGTGGTAGCGGGACGTGAACAGCCAGAGAAATTTGGCCAAAAGGTTGTAAACCCATTTGAAATATGGTGCCACCTGTGGGATGGATGTTGGGACTGGTACCTAATGGAATTCCCATTTGACAGGCACTCCATGCACATTGGGCCTGGCACTTAATAGCTACAGGACTGAAAGTAACACTGAATGTGAAAAGGGGCAGAGATGATGTGGAGTTGCCGGCATTGGACTGGGGTGGGCACAGTAAGTTGTCTCACAACACCAAGTTAAAGTCCAACAGGTTTATTTGGTAGCACAAGCTTTCGGAGCACTGCCCCTTCATCAGGTGAGTGCAGGATTTGTTTCACAAACGGGGCACATGTAGACACAAACTCAATTACAAGATAATGGTTGGAATGCGAGTCTTAACAGGGAATCAAGTCTTTCCAGGTGCAGACAATGTGAGTGGAGAGAAGGTTAAGCAAAGGTTAAAGAGGTGTGAATTTTCTCCAACCGGGATAGTCAGTGAGATTTTGCAAACCCAGGCAAGTCGTGGGGGCAGAGACAGATACTCGAGTTGATTTCTTTTTCAGGTCGAATGGAAGTGCCAATAACCAGGTGTATCACTGGAAAACAGTCAACTACTCCACAGAGCAGTAAATTTAACAAGGTGTCAAACTCCCAGCTCTATCCAATGTTGCTAAATTGTCTTATCAATTACTTATTTATTGACATTAACAACTGCAGACATTCCACCGAGTACGATCTAATGAGGTGTGAAATGGTCTTCAAACACTTTAGCTGCTAAACAGCGAAAAACGTTTGGCTACTTTCTGGCCGGTTAACTCAGGTGGTGAGAGGGTGGCGTTAATAACACCAAGGTCGCAGGTTCGATCCCCATATGGCCAAAGTGTTGATGTATGTATGGCTCCTGTTGCATCCAGGTCCAATACCTTTGCTCGGTAAGAAGTCTCACAACACCAGGTTAAAGTCCAACAGGTTTATTTGGAATCACCAGCTTTTGGAGCACTGCCACAGTGAGCCGATCCATGTCACAGTGACCTACGGGCAGCCCTCCTCGAGGTCAATGGCGATGACATTTTTTGCATCATCCGATCAGGTGTGGTGCTGGCATCAGATAATGACCATGAAAAGTTGTCACTTTGCTGTAAAAACCCAACCTAATGTCCTTCAGAGTAAGGAAGCAATGCCCTTACACAGTCCCGAATCCAAAGCGTTGGAGTTGACACCTAATGCTCGGGACACGCAATGCTGGGGCATAAATTCTGCCCTGTCACTGCTACCCACATCCCTGGCAAAGAAAAGGTGTTATCAGTACATAGTCATTAATGCACCCTGTCCAATACCTTTCGGGTGGCACGGTGTGACACAGTGGTTAGCACTGCTGCCTCACAGCGCCAAGGACTTGGATTGATTCCCGGCTTGGGTGACTGTCTGTGCGGAGTCTGCGTGTTCTCCCAATGTCTGTGTGGGTTTCCTTCCAGTTTCTTCCCACAGTCTGAAAGACATGCTGGATAGGTGCATCGGTCATGCTAAATTCTCCCTCAGTGTACCCGATCAGGCGCTGGAGTGTGGCGACTAGGGGATTTTCACAGTAACTTCATTGCAGTGTTAATGTAAACTTAGTTGTGACAATAATTAATAAACTTTAAATTCTTCACCCAGCCTACTTGTTTACCTGAAGTTGATGGCAAGCAAATCTATCCAAGGTTGCAATTTGTTCTGCTGGCATGTCCAATGTGAAGCCTATTAAAATATATCCCACAAAATGAAAGTGATGTTGACAGTAGTTTTCTCTTAATCTCAATTTGCTTTATTTATCTGATAATTTAATCTTTTAAACAGTTGATTCTAATCTTTGTTGAGTTATTTTCTTTCCTCACTTCCAATTATGAGTTAATTTGTTTGGGAATACTGTAGGGGGAGCTCTGCTACTGACTTGCTCTTCCACTTCAAAGAGTACAAAGAAGGCTGTTTGTATTTTGTATAGAGATAAATAACAAATAATACTGTAGATCATTTTCCAATTGGTCTGAACGGTGATGATGATGTACAGAAAGTGAAAATGAAAACAAGGAAGAGATGCAGCAGTGTGACTCTTATTAGGCCTCAGTGTAAATGGGATCAAAGACAATGGCTCAGGTGATAGGAGGAAGGGAGTTAGGTAAATAATGTTTGCTTCAGTAATTGTTTTTATTCTGATGTTTGATGTAGGCATGATCTGTTTCCTCTGATTGAGGAGTGACTGATAAGGAGGTCTTCAATTGAAAGTTTGCATTATAGCGAAAAGAGAGAGGGGGCGGTGGTTAGAAAAAATATCTTTACTCAGATACATTGGCCGGAGTTTCACCGGCACGCCCGTCCCAATTCGGGGGCGGGCGCAGCTGGAGAACGGCATTCTCTGTTGGCCTCGGGCAGGATCGTGTGAACGTTGTGCAGATGTGCCGGTAAAATTCCGCCCAATGAACCTACAGTGCAGAAGGAGGCCATTTGGCCCATTGAACCTGCACCGATAACAATCCCACCCAGGGCCCATCCCCGTAACCCCACGTATTTACAGTCCTCATCCCCCTGACACTGAGGGACCAGTCAACCTAACCCACACATCTTTGGACAAGCGCCCGAAGGAAACTCATGCAGACACGGGGAGAATGTGCAAACTCCACACAGACAGTGACCCGAGGCTGGAATTGAACCCAGGTCCCTTGCTGTGTAAGGCAGCAGTGCCAACCACTGCGCCACCGTGATGCTCAAGGCTTTTGGATTGTTTTGATGCACAGAACTGTTCAGGTAGAGATCGCTGCATTGTTTGAAGGAAAATGAGATAAATATTTGAAGCAGAGGAAGGTGCAGGCTTAATGGAGAATGCAGGGGAAGTGGAATTAGCTTGAGCAAAGAGCTAGCATGGCTACAATTGGACGAATGGCCTCTCCCTGCACTGTGAGTTATGGTCCTGGAATAGAATTTGTTATCGGAGAGCCTCAAACTCATATTCATGGTCCTGAACTTATACCTTCAGTTTTTCACCATCTCGAAGTAAGTTGTTGAAAATGCTCTTTGATATTTCAGCTAAAGGTTTCATTATCTCATCAGATACTGCAATGGTTTGGGAATGGATGAAGTTAGAGAGGAAAGGAGATTGTGCGGTCCCATTTGTTAATACATTGACCTTTAATTTCTGAAGCCCAGATTATGGGATGAAAATCTATCACCATTGTGATTTTGTTTGTGATCCTCTGAGCAAGACTCGCTGTTTGTTGGTGTCTTTACCTGCTTCATGTTTTCATAGCTGGCTGGAGAAGCATTATTTTTTGTTGCTTGATTTTAGTGTGCCAGATTTACACCACTGTTTATTGCTTGGATTGGAGCTAAAAGAGGCATTGATTTGGGAACTTGGGCAGAGAGGGTGACACTGTGCACATGCACTGTCATTTCTAAGGTGAGTTCAGGAAAAAACCCTTCATGCTTATAATTTTTTTCAATACATTCTTCCAAACACATACCTCAGCGATGTATCAGGAAAATACTTTTACGCATTCACAGAATTTATTTCATTCATGAATGTGATGCAAGCCATAGACCAAAGTCACTGAAAATATGATACATTTAAAAAACAGTTTGTTGTCTCTGCAATTTGAAAGCAGCACGCTTGAGAGGGAGAGCGTCAATGCTGGGGATCTACTTGTAGTATTTATGTAATATTTTTCCAGTTGAAGGTATTGACCATGAATGAGAGATTGAACCTGGACTTTGAGTAGACGGACACTTTCAAATCATTCTGTCTTTCGATCTGTGTAAAATGATATCGGCTGCTTACACAGATTTTTAAGAATTCATTTGTGGGACATCGGCATTTATTGCCCATCCCTAGTTGCCCTTGGAGGGTAGTTGAGAGTTAACCACATTGCTGCGGCTCTGGAGTCACATGTAGGCCAGACCAGGTAAGGACGGCAGATTTCCTTCCCTAAATGGCATTAGTGAACTGGATGTGTTTTTCCTACAATGTTTTTTCGTTCATCAGTGGATTCTTAACTCCAGATTTTATTTTTATTGAATTCAAATTCACCATTTGCCTTGGCGGGATTTGAAACCAGGTCCTTAGATCATTAGCTGAGTTTCTGGAGTCTGGCAATAATACCATTCAGCCACCACCTCCTCACTGAATGAAGGATGTTTGGTCCGTGCTCAGTCAAGGCATTCTGTGATGACTGCACTTGGGTCATGAGTTTTGATTATGCCTTCGGTTATTTCTCCCAATTTCTTTGCCACCAGAAATTCCAGGACCGCCCCCTGCCACTCCCCCACCCCCTCCCTCCCCACCCACCCCTCCACCAACCTCCACCCTCCCTGAGGAAAAGGTAGCTTCTTCGCTCTGCACTTAGTTTTAGACACCTTGGCCGTAATTTTACCGCCCTGATCAGCCCGGGAATCGGAGTGGGCGAGGAGTGGTGAACGGAATGATCCGTTGACCTCGGGCGAGATTTTACAGTTTCGGCACGAGTGAGGCCGTAACATCCTGCCCCCTCCCCACACCAAACAGCATGGATGATGAGATAAAGCAGTTTTCCGTTGTTTACTGCAGAGGCAAACCATTCACTGAACCAGCTGGTAATCTTTTTTAAGATGTCGCCAAATTAATGAGCAGTGATGTTGCATATTGCATTGAATAAGACTGACACATGCTCAGCTGCTGGTCACCATTATTGAACTAACTTTATTTACTCCTCCCCAACAGAGGAGGCAGCAGAGAGGGCAATAAAACAAAATACTCAGATCTTGCAATACCTGACAGGTGAAAGGTTTGGTAACTTAATATTTATAACCATGCAGAGGTTCAGATTACACCAAGACAAATTGTGAAATTGAAATATTTAAATTGTTAATTTCACCCCCTCTAAGCTTCCTACTTCTCACCCTAAATCTATGCCCTTGGTTTTGGATCCCTCAAGCAAGGAGAATAGATCCTTCCTATGCACCAAAACTGGATCCCTTATCATTTATACATTTCAGCTAGATCTCACATCAGCCTCCTCTGTTGCAAAAAAACCCAACCCTGGTCTATCCCAACTTTATTGTCTTTATTATCTGAGCCATAGAATATACGGCACGGTAGCACAGTGGTTAGCACTGCTGCTTCACAGCTCCAGGGTCCCGGGTTCGATTCCCGGCTCGGGTCACTGTCTGTGTGGAGTTTGCACATTCTCCTCGTGTTTGCGTGGGTTTCCTCCGGGTGCTCCGGTTTCCTCCCACAGTCCAAAGATGTGCGGGTTAGGTTGATTGGCCAGGTTAAAAAAATTGCCCCTGAGATGTGTAGGTTAGAGGGATTAGCGGGTAAATATGTGGGGGTAGGGCCTGGGTGGGATTGTGGTCGGTGCAGACTCGATGGGCCGAATGGCCTCCTTCTGCACTGTAGGGTTTCTATGATTCTATGATTCTATAAGAGCTAGGGGATGATGCTTGAACTGTATAAAACAATGGTTCCTAGTGCTGTGAAAACCCCCCCACAAGTGTGCCACGAAAAATTATTCAAAATTCAACCAATTAAACTAAAACTAACCTTCGTCTTCAGCTCATCAGTAAAATTCACCAGTCCAGGCAACATCTTTGTAAATCCCCTCTGTACCTTCTCTTATGCCATCACATCTTTCCTATAGTGCAGTCACCAGAATTACATGCAGTACTCCAGCTGTGGTCCAACTTTGTGTTTTGTACCAGTGGTTTCCAATCTTTTATATGTCATGGCACACTTCTATACGAGAAAATAGTTTTAAGGCACACCTCCATTTGGGAAGGAAATCTGCTGTCCTTAGCCTGTCTGGCCTACATGTGTCTCCAGACCCACAGCAATGTGGTTGATTCTCAACTGCCCTCCAAGGGAAACTAGGGATGGGAAATAAGTGATGGCCAGCCAGTGACACCCATGTCCTACAAATGAATATCCTATTTTCTCCATCTTCTTCTCTTACTGGGCGCTTTGTTTTTAACTGCACCTTGCCGTCTCACCTGTGTTTTTTTTAACCTCTCCCGGTCTCTCGCTTCTTCCAGGGTTTTTTCACCCTTTTTGAGGTTTTGCTGTTTGTGCGGGCACGTGGGACCTTTGTCTTCGGCCCCAAGTCCCGTTGGTCATGCGCATGGGCCTGACCAACGAAAGAAATCTGGCTCTTTGCTGCTGGCACATAGAACCATAGAAAATTACAGCTCAGAAACAGGCCTTTTGGCCCTTCTTGTCTGTGCCGAACCATTTTTTGCCTAGTCCCACTGACCTGCACTTGGACCAAATCCCTCCACACCCCTCCCATCCATGAACCCGTCCAAGTTTTTCTTAAATGATAATAAATGTTAATACCACTTTATCCGGCAGCTCATTCCACACTCCCACCACTCTCTGCATGAAGAAGCCCCCCCCTAATATTCCCTTTAAACTTTTCTCCTTTCACCCTTAACCCATGCCCTCTGGTTTTTTTCTCCCCTAGCCTCAGTGGAAAAAGCCTGCTTGCATTCACTCTATCTATACCCATCAAAATCTTATACACCTCTATCAAATCTCCCCTCAATCTTCTACGCTCCAGGGAATAAAGTCCCAACCTATTCAATCTCTCTCTGTAACTCAGCTTCTCAAGTCCCGGCAACACCCTTGTGAACCTTCTCTGCACTCTTTCAACCTTATTTACATCCTTCCTGTAACTAGGTGACCAAAACTGTACACAATGTACACATGTGCAGAAGGCCCAAGATTCATTGTCTTGAAGATGCCAACCACAGAGCTGAAGACGAAGGGTAGTTTTAGTTTAAAATTGAATAATTTTGAATATTTTTTCGTGGCACACTTGGGGGGTCTTCACAGCACTGGGAACCATTGTTTTATACAGTTCGAGCATCACCCCCTATTATCTGAGGCATATTCTATGCCTCAGATAATAAAAACAAGTAGCCTGGATCCCCCTTGACCACCTTATCTAACTGTCCAGCCATCCTCAGGGATCTGAGAACATGTGCTCTGAGATCCCTCGTTCCTCCTCACTTCCCAGTATCCAACCATTTGCTGTGTAATCCCGTACCTTGTTAGCCATCCCCAAATCGTTACCTCACACTTCTCCGGATTGGACTTCTTTTGTTTTTAATGTCCTCTGAAATGACCTAGCAAGCCACTAATCAACTCCAAAATTCAAAAATAAGGAAATGAACAGAAGTCAATGATGATGTTTGTTTTGAATGTTAGAATAATGGTGAGGAGGATCTACTGCCAATTGAGGTGATGAGGCATGGGCTGGTACAGGGCCTAATCTACTCAAAGCCAAGGGTGTGTCTACATTAATTGTTTCAATTGTTAATTTCTCCTATTCATTGGCAGCAAGTCCATTTCTGGCTTCCTCCCACACTCCAAAAGATGTGCTGGTTAGGTGCATTGGCCATGCTAAATTCTCCCTCAGTGTACCCGAACAGGCGCCGGAGTGTGACGACTAGGGGATTTTCACAGTAACTTCATTGCAGTGTCAATGTAAGCCTACTTGTGACACTAATAAATAAACTTTAAAACACTGTAGGAAAGGTCTGTTTACTGCACACTAATTCTAGCTTGTGAGTGGAAGGAAGACAGTCATTAGAATATGAATATTGCATCCATATAAGGAAACAGTGTACCTTAGGGTCTGAACAATTCAACCCATGGTAAATGGACTTTCTTACATCACTTTCTCACAGGCAGCTGTGTAAAACCTTGGTTAGGCCGCATTTGGAGTATTGTGTGCAGTTTTTGTTGCCACACTACCAGAAGGACATGGAAGCTTTGGAGAGAGTGTAAAGAAGGTTCACCAGGCTATTGCCTGGTCTCGAGGGTGTTGGGTATAAGGAGAGGTTGAATAAACTAGGGTTGTTTTCACTGGAAAGACGGAGGCTGAGGGGGAGACCTGATAGAGATCTACAAAATTATGAGAGGCACAGACAGCATGGATAGTCAGAGGCATTTTCCAAGGGCGTAAGTGTCAATTATAAGGGTGCACAGGTTCAAAGCAAGAGGGGGAAGTTTAAGGGAGATGTACGGGGGAAGTTCTTCACACAGAGAGTGGTGGGAGCCTGAATGCGCGGCCAGAGGAGGTGGTGGAAGCAGGCACATTAGCACCGTTTAAGAGGCATCTGGATGGGTACATGAATAGGGAGGGAATAGTGGAATACAGACTGAATAAGGGTAGAAGGTTTTTTCTTTAGTTAGGGCATCATGATCGGCACAGGCTTGGAGGGCCGAAGGGCCTGTTCCTGTGCTGTACCTTTCTTTGTTCTTTGTACTTGTTCAAACGCTCAGCTGAACACTGCATCCAGAAACAATTTTTGTTTCGACCCCGAGTGAAACAAGGTTCACACTGTGACACAACTGCAGGAAAAATAAATAAGTAAGAGAATGTGACAAATGCCGAGGCAGTGGCTAAGTGATGCCAGCCTTGGGTAATAAAAGACACTAGTTAGTAGGAGGAAGAGAAGACTAAGGGAGCTAAGAGTTCTACAGCCTTGAGACTCTGAGACAGAATGAGTGAGAGTAGGAAATGGAGCAGTGAGTTTTAATCTCAATTTGAGGTTGTGTGGGGACGGAGGAATGGAAGATCAAAGACAATAATGATAATTAGGGAGCTCCTGTGGCGCAGTGGGTAGCATCCCTACTTCTGAGCCAGAAGCTCCAGGTTCGAGTTCCGCTCCAGGTTCGAGTTCCACCCCAGGACGTAATGGCCAAGGAAGGCGCCTTCATAACTCGGCCAAACAGGTTGAGTGTGTCAATCTGTAAATCCTTCTGTTACATATTTAAGTGGTTACAGATTGCTTTAAGAGCTGATCACATGATTTGATGGTGATGTCGTTAGGGTGTTGCACAGGCTGCTGTTTTACTTTCAGTTTCTTCTCTGTACAGGCTCCTAGCATAAATCTGTTGTTGTTAGTTTGAATCTTCGTGTGCAAAGCATCTCTTTTTCTATTTGTTGAAACCCACAATCCCCAACAGATTGAGGACATTACACCTTCCAACACGCCAATGGCTGGCGGTAAGAGTGGGAGGGACTCCTGGTTAGCCACGCTTGAAGTGAAGTGGTGCCTCTCAAGCTATAATCCCCTGGCGACAGACTAGAGACATGTTCCGGGAATTACTAGCTATGGAAACAGACAGAAGACTGCCTTAGTGCACCACTAGGGCATGGGAAGAGAATTGGAATTGGAATAAGAAGAGACAACATTTCAGAGAAGCAAGTGGAGAGAGATGAGAACAATTCTAACCAAGGTCGAGGTGAGAGGATATCTGGGATTTTTTGAAGTTTCTCTTGTATCCAGACCTATAAAGGTGATAGAAAATGTTCCCGCAATATGGGAGCAGTGTCCAAGTCGAATGCATTCAGGCTTTATAGAACATTGCGGGGAAAACAAAGTACTTGATGCAAAAGAAGATACCAAGCTTTTTGTGGAGAAGATGGAGAGCGTCCTCTTTGAAATTAAAGTAGATAGTGGGGTTGAGAATGTCGATCGTTGAAGGCTAAAAGTAGAGTCATCAAATGCGAAGGATAATGGCTGTTAATTGGACTTTAAAAGGACACAAAGAAGCTGTGTCTTTTGAAGAGCTGAGAGAAGCAAAGATTTTCATTGTGTTATTAAAAAGCATGAAGATTAGTGAGTCAGCCATTGCTTTGTGAGCAGAGTGAATTATGCCTCTGATCTGAAAGGAGTTGATGGCTGGAGAATCATTAATACAATGAAAAGTGAAAGGGGCGAGAAAGTCTTTGAAAGAATAAAAAGCAAATAGAGATCTGGGGGAAGATTATGGCAGCTGGAAAGACAAGATGAACGAACAATAGGAAGCAAATGAGACACTGATGAAGAGAACACTGGGGAAATATCACGCAGAAATAACATGTATTCTTCAACTGCTCTGTGCCTGGAGACACATCTGCCTCACAATGCTGCAATCTCCACTATGGGTAGGTTAAGGAGGTAGGTCCTGAATCCGCCCCAGCTGGAACAGGGAATCAAACCCTGCACTGTTGGTGTCAATCCACACCAGCCAACGAACTGCATCTTCAGCCCCCCCCGCAACATGCAACGTTACATGCATGTTGTAGCCTCGAGCTATTGGGCGGGGCTTTCCGGCCTTGTTCGTCCCGAAACTGGAAAATCCTGCTCGAGGTCAAATGGACATTTTCATAGTCTACCTCTCGCAGACTCCAATTCCCGGCCATTGTTTGTGATTGTAGAGGTTCCAATTTCTTTCCATTGCATGGCTGACCAGGAATCTCTCCTGTACTCACCGCCTGCCATGAGATGTGTTGCAAGGAGTTACAAGTTGATGCCCAACCGGTTAGTCATGTTAGAAACACGTCTTACTTTGGCCATCATGTCCTGGAGTTCCTGGCTCAGAGGCAGGGATGCTACACACTGCACCACAATACCTCCTCCTCCCTGTACCATGAATAGAGATGGATACTGTCAGACCCTGTCAATGGTTTGATAGATGCCAAGGCATTGACATATATAATCATCAAATTGTTTTAAGAGCAGGATCTATAGCTGATCGCAGCTCAGGTAAATAGGTTGCCTGTGGGCTGACCATATTGGTTGTCGATTAGGCCAGAAGTTTTAAGAAGTTAATGAATTTAAGAGTTCACAGAAACTTTCTTAACTTCAAGAAGTTAGAAACTTCTATGTTTCTATAGGCTATTGAGTTGGATGATCAGCCATGATCATAATGAATGGCGGAGCAGGCTCGGAGGGCCAAATGGCCTCCTCCTGCTTCTACGTTTCTAGAAAGTACAGTTACTGCAATTGTTAAAAGGCCATCCTATTTTCCAATACAACTGCAGCGCTACGTTTTTGGATTGATTTGCACAGCTTGGTATGGCTCCTGCTCTGCCCAAGACCGCAAGGAACTACAAAAGGTCGTGAATGTAGCCCAATCCATCACTCAAACCAGCCTCCCATCCATTGACTCTGTCTACACTTCCCACTGCCTCGGCAAAGCAGCCAGCATAATTAAGGACCCCATGCACCCGGACATTCTCTCTTCTTCCGTTGGGAAAAAGATTCAAAAGCCTGACGTCACGTACCAACCGACTCAAGAACAGCTTCTTCCCTGCTGCTGTCAGACTTTTGAATGGACTTACCTTGCATTAAGGTGATCTTTCTCTACACCCTAGCTATGACTGTAACACTATATTCTGCACTCTCTCCTTTCCTTTTCTATGAACAGTATGCTTTGTCTGTATAGCGTGCAAGAAACAATACTTTTCACTGTATGTTAATACATGTGACAATAATAAATCAAATCAGATCAAATCAAATAATTACTTTTTGGGATGTTATACTCAACTTTTGGAAATATTTCCACAATTATGTTCCTCTATTCTGCTTATGTTATTTTCCAGTCTCCTCCTGTAGTTCTGCTGTAAATGTTCCGATAGAATTTGCCTTGATGAATACTGATTGGAATGTCACTTAAGTTTCTTTTTCACTTGCTGCATGTTTAGATTCAACACACAACAACATCAATCTCCCCATTAGTATAATGCGTCTCCTTCTGACATCCAGTGTGATTGCATTTAGCAGTGCAGGGATACTCTTCAGCCTGATTGTCCTTTGTTGGTGAGTGGAATTATTTGAGTAGATGTGACCTGAAGGGGGCTGGGTATGATTTTGTTTGACTGAAGGTTGCAACAGAAATTGATTGGACGGCACAGTGGTTAGCAATGCCACACTCCGGCACCTGTTCGGGTACACTGAGGGAGAATTTAGCATGGCCAATGCACCTAACCAGCATGTTTTTCAACTGTGGGAGGAAACCGGAGCAAACCCATGCAGACACGGGGGGAATGTGCAGACTCCGCACAGACAGTGACCCAAGACGGGAATTGAACCCAGGTTCCCAATGCTGTGAGGCAGCAGTGCTAACCACTGTGCCACCGTGCGGCCAGCAGGAAGAATAGAAAAGCAGCATATTATCTAACTGCAGAAATATTGCAGAGCTCTTATGGTACAGAGGAATCTGGGTGTCCTGGTACATGAATTATAAGGAGTTAGTATGCAGGTGCAGCAAGCGGTTAGGAAGGCAATTAGAATGTTGTTATTTATTGCCAGAGGAACGGAATATAAAAGTAGGGATGTTTTACTCCAGTTTTACAGGCCATTGGTGAGACTATATCTGGAGTACTGTGTACAGTATTGGTCTCCTTATTTGAAAAAGGGACATGGAACTAATTAAGAGAAGGTTCATTCCTCTGATTCCGGGATGAGTGAGGTTATCCTATGAGGAAAGGTTGGACAGGTTGGGCCTATATCCACTGGAGTTTAGAAGAATGGGAGGTGATCTCATTGAAACATAAAAGATCCTGAGGGGACTTGACAGGTGTAATGACATCAATCAGGCCATTGAGGTTGGCCTATTGGAATATGAATTCCCTGATTAAGGAGTCAATTGATGGGCCAATCAGGGAGTCTTTTCCTTGTATTTAACTGGGAGTGTTGCTTCCTCTGACTCCTGAAGGTAGAGTGTTGACTGCTAGCACTCTGTGTACTGCTGTTGGAATTGTAAATAAAGGGATTTTAGTGAAGGAAGTTTTGCCTCCGAAGACCTAGCGTGGTGTAACAAGATATAACATGGTGGATGCTTAAAAGATGTTTCTCCTTGTGGGAGAAACCAGAACTAGGTACAAAGTTTAAAAATAAGGGTCCTCCCATTTAAGTTATAGATGAGGAGATTTTTTTTTTCTTTCAGAAGGTTGTGAGTCTGGAATTCTCTTCCCAAGAGAATGGTAGAGGCAAAGTCATTAAAATATATTTAAGGCAGAGGCGGATAGATTATTCTCGGGTGTTAAATTGTATCGGAGTAGGCAGGATAGTGTGGTTGAGGCCACAATCAGATCATCCATGATCTTATTGAATGGTGCAGCAGGTTTGAGAGACCAAATGGCCTACTCCTGCTCCTAATTTGTAGGTACACATGTTTGTGTGGCATTCTGTGGACAGGTCTCCTTTTCACAGGGGTGCTCAGCCAGCTATGGCCACAGCTTATTTTGTAAAAGATGGAAACATCTTCAGAGGGCACTTCAAGATGGAGGGGCCATCGTGGTCTGCCTCCTATCACAGCAGCATCCTCTTTCTCCTAATGGGATTGGCATCCTTCTGATGGGATCTGCAGCCTCAGGAACCAGCCTTTAATTGGATGGTGAACTGTAAAGTGGCTTTCTCCTGTAAAATCACGTGAATGGGCAGGCTGCCAGCCAGAGGGGGATCAGATCCCAGGAATGGTTCTGACCAGAAATTATTTGCATAGCGGTTAA
Source organism: Mustelus asterias (assembly GCF_964213995.1). Taxonomy (NCBI): domain Eukaryota; kingdom Metazoa; phylum Chordata; class Chondrichthyes; order Carcharhiniformes; family Triakidae; genus Mustelus; species Mustelus asterias. The sequence continues at coordinate 15,919,477 of NC_135801.1, read as the reverse complement.
GATTCCACCCACAGTTCAAGCGGGGCCCCATATCTAAAGAAGGATATGCTGGTCTTGGAAAGGGTCCAGAGGAGGTTCACAAGAATGATCCCTGGAATGAAGAGCTTGTCGTATGAGGAATGGTTGAGAACTCTGGGTCTGTACTCATCGGAGTTTAGAAGGATGAGGGGGGATCTTATTGAAACTTGCAGGATACTGTGAGGCCTGGATAGAGTGGACGTGGAGAGGATGTTTCCACTAGTAGGAAAGACTAGAACCAGAGGGCACAACCTCAGGCTAAAGGGACAATCCTTTAAAACAGATGAGGAGGAATTTTTTCAGCTAGAGTGTGGTGAATCTGTGGAACTTTTTGCTGCAGGAGGCTGTGAAGGTCAGGTCATTGAGTGTCTTTAAGACAGAGATAGATAGGTTCTTGATCAATAAGAGGACCAGGGTTATGGGGGAAAAGGCAGGAGAATGGGGATGAGAAAAATATCAGCCATGATTGAATGGCAGAGCAGACTCGATGGGCTGAGTGGCCTAATTTTGCTCCGATGACTTATGGTCTTATGAGGCAAGGGATGCATTCTCAGTTTTCCTGGTTCCTAAGTATTCAGTGATGATAAAGAAATGAAGTAGAGGAGAGGTAGAAATTATTAAGGATGATGCTACAGTTATAATTAGAAAGGATTTACTGGTATATTCTAGAACTCATGGCACAGTGGTTAGCAGGGACCCGGGTTTGATTCCTGGCTTAGGTCACTATCTGTGCTGAGTTTGCACCTTCTCCCTGTGTCTGCGTGGGTTTCCTCTGGGTGCTCCGGTTTCCTCCCACAGTCTGGTTCGGTGCATTGGCCATGCTAAATTCTCCCTCAGTGTACCCGAACAGGCGCTGGAGTGTGGCGACTATGGGATTTTCACAGTAACTTCACTGCAGTGTTAATGTAAGCTTACTTGTGACTAGTAAATAAACTTTCAAACTTTAAACCCAATCTATTGGTCTTCAGTTGGAGAATCAAAGGAAGAACTATTACATTTTGTTATTCCCTAAAAAGAGGGTAATAATAAATACTAACTAACAGTGGTTAACCACAACAGATAACAAATAACAGTGGTTTACCACAGGCCCATTTGGCAAAAGGAAGGATTTCATTTTATGTAACACCTTGAATGACCACAGGATATGTCAAAGCACTTTACAGCCAATGAAGTCCTATTGAAGGGCACTGTTGTAATGTAGGAATGTAAAGCTTGTGCTGCCAAATAAACCTGTTGGACTTTAACCTGGTGTTGTGAGACTTCTTACTGTGCCCAGCCCAGTCCAACGCTGGTATCTCCACACCACGTAATGTAGGAAACACAGCAGCCAATTCACACATAGCAGGGTCTCACAAACAGCAATGTTATAATACTTGCATAATCTGTTTTGGAGATGTTGATTGAGGGATAAATATCGGCTGGGACATCTGCTCTTCTTCAAAACAGTGGCATGGGGTTTGTTATGTCCAGCAAAATGGGCAGACATGGCTTTGGTTTCTCCAAAAGACAGCACTTTCAAAGGTGCAGCACTCCCTCAATACTGCACTGGAGTGCCAACTTTGAGTTCTGTGCTCAAGCCTGGAGCAGGACTTGAATCAACAACTTCTGGCTCTGACAGTGCTACCAAGTGCGCCACGGCTGACATGGCAGGCCATTGAACTTGAAGTTCATGAGCTTTCAGATGCCCCATTGACTTCACTGTGCCTTTATCAATTAGCAACTTGCAATGCAACAATTTACATGACCGGAATGGTGATTTTTTTTTTTGTTCAATTTTTGTGAATGAATTGAGTGCATGTTGCTCACCGTGAGTCGTGTCACTCCAGCAAACACTTCCCACTGCCTCGGAAAAGCCGCCAGCATAATCAAGGACCCCACGGACCCCGGACATTCTCTCTTCCACCTTCTTCCATTGGGAAAAAGATACAAAAGTCTGAGGTCACGTACCAACCGACTCCATTCCACCACGGCAGGTGATGAAATTTAAATTCAATTTAAGGCAGCACGGTGGCACTGTGGTTAGCACCACTGCCTCACAGCTCCAGGGAGCTAGGTTTGGTTCCCGGCTTGGGTCACTGCCTGTTTGGAGTTTGCACATTCCCCCCCCCCATGTCTGTGTGGGTTTCCTCCAGGTGCTCCGGTTTCCTCCCACAGTCCAAAGATGTGCGGGTTAGGTGGATTGGTCATGCTAAATTGCCCCTTAGTGTCCCGGGATGCGTAGGTTAGAGGAATTAGCGGGATAAATATGTGGGGTTACGGGGATAGGGCCCAGGTGGAATTGTTGGTGCAGTTTCGATGGCCGAATGGCCTCCTTCTGCACTGTAGGGATTCTATGATTTCTTTTGATGAAGAACAGCTTCTTCCCTGCTGCCATCAGACTTTTGAATGGACCTATCAGATATTAAGCTGATCTTTCTTTACAGCCTGTGACTGCAACCCTATATTCTGCACCCTGCCTTTCCTTCTCCACTACGTACCCTATGAATGATATGTTTTGTCTGTACAGCGTGCAAGGGACAATACTTTTCACTGTATCCCAATACATGTGACATTAATGAATCAAATCAAATCATATTCTGCCATTGTAAATATCAGCCATTACAGTTCTCTGCAACCTACAGTGCTAGTTGCTTTGTGTGACAGTTTGGCTGGTGCTCCTAAAATTTGTGCTGTGGCATCTAGAAACTCCAAAGCCTTTAGTCGCTGTGCAGAGGATATCACACACTCATTTGATATTTTACACTGATGTGAATAGCCCAGAATTAACTTGTGTTGTAGGCATGTTAAATATGAGTGAAGGAGTCATGCTGCCGGTGGGTTAGTCATATTATTTGTCCTGTGCTGCAGGGAAAGCATCAGATGAGGCAAATATTTTGACTTTTGGACGTAGTGTGCTGCCAACATGGCTAATCAGAACAATGGTTCACAAACCTTTTAGTCTGCATACCAATTAAATGTGGCAAAAGACCCCGCGGGATCACCCACCTCTGCAAAAGAAACTCACCAGAATTAATGGGAACTAATGAAAACTATGGATTTGCTGCATTTTTGCCACTAAATGTCATAGATTTATGTGCCTTCGTTTAAATTCAATATCTTGAGCAAATTGTTAAATCATGGCAGAAAGATAAGTATAGCCATTTTCGTAGTGTGGACAATAACATGACAACACAGTACATTAATTTGATATATTCTTGTGTCGTAAAATCATCACCATAATCTTCTTCTGAAAAACTATCACTTATCTCACCAATATATCTTTGAAACAAAAGCCACAATGACATAAATCCTGCTAATAAAAGTACATTGTTATTGCTCATGCATGTGATAACTTGTGCCGGACACGTAGAAACTGGTCTAGTTGTGTGACGCCATGCAAGTGGACGGCACAGTGGCACAGTGATTCACAGCGCCAGGGATCAGGGTTCAATTCCGGCCTTGGGTCAATATCTGTGTGGAGTTTGCACATTCTCCCCGTGTCTGCGTGGGTTTCCTCCGGATGCTCCGGTTTCCTCCCACACTCCAAAGATGTGCGGGTTAGGTTGATTGGCCATGCTAAATTGATCCTAGTGTCAGGAGGATTAGCAGATTAAATAAGTGGGGTTACGGGAATAGGGCCTGGATGGGAAAGTGTCCGGTGCAGACTCGATGGGCCGAATGGCCTCCTTCTGTACAGTAAGGATGAAGTGGTGGGGATTAGAGTTCTGGCTTGTTTTCCTGTCTGACCTCCGCTGTGGCATTGCAGTGAGTGACTCGCATTATGCACCGTGCCCGCGGACCTACCTGGAGGACTCACAAAGGTATTTTTTGAGAGTCACTAGGTGGGATCTTACCAGCTGGCCACACCGGTCGACCGGCACGGTAAGGCGGTAAGATAGGGTGAGAGGCAAAAAAATTGGGTTTCCGCCTGATTTCTCGTCTTCCGCAATCTTGCCGGGCCCATTTTTCCGGTGAAATTAGCCTTGCACCTGGGAGGGGTACAAGACTGACTTAAATGTGAATGCCACAATTAGTGATGTTTGGAGCTGCGATCCGGGGGAGGGGGGGGGGGAGCAATTAGCTGGGATGGCAATTGGGTGGGCCAATCAGCCAGGTCAGCGATCAGGGAGGGTGGGGGGGGGTGATGTCCTCGGGGGGGCAGGGGGTAACAGATATCCCAGTGTATTCTGTACACAGTGTACACAGTATACTGGAAGATCGGGGCACCTGGCGCCTCTAGCGCTCAGCAGCCAGCCTCACAGGCAAGCTGGTACCCCATCCGCCCCCACCACTGGTGAGATTCACATTACGGCCTCTGTTTTGCCCAGAATGTCGGAAATCACCATTACTTACCTTGCTGAAAAAACTGGCAAGGAAACCTTCTGTTTTCTTGCCCGTTTTACACTTCAATTTTTTTCGGGAGAAAATTCCACCCACTGTGCTTTTCAAAGACTTTTAATAAATACAATATCCAGACACTTGCAGGTGACCAGAGTGCAGCAATCTCACCGAGTACCACGGATGACATTATTAGTTGTGAGAACAAGTAGATTATAATTGTCATGTAAACCTTATCAAATCCCTTTAGAATTTTAAAGACCCCTATCAGACCTCCTCTTAGTCTTTTTTCCAATGGAAGGGACCACAGCATGCTCTGATAATTATATCCTCGCGATTCTCGCAATAACCTTGTAAATCATTTCTGCATTTTCTCCATTATAATCAATTCGTGATGACTTTGACCCTGAAAGATTAAGGATTTTGACATCGCTTCAACTTTGCATTATGTTTATTTTTAATGTGTGATAAATGTACTGAAAGCTAAATACTGTGTTTAAAAGTATTTTAAATTTTTTTTGGTATATATATTACCAGCGTGTCAGAGGTACGGGTGGGTAGGAATATACAATACATGCTTGTTCAGACTTTCCCCTTTTTAAAGGAACAAACTTGATGGGGCCCTGAGTAAGGCTGGATTTCAACAAGTACAGAAGGAGGCCATTCAGCCCATCTTCAATTTTGTGCCTGAAGGTAGGTCCTTGACAATTATTTGTTGAGCACTTGGCAAAATACCATGTTTTTTTTCCCCAAAGATAGGGCAGGGAGGCAGGCCCTGAGTCTATCTCAGCTGAAACAGAGATTGAACCCTGTACTATTGTCATTAATCTGAACCACATGCCAGCTATCTAGCCAACTGATCCCCCTCTGCCTGGTGTACAGGCCATAAGTTTAGGTTTATTTATTAGTGTCACAATTAGGCTTACATTAACACCGCAATGAAGTTACTGTGAGAATCCCCTAGTCGCCACACTCTGATGCCTGTTCGGGTACACTGAGGGAGAATTTAGCATGGCAAATCCACCTAACCTGCACGTCTTTCGGACTGTGGGAGGAAATTGGAGCAACCGGCGGAAACCCACGCAGGCACGGGGAGAACGTGCAGACTCCGCACAGACAGTCACTCAAGTTGGGAATTGAACCCAGCTCCCTGGCGCTGTGAAGCAGCAGTGCTAACCATTGTGCCACTGTGCCGCCTGTTGTCTAAACCGAGACTAACAAAGAGGCGGCAGCATGTTCTCCGTCCATCTTCAGCGGTGGAGGTAATGAACAAATCACCTCGCTAAGTATTCTATAAAAAATAATTTATGGCTATTTTGGAATGATTTTAAAGGAATAAATTGACATCAATATGCTTATTTTGTTTTCCCAAGGAGGGCTGTTTTGTATTTAATAATGTTGTCTGTGAAAATTCCCATCAAGTGGACAAGGGAAATATGGAAGAAATCCAGGACTTCTAAACTATCCATCTTCCTGATAAGAAAATTGCATTGTTTATGCTTAGCATGCCCGACAGATGGACCTGATTTAGAATGAATGCAAAATGCAGGAAACAGTCAGGGCTCCAGGCAACGACCATGGGCAGTGCAGACAAGTTAACCTTTCAGGAGCCGAACCTTCATTGGTATGTCTCCTAATATTGGTATATTGAGGGTGGCACAGTGGTTAGCACTGCTGCCTCACAGCACCAGGGACCTGAGTTCGATTCCCGGCTTAGGCCACTGTCTGTGTGGAGTCTACACCTTCTCCCTGTTTTTCTCCGGGTGCTCCAGTTTCATCCCACAAAAGACGTGCTGATTAGGTGCATTGAGCCGAACAGGTGCCAGGGTGTGGCGACTAGGGGAATTTCACAGTAACTTCATTGCAGTGTTAAGCCTTATTTGTGACTAATAAATAAACTTTAACTTTTCTCTTAACTACTCTCCAGTGTGGCTTCTCCCCGACACAAACTTGGGGTAATCCAAGACTCTGCTGCCCAGGTCCTAACCTGAACCACATCCCGTTCAGCCCTGTACTTGCTGGTGTGGCATGGCTCCCAGATAAGCACCACTTCTATTTTAGAATTCTCATCCCCTTTTTCAAACCCTTCAGCGGTCTCAAGCATTCCCGTCTTTGTGATTGCCTCCAGCCCCAGAACCCTCTGAGAAACCCACCTTCCTCAAGCTCCAGCCTCTTGAGCATCCCCGATTTGAACCTCTCCACCATTGGCGGCTGTTCCCTAAGCTGCTGGGGCCCCAAGCCATTAAATATCTTGCCGAAAATGATCTGCTCCTGTACATCACTTTCCTCCTTTAAGACACTCCTAAAAATCTATCTCTTTGATTTTTTGGATCATCATGCCCTAATACCTCTTTTAGGGGCGGCACAGTGGTTAGCACTGTTGCCTCAATGCGCCAGGAACCCCGGTTCAATTCCCAGCCTCAGGTCACTGCCTGTGGTGGAGTTTGCACATTCTCTCCGTGTCTGCGTGGGTTTCCTCCGGGTGCTCCGGTTTCCGCCCACAGTCCAAAGATGTGTGGGTTAGGTTGATTGGCCCATGCTAAATTAACCCTAGTGTCAGGGGATTTGCAAGGTAAATGTGTGGGGTTACGGGAATAAGGCCTGGGTGGAATTGTGGTTGCTGCAGACTTGATGGGCCAAATGGCCTCATTCTGCACTGTAGAGATTCTATGATGTGGCTCGCGGTGCCATGTTTTATTTTTATAGTGCTTACCTTGTGACATTCTTCTACGTTAAAGGGGCTATATAAATTTAAGTTAAGTTAACGTTGTTGTTGTAAAACACTTTTGTGGCCTGGAGCCACAAATTAGTGGTTGCCTGATCTTACTGAAATTAGTGGAACCCTGAAAGAGTGCAAGTGTTTCAAGTCTGATGACTGGCCTCCAGATGTTTTGACTGACTACATCATTGCCAAATTCTCACTCTGCCCCTTTGGCTATTCAACATTTACAGACAGGAAAATGATTCCCCGCTTATCGGAGAGAATGGCGAGTCACATAAAATCATAGAATCTCTACAGTGCAGAAGGAGGCCATTTGGCCCATCGAGTCTGCACTGACCACAATCCCACCCAGGCCCTATCCCCATAACTTCATGCATTTACCCTAGCTAGTCCCCCTAGAACTAAGGGGCAATTTAGCATGGACAATCCACCTAACCCGTATATCTTTAGACTGTGGGAGGAAACCGTTCTCCCCCAGACCCAGCACTGACCCTTTAGGTGCGCCACTCAGTATTTCTCCCCACCCTGACATATCTCCTCTAACCATCATTCATTGTTTCCTGCCCTTCAACCAGTTTCTCACCTATTTGCTAGGGTGCCCTTGAATCCTTGCAGCTTTGAGTTTAATCATAGAACCAGAGAATCCCTACAGTGCAGAAGGAGGCCCATCGAGTCTGCACCGACCACAATCCCACCCAGGCCCTATCCCCCGTAACCTCTCATATTTATCCTGATAATCTCCCTGACACTAAGGGGCAATTTAGCATGGCCAATAAACCTAACCCGCACATCTTTGAAGCGTGGGAGGAAACCGGAGCACTCGGAGGAAACCCATGCAGACACGGGGAGAATGTGCAAACTCCACATCGACAGTGACCTGAGGCTGGAATTGAACCCGGGTCCCTGGCGCTGTGAAGCAGCAATGCTAGCCACTGTGCCACCATGCCGCCCATTCATTATTTTTGTTCACACAACTTGTCTGGAATGGCGAGATGTAGTTGGATCAATGGAAGTCCTTTTTGTAAAACAGCAAAATAGGGAGGAGGATTGGATGAATGTCATATATTTTAAAAATTGAGATCACCTATTCTGTACACATTTCCTTTGTTTTACCATGCAGTGGCAGTCTTTGTATCCTATCCACAAAAGATGCTGGACAGGCAGCAAACAAATCCATTTCAGGTGGGGTGTCTTCACCTTTGCTGATGGTCGAAGAAGTCAGTTGTGAAGAGAAATGAAGCTACCACATGTCATTGTGGGTCGTTGTTCTCAGCATTGGCACCTGCTACCAGACTGCCATAGCCACTGCTCATCATGGTGGCGCATGCCAACCCATTGGAGCAGTGGCCATTTTCCTCAGTCATCAGCTGGTGACTCCTAGCTTTGATCATCGATACCGGGCCTTCATGGTGGTCTCAAATGCACTCTGGAAGTGGAAATTGGAGAGTCCTACTGGTCACCTGGCTCCAGCTACATAGAATGTCCTTGTATACGCCACCATCTTCCAATCCTGTGTGCGTGCCCAAGACAATGAAGCCGTCTCTTGTGCGATAAGTGCTAACAAACGTGGAACTTCTGCCTTTGAGAAGAGTTCAAATTCATAATTATTTTCCTTCTGGGAGCTAGCCATAATGAGCCGCAGACAGCGAAGATGGAAATTGAAGAGCTTCTTCTTTTGACAGCTGTAAGTCATCCAAGTTTCACAGCTAAACACAGACTGTATATACCATCAATTTAATCCAAAGGGTCAGCTTGATGTTATTCTAAGCGTGATTTGTGAGTTGCCCAAAGAGGGAGGCTATTTTCCCTATGTGGTTATCGAGTTCTGCATCAAGGCACAGTTTGTCTGTCACTGTGGGCATGAGGTAGCAGAATTTGCTAACCACTTCCAGTGGAGTGTCATTAAAAGGTGCAAAATCTTGTCCCACGACCACATGATGCTTACAGTCAGGGAGAACAAGTTACAGACACTGGAGATGCTTTGTACTGCCATGTTCTGTGGGCTCATGGCATGGTTTTTGGCTTCTGATATGCGCGACCTCTCTTCCCTCAAAATGCCATAGACTCGGGCAAGACTGGAAGATCCCGCAGTGGCCAATGGCAAGCTGACTCTGCTGCCAGAAAACACGTAGTTGTCAAAGTCGCCCCTGTGATCTTTGCTCTGGTATGGTGTCATGCCTTTTGTTTCACAGATCTCCTGCGCAATGGAGCCTACCTGTCAGCTAAAAGAAAATTGAGAAGGCCATAAAGCGCTGGATGAGACTTTCCGTGATTCAGTAATCCAGAAGGGATTCCATCCTTGCTGGGTGTCTTTCTGTATGCTAAGCAGAGCTCAAGCAATGAGGGTTCTTTGTCTAACTCATCCAGGATAGGAAGCTGGGGGAAAGAATCACGTGCAGACTGGGAGTTGTCCGTCTCACAGGAGTACAGCCCACAGCCGTGTTCAGCGGGTCAATCTGGTTACTTCTGTTGGTGAGTAATTCACCATCTGCTGACTTCAAGAGGGCAATTTTAATGATGGTAAGACCAAAGCCTCTATTAATCCCTTCATACGAAACTCCCATTGTCTTGGGCAGTTTGGATTTCTGAGACATAAGTTGATCCAATGTTTATTTGCGCAGTTTCTCGCTATCCTTTGCTTGGCTTTCCTGGCTACTTTCAGGTTGTGCAGTGTTTATGTTGTGCAGCATGAGGCTTTTGTTTTCTTGCTTGAATGACAGCTGTCACCTTGGCTGACAGGGTCTCAAACTAGTACTTGCCGTGAGTTCCGTCTTTGCCAAATGACTTCTCATATGATCTAGCGGTTAGGATTCCTGGTTTTTAATCCAGGCAACCCGGGTTCGACTCCCAGTATGGGAATGAACATTTTATGGCGGCACGGTGGCACAGTGGTTAGCACTGCTGCCTCACAGCACCAGGGACCTGGGTTCGATTCCCAGCTTGGGTCGCTGTCTGTGTGGAGTTTGCCAGTTCTCCCTGTGTCTGTGTGGGTTTCCTCCGGGTGCTCCGGTTTCCTCCCACAGTTTGAAAGACATGCTGGTTAGGTACATTGACCCAAATAGGTGCCAGAGTGTGGCGACTAGGGGAATTTCACAGTAACTTCATTGCAGTGTAAATGTAAGCCTTATTTGTGACTGATAAATAAATTTTACTTTTATGATATTTCTGCTGCTTCACTGAGCTCAGTGGCTTCCAACAATACCAGCCTCGGTGCCTCCTACTCCATTTGGTGAGTAGCCACCATTCTCATCAGTAAACTGCTGGTATTTGGCATCGATAGGTGTGATTTTCCAGCCACACGCACCCCAAAACCAGAAATTCCCCTCCAAGCTGAACAGAACTTTAAATGGTCCTCTGAATTTTCTGTCCCGCCCGCTACGACTCCCGTGGTGGGCAAGACGGGACATTTCCGGCCAATATTTGGATGAGGAAAGTTGATACATCGCAGGTTGTCCTGTTCTGAACTATTCATTATTTTATTTTATTTATTATTGTCACAAGAAGTTACTGTGAAAATCCCTCAGTTGCCACACTCCAGCGCCTGTTCGGGTACACTGAGGGAGAATTTAGCACAGCCAATGCACCTATCCAGCACGTCTTTCGGACTGTGGGAAGAAACCGGAGCACCCGGAGGAAACCCACGCAGACACGGGGAGAACATGCAGACTGCGCACAGACAGTGACCCAAGCCAGGAATCGAACCCAGGTCCCTGGCGCTGTGAGGCAGCAGGGCTAACCACTGTGCCGCCGCGTCGCCCCAGAGTCTGGGAGGAATGGAGTTTGAAAAGACAAATGTCTCGGCATCACAAGTTCTCTTGAAGAATCCCATCCGGCAGATGGAATAAGGAGGCGCTGCCAAAATTGTGAGGAAATCATCTGCAATTTTGTCTCAGCCAGCATCTCCTGATGGATGTATCTCATTACACATTGGGTTAAACAATGACCAGCTGGGTGTTGTCATCAGATCACATTCTATCATTAATCCATCTTTGGGACATTGGGGTTTAAATCCTTTCCAAAAAATTACCAGTTCAAATAAAGTCACATTGGGCAATTCCTTCAATTCCCAGTGGACCGGAGTCCGTAACACAAAATTGCCTGTAATTTTGCATCAGTTGGTACTTATTGAACCATCTCATTAAGGGAGGCTATATTATTAGTGTTGTAGAAGCTGGCTTTCTGAGGTTGGGCTGGAGCACATGAATGAGAGAGATTTGTTCTATCATTGCAGGAAATAGAAAGACATGTTTTCATTTCTCAACGATGTTTATCTAATACTCACGTGTAGCAGAGTTGTTTAACCCCCAGGATAACATGAATCAGAGTGGCTTAGATGTGGACCATTATGTGGCCTGAATCTTCAGGTTTACTGGCTTACTCTGTGGCGTTGTGGATAGTGCATATCACTGGGTTTCTGGGGTGATGCTGAAGTTCCAATTCAATGTTGTTGGGTTCTGGAGAGAAGTTCACTTTCGGCTAAGCCAAAGTTCATTCGTTGCTTGTCCATGGGGCTTTACTATGGGGGGAATTTTACCATTTTGAGTCTAAGTGCCGAATCCGGGTGTCAAATAGATCCGTGCCTGGAATCCTCTTTCCAGTGCGCCCATACGCGTTTTCCCGGCTCCGGCCTGATCCACGCTGTGGGCGGGGCTTAGCGCTGGCAGACCGATCGGAGCTCTGAACTGCGCATGCGCAGTTCGAAAAAAATCTGACAGAGCGCGCCTGGGCGCGAAAGAAAGAAAAAGCGGAGAGAGCGGCTCTCTGACGATCATCCTCTGGGTGGGAGGAGGGGGGGGGGGGGGGGGGGGCGGGACCCAGATCATCCTCTGGTTGGGGAGGGGGTGTGACCGATCACTGGTACACTACCAGCCAGCCATCTCTCCCGCTCTCTTGCCCCTGCAGGGAAGAGTAATCTGTGGCTGGTAGTGTACCAGTGATGGTGTATCCCTTTACAGGCCCAGCTTGGTCCTTCTCCAGTGTCTCCTCTTGGACTTGTACTGATCTTGTAGCCGGTTTTCATGTGGATCCACTGTGGAATCGGCCGGTTCTGCTTCATCTTCTTAGCGAGGAATCGCTTCATCCTGAAGGTTTTGTGGGATGGCACGGCCGCACGTCCACTCCGGCAGGAGGGATCGGCCGCAGACTGGCAGCGGAACCCCACCCCCCCCAACCAGAGGATGATATGTCACACCCCCTCTCCTTCCCCACCAACCCCCCCCAGGGAATGATCGGTCACACCCCCTCCCCTCCCAGCACCACGCCCCCCCCCTCCCAACCCCCCTCCCCCAGGGGATGAAACGTCACACCCCCTCTCCTCCCACCGCCCCCCCCCCCCCCCACCCCCAGGGGATGAGACGTCACACTCCCTCTCCTCCTCCCACCCCCCTCCCCCTCCAACCAGAGGATGACTTGGGTCAGAGGGCCATTGCAGTCTCTGACCCCGCTCTTCGGAGGCTGCAGCGGCGACTTCGGACTTTTATTCAGCAGGTCGATTACAGCGCAGACGCGGATCAGGCCAGAAGATGGTAAAGTGGGATTTGGCGGTAGAGTTGGGCGCGCGGTTCATTAAGTCGATTTAAATGCATGCAAAGTTTTGGTAAAATGCGTGCGAAGTTTTGGTAAAATCAGGCCCTATGACTTCTATCTTCTCCATCGCTCCATCTTTGGTGAAATGTCTCTCTTTGCGGAATTAGTATTCTGCTCCCTCATTGAGAATTTTACTCCACATTGTGATTTATTTGATTGATTCCTGTGAATTCCCATTCTTTTCTGGTTGCTTACAGTTTCCTGTAGTCACAACAGGGACAGCACGGTGGCACAGTGGTTAGCACTGCTGCCTGACAGCGCCAGGGACCTGGGTTCAATTCCAGCTTCGGGTCACTATCCGTGTGGAGTTTGCACATTCTCCCCGTGTCTGCATGGGTTTACTCCGGGTGCTCCGGTTTCTTCCCACAGTCCAAAGATATGCGGGTTATGTTGATTGGCCAGGCTAAATTGACCTTTGTGTTAGGGAGATTAGCAGGGTAAATGTGTGGGGTTATGGGAATAGGGCCTGGGTAGGATTGTGGTTAGTACAGACTCGATGGCCTGAATGGCCTCTTTCTGTACTGTAGGGATTCTATAATTCTAACTTCACTAATCCTTTTGAGAATGTTGCCATTTTGCACCAGACTGGGTTGATTTGCTTGCCAAACACTTTACTGCTGTTCCTGATCTTGTGTGCTATATATAGCTGTTTCTCAGTCCGCTTCCCTCATCTGCACTAATCCCATGGGTTTACCTAACGTCCTCCCCAGCCTCCCTCAACCACTATTCTTCCTTTTTGGGATTCAATCCCAATTGCTCCTCTGTCAGTTTACTGGTGTCCACTGCTACACGTTTCTTCAGTATCCTTGATACTCCAGGGCAATACTGAGGGAGTGCTGCACTGTCAGAAGCGTCTGCTTTTGGATGAAACATTAAATCAAAGCTCCATCTTGTCTTTTCAGGTGAGAGAGTAGGCGAGCTATCCCAAATGGTCTGGTCAATATCTATCCCTCATTCAACATCACAAAAACAGATGATCTGGTCATTGTCATTTGTGGGAGCTTGCTGTGCATAGATTTGCCGCCATGTTCCCTAAATACAACAGTGAATACACTTCCAAACTACTTAATTGTGGTAAAGCATTTTGGAGTGTCCTGTGATGATTACAGTCACTATATAAATGCAAGTCTTCATTTTTGATTAACTTCTGGCACTCCTGTTCAATTCTCCAGTCTTTCTCAGTCCCCTCCTTTCAATGGACAGGAGGCATGGCACAGCACGAGGGACTCAGGTTCAATTTCAGCCTTTGGTGACTGTGCGGAGTTTGCACATTCCCCCTGTGGCTGAGTGGATTTCCTCCGGGTGCTCTGGTTTCCTCCCACGGTCCAAAGATGTGCGGTTTAGATTGGTTGGTCATGCTAAATTACCCTTAGTGTCAGGGGGACTAACAGAGTAAATATGTGGGGTTACGGGGATAGGGCCAGGGTGGGATTCTTGTTGGTGCAGGCTTGTTGGGCCGAATAGCCTCCTTCAGCAGTGTAGGGGATTCTATGATTCAATGACAGCCTCCAACAGTGTGCCTAATGATATTCCCGTGGTGGATGCTACGGGAAAATTCTGCTAAAGGCGTCTCTTTGTCTCTTCCACTCCAGAAACTCCAGGATTGTTAACCTAAGACAAGTAGGTATGCCTGTGTTTTGCTAACTAATTTTAAAGAGGAGGCTGTGTCTATAAGAGGAATGTTGCTTGAGCTGGAACTCATCTGGATAGATGAACCATTGCAAATTGTATCTTGTCATGTTTAAGTATTGTTCAATTGTTAAAAGCTGAGCTAATTCATTTGTTATAGTTAAACTTTTTAAAATAAAATGTTTTTGAGAAAAGCTCCCTAGTGTGTCAGTAGGATCGTGCCTGGAATGAAACATCCTATCCGAACATTAATACCAAATGGAAAAATTGGTGGGGTCTAGTTTGGCTTCACAATACATCTTGGGGTTTCTGATCTGCTGCCTTAACACAATGGGTGGGATTTTACAGCTCGCTCCACCTGAAACCGTAAAATCCTGCCCGAGGTCAATGGACCTTCCCATGGTCCGCCCCTCGCCCACTCCAATTCCTGTGGCGGGTGGGATGGTAAAATTCCGCAACCATGTCCGAACATGGATACTGGCTCAACAAACCGGTTTCAGATAACTAAATTAAAAACATTTACAATCCAACACAGAGGAAACAATGTGGTGTGGAACGCTTCTGTGACCAGCAGCCAGACTCACGCTAAGGTTTCTTTTTTTGTTTGGGCAAAGGGACCAAGGGGGTTCAAGTATGTAATGCCCTTCGAGTGTAAGTGCCAGCAGATAGAGCCAGCAGCATTTTGAGATGTAGTTGATTTGAGTCTGTGAGTGTGGATTGTACGTGGCCTTTTGGAGGAAGCCACCATTCCGGATGTCAGGGAATAATTAGAGAAAGCGTAGCAAATACCCAAGGGCGATTCTAATCATCTTCAGTCTACTTTGAACATTTAATTCATTTCTTTTATGCTGTCAGCTGTTGTCCAGTGCTGATGTCTGATAATGGCGAAGGATTGGGGCGGTACGGTGGCACAGTGGTTAGCACTGCTGCCTCACAGCGCCAGGGGCCTGGGTTCGATTCCCGGTTTGGGTGACTGTGCGGAGTTTGTACATTCTCCCCCGTGTCTGCGTGGGTTTCCTCCGGGTGCTCCAGTTTCCTCCCACAGTCCAAAGATGTACAGGTTAGGTAGATTGGCCAGGCTAAATTGCCCCTTTGTGTCATGGGGACTAGCTAGGGTAAATGGGGATGGGGCCTGGGTGGGATTGTGGTCGGTGCAAACTCGATGGGCCAAATGGCCTCCTTCTGCGCTGTAGGATCCTATTCTATAATTAACAGTTATCAAGTGGGGAAAGGTCTTGACAAATCGCCGGCTCTTTATCAACTGAACATTGGTACTTTGTGCTGAAAACACACTTCCCTCATGGGAGATTTGGTGCAAAGGGATGCCTAGCCTGCCAGCCCGAGCTTTATTGATGTTGTAGAATTTGAGGAAGATTATAATTTTCTGTAACTGATTTGCCTGCAAAGTCAGATCCATTTTAACGAACCCTAAGATAAAAGCAAAATACTGTGGATGCCGGAATCTGAAACAAATTCAGAAAATGCTGGGAAATCTCAGCAGGTCTGACAGCATCTGTGGAGATAGAATAGAGACAATGGCCGTGATTTTCCCAAAAGTGCTGAATTGGTGGGAAAATTGTTCTAAATCCCGACTGTTCTGTCAGTTTAGCTTCTCACTTGAATCTCCGCACTCTGTGCACTGAAGAGGTCCCAATCGGGAATCTAGAAACATAGAAAAACTACAGCAGAAAACAGGCTCTTCGGCCCCACAAGTTGTGCCGAACATATCCTTACCTTTTAGGCCTACCTATAACCCTCCATCCTATTAAGTCCCATGTACTCATCCAGGAGTCTCTTAAACGATCCTATTGAGTTTGCCTCCACCACCACTGACGGCAGCCGATTCCACTCACCCACCACCCTCTGTGTGAAAAACTTCCCCCTAACATTTCCCCTGTACCTACCCCCCAGCACCTTAAACCTGTGTCCTCTCATAGCAGCCATTTCCACCCTGGGAACAAGCCTCTGAGAGTCCACCCGATCTATGCCTCTCAACATCTTATACACCTCTATTAGATCTCCTCTCATCCTACGTCTCTCCAAGGAGAAAAGACCGAGCTCCCTCAGCCTATCCTCATAAGGCATGCCACTCAATCCAGGCAACATCCTTGTAAATCTCCTCTGCGCCCTTTCAATCTTTTCCACATCCTTCCTGTAATGAGGCGACCAGAACTGAGCACTGTACTCCAGTCTCATTAAACACCCAGGAGGACGGGGCCTATTCGTGCCGGAATCTGATAGTTCTGGAGCTCTGCGCATACGCAGTGGCCCCAAACTGTCAACCTCCCGTTTGCTGGCCAGCCGATCGCTTGCCACCCTGCGACCACTGCAGTGCTGCCCTTCCAACCACCACCACCCCCCCACCCCATGGCCCGATCGCGACCCCACAACAATTCCTGGGCCAGCCCTGACCCCCGCCACCACCCCCCCGCCCCGTCCCGGAGCGTCCCAATTTCCAAGGCCCCCCCCCACCAGTAGTGGCAATCCCCCCACCGCCTCACCCCGACACACCCCCTCCCCACCACTGCCCCCCCCCCCCCCCCCCCAGGTCAGACCCCCCAGAGGCAGGATCCTCCCTGCAGACCACTCCCCCTCCCCCCCAGCCCACCCCAATCACTGCCCTCACTCCATCCCAGACCGATCCCAATGCAGAGTGACAGTGGGACCCACCACCCCCACCGATCACCCCTAGGCCCTGCCCACAGTAGGCCCCACCCCCTTGGCACTGCCCGATGCCCACTGGGCAGTGCCAAGGTGCCCCCTGGGCACGGGCTCGTTGCCCTGTGGGCACAGGGGCACAGGCTGGCACTGCCAGGGTGCTCATGCCCAGGGGGCAACACCTCCCACTGCCCAAATCCCTGAGGGGCCCCGATTGCCCCCTCCCTTCATTCCAGCGGGATCTCCCGCTAGTTCCCCGAATGTGGGGAGCTAGTGTAAACCCCGCTGGAATGAAGTACTCCCGGCGGGGTGGGAGATTCAATCGGGCCCTGAAAGGTCCCAATGATGGACAAATACACATATTTAAAATACATGCAGAAAAGATTTAAATGACTTACCAGTCCTCCTGCCGGTTTCCAGCATGGTCTGACCGGCGACTGTTCGCTGGTTCTGGGAGGTGCGCATGCGTTCCCGCGCATGCGCAAATCCCTGTTCAAGGCCACAGACGCACGTCTCCGACCGTGACCCGACAGAAAGGTTGCGGGTCGCAATGGGAGAATCACGGCCAATGTTTCGAGTTGGGATGGACCCTTCATCAGAGCTCTGATGAAAACTCGAAACGTTGGCTCTATTCTCTCTCCACAGATGCTGTCAGACCTGCTGAAACTTTCCAGCATTTTCTGTTTATGTTAACAACCCCCCACTTGCATGCAGGCAGCTGAAAATATTTATTTATTTCTGCAAGTTTCCCACGTTGCTGGGACCCAGTGCAGTGCCAGCTTGACAGAATGGAGGTGATGATGAGAGATACTAACGCTTGTCAAATTTGGTGGACGGATGCTCCAGGGAGATGGTTGAACAAATCAGCTTTGTGGCAGGGGAATGACATTTAATCAGAGCAACTCACTCCTCGAAGCTGGACACTTCCGTATTTCTATTACTCTGATGATTTCACAGAATCGTAGAATCCTACAGTGCAGAAGGATACCATTCGGCCCATCGAGTCTGCACCGACCACAATCCCACTCCCAGGCCCTATCCCCATACATTTACCTTAGCCAGCCCCCCTGACACGAAGGGGCAATTTTAGCATGGCCAATCCACCTAACCCGCACAGCTTTGGACTGTGGGAGGAAATCGGAGAACACGGAGGAAACCCATGCAGACACGAGGAGAATGTGCAAACTCCACACAGACAGTGACCTAAGCCGGGAATCGAACCCAGGTCCATGGCGCTGTGAGGAGCAGTGCTAACCACTGTGCTACTGTGTTGCCCCAATTGTAAACTCCTTTCCCACCCGCTCCCCCCCCCAATAACACCCTCCCCCCCACCCTTGTCCTCCCACCACCCCCAGCCCCCAAATACTTTTATTCCATGACTAAAACCTACTCGTTTCGAAGAGGGAAGTTAATCTTGGTTTGCTAAACTGCGAAGATTTTAACATGCATCTGACTCCTCTATGGGTTTTCATTTTGAACTGAAAATAATCCAAACTGAGGGCGAAACAGCATAGGAGAGAAGCTAATTATTCCACTTCTTTAAGTGTTCCATGTAAAACTAAAAAAAAAGCTTTTAAATAAAATCTGATGTGCTGTTTCAGTCAAAAGGCAATACTTATTAAAGTGGGATAAGCATCTTTCCAAGTTGATGAAAGACGACATTGATGTTAATTTTAAACACACTGCCCCATTATTTGCTGGTTGCTGTTTTAGTGCTCCCAGCAAAGTGATGTTGCAAGCAAAATGTGTGTCATTCTCTCTCTCCGCTTTTTCCAACGAGATAAATCCCCTCTTGTGTGGGAAGAAGATAGTGAGCTTGCTCTTAAAACATAAATGACTACTCCAGCCCTTTGCCTGAGGTGAGGACACAGCCAGAGTGACCATAATGAGATGAACAAGAGATTTTGGTAAATGGTGGAGCTCTCCGATGAGCTAGGGTGTACTGAATTAATCAAAGCGGTTGATCATGGTAATTAGAACCAATCCTCCGAATGGATAGCAAATGATCCCATCACAGCTTTACTGATTGCATATCTTACAGTCAACTGCCTCCTTTCTCCTACCAGCACCCCCCCCCCCCCCCTCCCCCTATCCCACACCACAACATAATGCCAGTTTCCTTTCAGAGTTCGGCTCTGCTTGTCGTAAATCAAGAACCCCACAGAGCCATCTGTGATTTCCACATGTGGACAGGAGGCAGATTCATGGGCCTTGTGGCTGGGTTAGGCAGCTTAAAGGAGCCTGTTGGGAAGTGAAGATACAGGGAATCACCATCCCTTCAGCAGGTATCGTTTTCTAAAGCTGTTTTTGAAAAATAATTCAGAGAAGGGAGCAATGCTCTGAAGAGGTTTCAGGTGTTCGCTGTGTTTTTTTTTTACCAATTACCTATCTGTGCATTTTTTAAAGTGGGTTGATGACTGGGTTAACAATGCAGAAAGCAACTTGGTACAAGTTACGCAGTGTGCTAAACACTGGGGTTAGCACTGCTGTCTCACAGCGCCAGAGACCCAGGCTTGATTTCCAGTTTAGGTGACTATCTGGATGGAGTCTGCATGTTCTCCCCGTGTCCACGTGTGTTTCCTCCGGGTGCTCCGGTTTCCTCCCACAGTTCAAAGACGTGCTGGTTAGGTGCATTGGCCATGCTAAATTCTCCCTCAGTGTACCCGAACAAGCGCCAGAGTGTGTCGACTAGGGGATTTTCACAGTAACTTCATTGTAGTGTTAATGTAAGCCTACTTGTGACACTGATAAATAAACTTTAACTTTAAAATAGTTGGGAGAGGCAATTAAACTGCCTGAAGGAAGTATTTAAAGGGGTTAAGTTTCTCTGGATACTTTGTAGGAGTCAGTTGCTCAGGAAAGCAATCAACAGAAGATGCAAACATATGGGAAAGAGTGGAGCAGTTAGTCTGTCGTATCTGTACCACACTCGTGATAGTTCATTATAAGTAGGCACTTCCTAACACCCCACACCCAGCCTTGTCATTTCCTGGGAGAAACATGAAACAGAAAACGAAATCCAGAACCATGAAGGGGCACACAAAGTGTGATCAATTCCTTTTATGACCCCCCTTAGGCAATTGAAATTAGTCCAGGAGATCACACTGATAATATACATATTAGCAATTAATCTGCTTACCTTCTATGCAATGTGATCTCTACCCTTGCCAAGAACTGGACCAATTCCCTCTTGAAGATACACACTCCCCAAACCAGAGATTCATTGCCTCTGGTAGAACTGCCCGTAATCTAGCCTATTCCTTCCACTTTGTAATTTAAGCAACGTCTGCTGCTCGTGCCTCATTGGTCAAACTGATCTCTTGAGTGAAATCCCCATGTTGGGCGCCATTGTTTTTAGGGGTAACACGGTGACACAGTGGTTAGCACTGCTACCTCACAGTGCCAGGGTCCCAGGTTCAATTCCAGCCTTGGGTCATCGTCTGTGTGGAGTTTGCACATTCTCCCCGTGTCTGCCTGGGTTTCCTCCGGGTGCTCTGGTTCCTTCCATTGTCCAAAGATGTGCAGGTTAGGTGGATTGGCCATACTAAATTACCCCTTAGTGTCCCAAGATGTTCTAAGTTTAAGTTAAGTTTATTTATTAGTGTCACAAGCAGGCTTACATTAACACTGCAATGAAATTACTGTGAAAATCCTCTAGTCACCACACTCTGGCGCCTGTTCGGGTACACTGGGATGTGTAGGTTAAATAGATTAGCCATGGTAAACGCTCGGGGTTATCGGGATAGGGCAGGGAGATGGCCTGGGTAAGATATTCTGTCGCAGAGTTGCTGCAGACTCGATGGGCCAAATGGCCTCCTTCAGTACAGTAGGCATTCTATGATTCCAAAAAAGCCTTACATTGCAACTTGTTGGGAATCCATCAACATGTGCAAAGAGACATTGTGTGGGCATTTTGTAGCAGTGCATCGAAAAAGATTCTCATTGTGAGATTAGCCCTCACAGCAGCCATAGGTATTGAGCCATGAGCCATTAGTCATTGAGCTGCACCCTGTAACTCGAATGTTGAATTTTTATGCAATAGCTACCTTTGGAGTGGTTTGGAAAGTCTAATGGTTGGGAGAGTTGGCGATTATTGCTATTGTCAAGGGAGTGCCATGTTTGAAATTTGAAGGGGACCATTGAGACTTAGGGCCCGATTTTACCATTGTGTCACATTTGCATGCATTTAACTTGAATTAATGGGCTGCCTGCCCAACTTTACCAGCACTTCTCCCTTTACCATCGCGTTCGCGCATCCAGATTCGGTGCCAAACAGACATGCTTGGCAAAGATCTGTTTCGGGTGCTCCAGCTTCTGAAGAGGTAGGTTCAGAGCTTCCAACGGCTCTCTGGCTCAGATCGGTGGTGAGCAGGGAGGGGGGAGGCGGTTCAGATCATTCTCTGGTGGGGTGGAGGGAGGAGGA
Source organism: Mustelus asterias (assembly GCF_964213995.1). Lineage (NCBI taxonomy): Eukaryota > Metazoa > Chordata > Chondrichthyes > Carcharhiniformes > Triakidae > Mustelus > Mustelus asterias. The sequence continues at coordinate 15,898,124 of NC_135801.1, read as the reverse complement.
GGCAGGTCAGATGTATCTCTGGTGGGTGGAGGGGGTGGGGGGGAGGGAAGAGGGAGAGGGAGGCCAGATCGTTGTCTGTTGGGGGGAGGGCAGTGGGGGGTGGTGGGGGAGGTCCAATCATTCTAGGGAGGGGTGAGGCCTGATCATTCTCTGGTGGGCGGGAGGGGACGGCCCGATCATTGTGGGGGGAGGTGGGGGGGGGGGGGGGGGTAGGCCCGATCATTCTCTGGTGGGGGGGAGTTAATTCTATCCCATCGCATTTCTAATTCTGATCATTCCTGTTATAAATGCTACTTACATTATATTTCACTTGCCATGAATGTTGTTTTTTTTCCCCTCCACCAGCAAGTTCAGAAGAAGTAGAAATTATCTTATTACCATTTCCCAAATTATCTCCTAAACTTGGAAATGCAGCTCTTAGAATTTACTGCAAGTTGGCTGTTGCTAAACACAATTGCAAAGGTTGTTGAATCAAGCAATGGCTATTTGTATATGTTTCATTACCCAACTTCAATAAAGGCCTGGATATGTACCTCGGTGGGTTTTGCAAGTACAGGCAGCAGAGAGAAGGGATTCCACAGCTATAATAGTGCACGCGCACTTAATGAGTGAAACTGTCAAAGTACTGGGCTTGAGAGTATGTGAAATATACTGAAAGGGAGGCCAGATGGATCTCTGGTGGGGGGTGGGGGAGGGAGGGCGGGGGCAGGGGCAGGGGGGTGGGGGAGGGAGGGCGGGGCAGGGGCAGGGGGGTCCGCTGCCACTCTGTGGGTGATCGGTGGGGGGGGGAGGGGGCAGAGGGTCGCGATCGGTCTGAGTAGCGGGGTCGGGGCGTGGGTGGATAAGGGGGACAGTTATGTTATGGGGATGGGGTGATGTCTGTGGGGGCCATCGGTCCCGGGTCGCTTTATCCGCTTTTTGCAGCCCGGGAGCGATGTGACGGGGCGCGATTTTCAAATTTTTTTCCTTGCAGTTCAGAGCTCTGATCGTTTCAGGTGCGTTAAGCCCCGCCCACAGCACGATTCAGACTCGCGGTTTTTTTTCAGGCTAAGTGCATATGGGAGCGCCTGGGAATAGTTTTCCAAGTCGGATCTGAATTGCGCCCAAATTCAGCACTTAGAATGAAAGTGGTAAAATCGGGCCTTTAGTCTCTTTGGTGTGAGGAGGATTTGCTCAGTTCTAGCCTCTCCTAGTTGCTCCGGAACAAGGGATCAGTTACATTGGAAGCACTTTCACCTACAGTGATGTCCTCTCATAGTTCCTTCGGGCACCACTTTGGCACAATGGGTCCCGACTCCCCTCCTAATAAGTTATGAGTGACAGACATGATGGTAAGCCTATCCATCTGTCACTGGGCCTTTAGCTGCCTGGGGAATGGCAGGTTGGCTAAACACAGCTGCAGGCAGCTCCTCCTCCCCACACTCAAATGAATGGTCCTGGTCTGTAGCAGGTGCGCCATTCATAGTGGAACTAAGTTAGTTGAGAAAATTATATATTTTTAATTAGCAGAGTATTAGTGATATAATTGGGACATTACCAGTCGGGAATGCCAATTAAGACGTAGGCTTGAAAGTTTCAAATTTCAAGTCACCATCAATGCGAGGCCACTATGGGGAGAGAATTTTCACTATACAGTGAAATCTAAACTGTGTTTATAAAGGACGTGTTTACACTTCTGCTATATGCAGCCTAAAACCTAAGTCCCTTCATGGCATTTCGTTTCTAAATGTAGCTTTTTATAAACTATCTGCATGAATTTTATCTAGGCAAGTGTACAAGAATAAACAATTGTGCTCGATCATTTTAATTTCATTACTATAAATGAAGAGCTCTGGAGACCTCATACTGTAGCTTTTACTTATGTGAAGAGGAAGTCATTACAGCTGCCTAATGCATAGGACCCTGAATTTGTTTGACTTTATTTGAATAAACTCTTAAAAACCTTTAAATATTTCACGGTGAGGTTTGACATTTATCAAAAGATTAGTTGTTCCTCTTCTGTAACCTCCTAGTGTTGGCATCACATATTCCCGGACCGGGTTTAGTACAGGCCAGATAGAGAGGCCCATTCCAATTCCAAAGGGAAGTGGATAAATACATGAAGAGGAATAATTAACCGGGTTATGGGCAAAGAGCAGGGGAGTGGGAGTAATTGGGTAACTCTTTCAAAGATGGGCTCCTTTTTGTGCTGTATCATTCTATGATTCAATGAAAACAGTAAAATTATCGTCAATTTTTCACTTTAGGAGTACTCGTCAGTAGGAATTCCTAAGGCTACTATACACGGTTCACATGGCATCCTCTCTACAGCGGCCAGACTGAGGAGACTTTCATTCCACCAGTCTGGGAGAATTCAGACCCAAATCCCAGAGGTGAAAGGCCAGCATACTAATACATGGGCAGTTCCCTTCCTTGCAATGTCAAAGCCTTATTCATAACACGCAAGCCATGCACAGACATTTTCATTCAGCTTGTTAAGCATCGATGTGAAGTCTAGATTTGAAATAGCTTGGAATATTATAGTTTATAGTTTATTCATTAGTGTCACTAGTAGGCTTACATTAACACTGCAGCGAATTTACTGCGAAAATCCCCTAGTTTTAATTCCCCTATATTTTAAAATGTCACAAAACTTCCCACATTTTCTATCACGTTTGATAATACATCTGGAGTATTGTGAACAGTTTTGGTCTCCTTAATTGAGAAAGGATATACTGGCACTGGAGGGGGTACAGAGGAGATTCACTAGGTTGATTCCGGAGTTGAGAGGGTTGGCTTATGAGGAGAGATTGAGTAGACTGGGGCTATACTCACTGGAATTCAGAAGAATGAGGGGAGATCTTATAGAAACATATAAGATTATGAAGGGAATAGATAAGATAGAAGCAGGGAAGTTGTTTCCACTGGTGGGTGAAACCAGAACTAGAGGCATGGCCTCAAAATAAGGGGGAGCAGGTTTAGGATTGGGTTGAGGAGGAACTTCTTCACACAAAGGGTTGTGAATCTGTGGAATTACCTGCCCAGTGAAGCAGTTGAGGCTACTTCATTGAATGTTTTTAAAGCAAGGATAGATAAATTTTTGAACAGTAAAGGAATTAAGGGTTATGGTGAGCGGGCGGGTATGTGGAGCTCAGTCCACAAAAAGATCAGTCATGTTCTTATTGAATGGCGGAGCAGGCTTGAGGGGCCAGATGGCCTACTCCTGCTCCTAGTTCTCATGTTCTTATAATGATGAACTAAGAAGACTGGTGATGTAACTATTATTATTCATTAATTCATCAAAGTTCATTCGCACGAGGAATATTGACAATATTATGCCAGTCGCATATTTTGAACTTATTCTTCTGGATTCTAGACAGTACACGCAAAAGGAAAATTCTTAAAGTTTTCCTCATCCCTCATTACTTTACTCTCCCATTTTCAAACTGAATTATTATTTTCATTCTCATTATCGCTTTAGGACTGTGAAAGTGAGAGACGTTTGACCTGATAGTTATTTTTGGTGATATTCCACGATTTGTTAGCTGAAGGTTAGCTAGCATAGGATCAGCAGTTTATGTTAATGCTTGTATGAAGAAGATTATTTATAAGAGGGGACAGGTGAGTCCAAGGAGGAGGTGAAGGAATTTAGGGGAACACGAAGAACATGGCTTGAAGAAGAATGTTTTCAGGAGGCTTTTGAGTTTGAACAGAAGGTTAACGGGGCAAATTGGTTTGGTAAGAGTTCCAGAGGATAATGGAAGTGGAACGGTAATTCATAGTCAGAGGAATAAGAGATTCAGGTAGACATGGGACTGCTTGGCAATTGAACCAAGGACGTTGATTTGTTAGGACACTTACTGGAGCCCACACATACTGGAGCTAGCTGAGTCTCATTCACTCAATGCCCTTGTACTCAGTGACTTATTGTCTCCTTGTGCAGTAACACCACAAATTTCATAAGACCGTAGACCATAAGATATAGGAGCAGAATTAGGTAATTTGGCCCATTGAGTCTGCTCCGCCATTCAATCATGACTGATATGATTCTCATCCCCATTCTCCTGCCTTTGCCCCCGTAACCCTTGATTCCCCTCCATCTCTTCAGCACTGTTTAAATCCATCCATGGCCTCACTTCTTCCTATCTCTGTAAGCTCCATCTGCCCTACCATGCTCTGAGAACTCCTCCAACTTTGGTGTCTTGTGCGTTCCTGCTTTCCTTTGCTCAGAGTTGGAGGCCCTACCTTCACCTGCCTAGATCCCGAGCTCTGGAATTCCCTCTAAACCTCACTGTCTCTCTTCTCATCTGTGTTTCTTTAAGGTGTTTCTTAAAACCTATCACTTCGACCAGGCTCATGTTCACCTTTTTAAATATCTTTTGTCTGATTACGCTGCTATGAAGTGCCTTGAGACATTTTACCAAGTTAACAGTGTGATATAAATGAAAGTTGTTGTTTAGGACCTGAGAATGAAAGCAACTGGATTGAAAGTTTAGTCCTGTCTTTACTCCAGCCTTTTCCTGATGTAAGGTCTTCCAACTCTTCTTCAACTCTCAGATCCATTGTAAGTGTTTGAAGCTTGACTTTAACAGAGAGAAATTAGTTCAGTTGACAGGCAGCCCCATGACTCAGTCTGAAAGCTCATAGGTCAAGGGGTCAATATCCAACCACTTTAAACCATCAGACAGCTCAGATATTGAGGTCCATTTTGGCCCAACAACACTCAAGAAGCTTGACACCATCCAGGACAAAGTAGCTCACTTAATTGGGAACACATCCACAAACATCCACTCCCTCCACCACCGACGCTCAGTAGCAGCAGTGTGTGCTATCTACAAGATGCACTGCAGAAATTCACCAAAGATCCTTAGACAGCACCTTCCAAACACACCACCACTTCCACCTGGAAGGACAAGGACAGCAGATACATGGGAACGCCACCACCTGCAAGTTCCTCTCCAAGCCACTCACCACCCTGACTTGGAAATAATCTGCCTTTCCTTCGCAGTGGCTGAGTCAAAATCCTGGAATTTCCTCCCTAACGGCATTGTGCGTCAACCCACAGCACGTGGACTGCAGCATTTCAAGAAGGCAGCTCACCACCACCTTCTCAAGAGCAACTAGGGATGGGCAATAAATGCTGGCCAACCAGCGATGCCCATGTCCCATGACTGAATATTAAAAAATTGGCCTGTGGCCATAATGAAATAAGAATGACATATTGATGGAGATTTACCTGTACGTAGGACTGATGTAATATTTGGTCATTGCTTATAGAATCATAGAAACCCTACAGCACAGAAAGAGGCCATTTGGCCCATCGAGTCTGCACCGACCACAATCCCACCCAGGCCCTACTCCCATATCCCTACATATTTTACCCGCTAATCCCTCGAAGCTACACATCCCAGGACACTGAGGGGCAATTTTAGCATAGCCAGTCAACCTAACCCGCACATCTTTGGACTGTGGGAGGAAACCGGAGCACCCGGAGGAAACCCACGCAGACACGAGGAGAATGTGCAAACTCCACACAGACAGCGACCCAAGCCGGGAATCGAACCCAGGTCCCTGGAGCTGTGAAGCAGCAGTGCTAACCACTGTGCTACCGTGCCGCCTCTTCAACTACACATTGAACATCACCATAGAACCTGCATCCACAGAAATGGCCTTCAATTTTTCTGCACACTATGCCATCGGCATAGTTGTAGTGCCTTGTGGAGATGCATAGTTAATCTTGTCTGAACTTACTGACCAACAGAATAACACAACTGCTACCCAATAACAATGTGTGAAGCCCCAAATAAATATAGGACAAAGCTCCAAGCAAAACTACAGAATGGGCTGTATGTTATCTTACCTTGTAAATAGTACCAGTCAACAACTGTAACTGCATTCCGATACCCTCCCCTTTCTTTTTCTCATGCTGTTTCTCTTCTTTACCCTATTTTTCTCTTTTTGTCTCATTCCCCCTCTTCCCTTCCCAACAACTGCAACAGCACTTTTCCCTCTATTTTTCCCTCACACTCTTTCTTTTTCTCTTTCTTTTCCACAAATTCTCCTTCCTTCCCTCTCATCCTTTATCTGCCTCTTCCTTCTTTCTCTCCCTCTGCAGAAATTTGCGATTTTGATTTATTTTGTCTATTTTGGGGACGAGAGGAACTGTAGCTTGTGTTTATCCGGTAGTTTCTGTTTTCTTCTTCCAGATTTCAAGCACCCGCAGTATTTTGCTCTTGTTGAGCCGACTAATCTGTTCCAGCAACGCTCGCTATGAAGACTTGCACCTGGATTTCAAGGCAAGGAATCAAGATTGCAATGAGGAGGAAAGCCAATAATCTACAGTGATGTACTCAAAACTGTAACCCAAAAGCTGCTCATTACATTATCCACTGAACTGAATATGCTTTGAGTGCTGTTAAAAGTCATTTCGGCAATTCCAACTCATTGTTGAGGCTTCACATCCTGCTCCCTTACTTTAAGACCCATGGGAATGAAATACTGAAGAAATAAATAGGATTTGGTGCCATGAATGTTTTAAAAATTCGTTCATAGGACATGGGCATCGTTGGCTGGCCAGCATTTATTGCCCATCCCTAGTTGCCTGAGGGCAGTTGAGAGTCAACCACATTGCTGTGGCTCTGGAGTCACATGTAGGCCAGACCAGGTAAGGACGGCAGATTTCCTTCCCTAAAGGACATCAGTGAACTAGATGGGTTTTTCCGACAATTGGCAATGGTTTTATGGTCGTCAGTGGACGGCATGGTGGCACAGTGTTTAGCGCTGCTGCCTCACACCGCCATGGACCTGGGTTCGATTCCCAGCTTGGGTCACTATCTGTGTGAAGTTTGCACATTCTCCCCATGTCTATGTGGGTTTCCTCTGGGTGCTCCGGTTTCCTCCAACAGTCCAAAGAAGTGTGGATTAGGTTGATTGGCCATGTTAAATTGACCCTAGTGAGAGGCAGAGTGGAAGGGTAAATGTGTGGGGTTACGGGAATATGGTCTGGGTGGGATTGTGGTCGGTACAGACTCGATGGGCCGAATGGCCTCCTTCTGTACTGTAGGGATTCTATGGATTCTAAAACAAGCGACCAGTTCAGTCAGTTTAGCAATGTTGGTTGGGAGATAAATGTTGGTCAGGACATTGAGAGAACTACCCTGATCTTCTTTGAATAACGCAATGGAATTTTGCGTTCACCAAAGAGAGAAGATGGAGTCCCCGTTGAACATGTCCAAAAGACAGCACCACCAACAGTGCAACACCCACCGCTGTACTGCACTGGAATGGAATCTAGATTTTGCACTCATGTATCCAGAGTGGGTTACATATAAATCCACATATATATTATTTTTTTTTTAGTTTACTTATTAGTGTCACAAGTAGGCTTACATTAACCCTGCAATGAAGTTACTGTGAAAATCCCTTAGTTGCCACATCCCTCCGCCTGTTCGGATACACTGAGGGAGACTTTAGCATGGCCAATGCACCTAACCAGCACATCTTTCGGACCGTGGGAGGAAATCGGAGCAACCCAGATGAAACCCACGCAGATATGGGGAGAACATGCAGACTCTGCACAGACAGTAACCCAAGTTGGGGATTGAACCTGGCTCCCTGGCGCTGTGAGGCAGCAGTGCTAACCACTGTGTCGCCCATATTTATACATACGCATGCGCATATATTGAGGAGAATGGAGACAGAGGCTTGACACATTGTTATATTTTTAGATACTGTTCACTTCCCCCTCCGTCCCCTGAGCATCAACATTCTGGTGACCTGCAGCCCATGCCACGCACTCCCATTGTCTTCAGAGAGAAAAGTGCGTGCAGTGTTTCACATGATCACAGCGCCCACAGCAACAAACCTTTTAAGTTCAATAGTTGGACACACTGTCACCCTGGCTGAATGCCAGAAGACTGAGGAAGCTCCCGAACTTTTAACAAAACAATACAAACAAATCAAGGATGTGTAAAATAAAATCTATTTGTAATCAGCCATGCATCATGGAATATAACACGAATTGCTCATGTTATCATAGCTTCACTGCTCCAGCCTGGGAGAGATATTATAAACATTAAGCATGTCAACCAACCCCTGTTCATCTCTAATGCATTCTTGGGATCAGTTGTCACTGGCAAGGACGTTTGTTGCCCATTCTTGTTGCCCTGAGAGCATGGTGCTAGACCTTGTCTTGGAAGTAATCGGGTGGCCATTTCAGAGGCAATCACGTTGATGTGACAATTTTTTCTTTATTAATTTGTGGGGCATGGGCATCGCTGGCTGGGCCAGCATTTGTTGCCCATCCCTACTAAATGGAGCCACATATAGGTCAAATTGGTTAAGAATGGCTGGTTTTATTCCCTTAGTGACATTAGTAAGCCATGTGGATTGTTAGGGCAATTCCTGGTAACTTTTACTCATGCCACCTTTTTAATTTCTGGATTTAGAATGAACTCCTTACAGTGCAGAAGAGGCCATTCAGCCCATCAAACCTTCATTGACTCTCTGACAGAGTATCTTACCCAGGCCTTCTCCCCCTTCCTATCCTCGTCACCCCGCACATTTCCCATGGCTAATCCATCTAACCTACACATCTTCAAACACTAAGGGGCAATTTAGCGTGGCCAATCTACCGAACTTGCACATCTTTGGAGTGTGTGAGGAAACCGGAGCACCCGGAGAAAAGCAACGCAGACACAAAGAGAATGTGCAAGCTTCACACTGAGAGTCACCCGAGGCCAGAATCGAACCCGGGTCCCTCGTGCTGTGAGGCAACAGTGCTAACCACTGTGTCACCATGCTGCCCATTTAATTTTGAGAATGCTATTTTTCTTTTACTTTGTAGAAGTTTGTGGGAAAGTTCGTGAAGAGTAATACTAATTCCATCACTTTGCGGAAGTAAGGTGTGAAGAATTTATTTCCTTCTCCTTACCAAGTAGGGGGACCCCTCTGTGAAGATCTCTGATCTGTGACTGTTCTCCCCCCGGGGGTGGGTTTGGGACACGGATACAGTCATGAATTCTGTTCCCTACCCCAGAGGAAAAATTCAGCCCAGAGCCCATTCAGCCATCATAACACAGAATAAGGCCACTTGGCCCATTGAGGCCACACACTCACAGAACAATCCAGTCGTGCAGCCCACGTAAGCAATGAAGTGCAGGAATGCAATAGAGATGAGCGTCGATCTGTAAGTAGGGAGTGTAGTAAATAAAGGTAAAGACTGGCTTACGTTAAGTAGTTTAATCGCAGTTAGAATTGTCAGCATCTCACTTTCTTTTTATGTCTTTTGAGATAAAGGATTGAATCAAATTGAAAACACCTTCCTTAAAAAAGGCAATTCATAGAATCCCTACAGCGCAGATGGAGGCCATTTGGCCCATCGGATCTGCAGCAACCACAATCCCACCCAGGCACTATCCCCTTAAACCCATCTCTTTACCCTACTAATCCCCCTGACACTATGAGGCAATTAACCATAGCCAATCAACCTAACCCACGCACCTTTGGACTGTGGGAGGAAACTGGAGCACCCGGGGGAAACCCACGCAGCCAGAGGGAGAACATGCAAAATCCACACAGACAGTGGAATTCAACCTGGGTCCCTGGCATTGTGAGGCAGCAGTGCTAACCACATTGCCACCATGCCTTTTATGCCTTCACTAGGAACATTCTTCATATACTATTCATATGTGTGGTGAACCATCGTTGGTTCCCACTGGATAGTGCTGAGCCAGGGGCTGGCCAGGACTACAAGGATGTACATATGTTACTGTTGGATTGTGCTATTGTTGCTGTTGGGTTAGGGTGGGGTTGTTACACCTTTGTATGATAGTGTTGTGGCACATCCCAGTCGGGCTCCGCCTCCTGGGAGAGGTATAAGAGTCCCTGCTCTGGCCGGGACCCCTTCAGTCTGGGATAGTGTACATAAGTTCTGGTAGCTTCATTAATAGTAAATAAAAGCCTTCATTTACTGAGCTTCGAGCCTCGTGTCTAAATTGATGTGCATCAATATGTTATTTACAAATATTTTTTCAACAGAAGTAAATCCATCCTTTAAAAACAACTAGGATTCCATCCCACCATAGTGAGCTTCACTGTCAGGGTGAGCAAGATAACTCACACCACCTGGAAGCTAGTGACCTGATTTCCATCCTTGACATGCTGCTCCCTGGACAGACAGTTTATTCCCAATTTATGAGAATTTCTTTGGAGAGCATAGGAAGTAAATAACCTTAAAGATTTGCTAACATTACACATCTCCTCAGCAACCTTCCAATATTCTGCTGAAGTATTGCAGAAACAGCAGATATGATGATTAAATACGTCTTTGTGAGAATGGAATAAACAGGCATTGGGGCACGGGCATGGCATTTTGGTTTGGGAATCAAGAAGGGATATTATTTTTTTTCTCCAGGAAAGAATCCAGTAGGAATTTGTTCATGGCGAGAGAGAGAGGAGAATGAATCTTTTCACAACAGTGAGAAATTCTTGAAATGGTTCTGGGCTCCTTTTCCTTCCCCCCTCTTCCTCTGTTACTGTCCTTTTTATTCACCATCCGCTTTTATTCAAGTCATCTTTGCGATTGTAATCTTCACCTTTCGACATTTTGCAGCTTGTTGCATTTTCCATGATTGTGTAGTGCAGGGCTTTATAAATACAAGCCTACGCAGACTCGTGCAAGTTTGTAGATGAGACAATCTTGGTAAGAATACTAACTACAGGTTCACTTAATGATCAGAATGTAGTTGATATTCAAGTACCGACTCTTTCCATTGTGAAAATGACAATTTCAATTTAGTACCTACTCGCAAGGAACTTCTGGACCTCAGATGCAGTTAGATTTCATAGTGTTGTTGGATTTCAGGGTGCAGTTGGATATCTGAATTAGGAGCAGGAGTAGGCCACTCAGCCCCTCGAGCCTGCTCTGCCATTTAACAAGATCATGGATGATCTGATTGTAACTTCAACCCCACATTCCTGCCTACCCCTCCCGATAACCATACACTCTCTTTTTGATTGATTTATTATTGTCACATGTATTAGTATACAGTGAAAAGTATTGTTTCTTGCGCGCTATACAGATAAAACATACCATTCATAGAGAAGGAAATGGGAGAGTGCAGAATGTAGTGTTACAGTCATAGCTAGGGTGTAGAGGAAGATCAACTTAATGCAAGGTAAGTCCATTCAAAAGTCTGACAGCAGCAGGTAAGAAGCTGTTCCTGAGTCGGTTGCTACGTGACCTCAGACTTTTGTATCTTTTTCCCGAAGGAAGAAGGTGGAAGAGAGAATGCCTGGGGTGCGTGGGGTCCTTAATTATGTTGGCTGCTTTGCCAAGGCAGCGGGAAGTGTAGACAGAGTCAATGGATGGGAGGCTGGTTTGCGTGATGGATTGGGCTACATTCACGACCTTTTGTAGTTCCTTGTGGTCTTGGGCAGAGCAGGAGCCATATCAAGGTGTGATACAACCAGAAAGAATGCTTTCTATGGTGCATCTGTAAAAGTTAGTGAGAGTCGTAGCGGACATGCCAAATTTTCTTAGTCTTCTGAGAAAGTAGAGGCGTTGGTGGGCTTTCTTAACTATAGTGTCGGTATGGGGGGACCAGGACAGATTGTTGGTGATCTGGACACCTAAAAACTTGAAGCTGTCGACCCTTTCTACTTCGTCCTCATTGATGTAGACAGGGGCATGTTCTCCTTTATACTTCCTGAAGTCGATGACAATCTGTTTCGTTTTGTTGACATTGAGGGAGAGATTATTGTTGCCGCACCAGTTCACCAGATTCTCTATCTCATTCCTGTACTCTGTCTCGTCATTGTTTGAGATCCAACCCACTATGATGGTGTCGTCAGCAAACTTGAAAATCAAATTGGAGGGAAATTTGGCCACACAGTCATAGGTGTATAAGGAGTATAGTAGGGGACTGAGAACACAGCCTTGTGGGGCACCAGTGTTGAGGATGATCATGGAGGAGCTGTTGTTGCCTATCCTTACTGATTGTGGTCTGTGAGTTAGGAAGTTCAGGATCCAGTCGCACTGGGAGGTGCCAAGGCCCAGGCCACAGAGTTTGGAGATGAGTTTTGTGGGAATAATGGTGTTGAAGGCTGAGCTGTAGTCAACAAATAGGGTTGAGTGCAGGGCCAAGGAAATGGTGTCTGCTGTGGACCTGTTGCGGCGATAGGCAAACTGTAGTGGATCCAGGTAGTCCGGGAGGCTGGAATTGATTCATGCCATGACTAACCTTTCGAAGCACTTCATAATAACGGATGTCAGAGCCACCGGCCGATAGTCATTAAGGCATGCTGCTTGGTTTTTCTTAGGTACCGGGATGATGGTCGTCTTCTTGAAGCAGATAGGGACCTCAGATTGTTGTAAAGAGAGGTTGAAGATGTCTGTGAATACCTCCACCAGCTGATCCGCACAGGATCTGAGTGCACGTCCGGGTACGCCATCAGGGCCAGTTGCTTTCCATGGGTTGACCTTCAAGAAAGCTGCTCTGATATCTGCAATGGTGACCCCAGATACAGGTTCACCCAGGGCTTCCAGGGAGAAGGACATGTTCTCGTTGACCTCTTGCTCAAAATGAACGTAGAATGCCTTGAGCTCATCAGGATGGGGTGCGTTGGAGCCGGTGATTTTACATGCCTTCATCTTGTAGCCTGTTATGTCTTGCAGACCTTGCCATAGTCGGCGGGGGTCGGTGTGGCTATCCTGGGACTCTAGCTTAGTCCGGTACTGTCTTTGATGGATCTCCTTAGATTGTATCTGGCTTTCTTGTATAGGTCAGTGTCGCTTGACTTGAACACCTCAGACCTGGACTTCAGCAAGCAGTGGATATCCTTGTTCATCCATGGTTTCCGGTTGGGGAACACATGGATTTGCTTGTTAATCCCTTGTTGTTCCAAGAATTTACGTAGCTCTGCCTTAAAAACTTTCAAAGATTCCAACCATTGCCTTTTGAGAAAAAGTTCTAAAGGCTCATTACCTTCTGAGAGAAGAAAGTTCTCCTCACCTCTGTCTTAAATGAGCAACCCTTCATTTGTAGACAGTGACCCCTAGTTCTAGATTCATCCACAAGAGGAAACATCCACCCCGCGTCCACCCTGTCAAGACCACTTAGAAGCTTAAAAGTTTTGATCAGGTGGCCTCTTTTTCACCCAAACTCCAGCTTTAACATTTGCTTCCAGTACAGTGGTTAGCACTGCTGCCTCACTCCAGCGTTGGGTCACTGTCTGTGTGGAGTTTGCACGTTCTCCCCGTGCCCTCATGGGTTTCCTCCGGCTGCTCCAGTTTCCTCCCACAATACAAAGATGTGCTGGTTAGGTGGATTGGCCATGCTAAATTACCCCTTAGTGTCAGGGGGATTAGCAGGGTAAAAATGAGGGGATAGGACTTGGGCGGGATTGTTGTCGATGTTCCGAATGGCCTCCTCCTGCACTGTAGGGATTCTATGGACTTTCCCGATAAGAAATGTTAGGCTAACTGGCGCATACTTTTCTTCATTCTGTCTCCCTCCCTTTTTGCAAAGAGGAATTATATTTGCTATTTTCAAAGGCAGCACGGTGGCACAGTGGTTAGCACTGCTGCCTCACAGCTCCAGGGACCTGGGTTCGATTCCCAGCTTGGGTCACTGTCTGTGTGGAGTTTACACGTTCTCCCTGTGTCTGTGTGGGTTTGCTCCGGTTTCCTCACACATTTCAAAGATGAGCGGGTTAGGTGCATTGGCCATGCTAAATTGTCCCTTAGTGTCCCGGGAGGTGTAGCTCAGAGAGATTAGTGGGGTTACGGGGATAAAGCCTAGGTGGGATTGTTACTGGTGTAGACTCGATGGGCTGAATGGCCTCCTTCTGCCCTGTAGGGATTCTTTAGGATTTTCCCGATAAGAAATGCTAGGCTAACTGGCGCATACTTTTTTTCTTTCTGTCTCCCTCCCTTTTTGCATGAAGGAGATACATTTGCTATTTCCAAGAAGTTGTTGTATTTCAATTTGTTGTTAACTGATCATGTTAACTCCACCACCGACGCTCAGTAGCAGCAGTGTGTACTATCTACAAGATGCACTGCAGCAATTCACCAAAGATTCTTAGATAGCACCTTCCAAACCCACGACCACTCCCATTTAGAAGGACAAGGGCAGCAGATAAATGGGAACACCACCACCTGCCAGTTCCCCTCCAAGCCACTCACCATCCTGACTTGGAAATATGTCGCCGTTCCTTCGCAGTCGCTGGGTCAAAATCCTGAAATTCCCTCCCTAACGGCATTGTGGGTCAACCCACAGCCCGTGGACTGCAAGAAGGCAGCTCACCACCACCTTCTCAAGGGCAACTAGGGATGGGCAATAAAACCAGCCAGCGATGCCTGTGTCCCACGAATGAATAAAAAGAATAACTTAAGGCTTCTGTGTTGAATTTCTAGTCAGCATTCTGTCGAATTGCTGCCATGATTGTATCAGCGAGGTTCATGAATCAAGATCACGAGCATTGCACTTGTCAGTCTGATCGTTAATGTTTCATTGATTCCAATCAGTTCTCATTAATGTAAATTAATTATTGCTGGCGATTGTTTCGAGTCAGTACAATATTGAAAAAAAACCCCACCAGAGTGTTGTATTTATAGCCTAGCACTTGAAGAGATAATTTGTTCTCGTTTGCACATCACATGATGTGTATCAATGCAATCATTGTGCTCCTTGACCTACTCCTGCTAACTTTGTTTTGATCTTTTAAGTTGGGAGGGAAATTTAGTCCCAGCCACGGTCGAGTGAGATCAATGCAGGCGAAGATAATATCAGCTTGCTGTGATCAACAGTGACAGGAGTCACAAGGCGATTTCTCAATGTCAAAACCAATCAGAGAACGGCCTTGTACTTGCAGGAAGCTTTGAAATCTATTCAGGGCCTGTGAAGACATAATGTAGGATGAATCATAGAGAGTCATAGAGGTTTACTACATGGAAACAGGCCCTTCGGCCCAACTTGTCCACGCCACCCTTTTTTTTAAACCTCTAAGCTAGTCCCAATTACTCGCATTTGTCCCATATCCCTCTATACCTATCTTACCCATGTAACTGTCTAAATGCTTTTTAAAATACAAAATTGTACCCACCTCTACTACTACCTCTGGCAGCTTGTTCCAGATACTCACCACCCTCTGTGTGAACAAATTGCCCCTCTGGATCCTTTCATATGTCTCCCCTCTCACCTTAAACCTATGCCCTCTAGTTTTAGACTCCCCTACCTTTGGGAAAAGATATTGACTATCTAGCTGATCTGTGCCCCTCATTATTTTATAGAGCTCTATAAGATCACCCCTCAGCCTCCTAAGCTCCAGGGAAAAAGGTCCCAGTCTATTCAGCCTCTCCTTATAGCTCAAACCATCAAGTCGTGGTAGTATCCTAGTAAATCTTTTTTGCACCCTTTCTAGTTTAATAATATCCTTTCTATAATAGGGTGACCAGAACTCTATACAGTATTCCAAGTGTGCCCTCACCAATGTCTTGTACAACTTCAACAAAACGTCCCAACTCCTGTATACAATGTTCTGACCAATGAAACCAAGCATGTTGAATGCTTTCTTCACCATTCTGTCCACCTGTGACTCCACTTTCAATGAGCTGTGAACATGTACCCCTAGATCTCTTTGTTCTATAACTCTCCCCAACGCCCGAACTGAGTAAGTCCTGCCCTGGTTCAATCTACCAAAATGCATCACCTCGCATTTATCTAAATTAAACTCCATCTGCCATTCGTCAGCCCACTGGCCCAATTGATCAAGATCCCATTGCAATCCTAGATAACCTTCTTCACTGTCCACTATGCCACCAATCTGGGTGTCATCTGCAAACTTACTAACCATGCCTCCTATATTCTCACCCAAATCATCAATATAAATGACAAATAATAGTGGACCCAGCACTGATCCCTGAGGCACACCGCTGGTCACAGGCCTCCAGTTTGAAAAACAACCCTCTACAACCACCTTCTGGCTTCTGTCATCAAGCCAATTTTGTATCCATTTAGCTACCTCACCCTGGATCCCGTGAGACTTAACCTTATACAACAACCTACCATGTGGTACCTTGTCAACAGAATCATTGAGGAGAATAAAAAATAAGGAGTAAATGAACTAGAAAGGAAGAGAAGAGGAAAGAGAGGCAGATACAATTGCAACGGAGGTTGAGAGGCGACCTGATAGAAGTCTACAAGATTATGAGGGGCATAGACAGGGTAGATAGTCAGAAGCCTTTTCCCAGGGTGGAAGAGTCATTACTAGGAGCATGGGACAAGGTTTAAAGGAGATGTACGAGGCAAGTTTTTTACGCAGAGGGTGGTGGGTGCCTGGAACTCGTTGCCGGGGGAGGTAGTGGAAGCAGATACGATAGTGACTTTTAAGGGGCGCCTTGACAAATACATGAATAAGACGAGAATAGAGGGATATGGTTCCCAGAAGCGGGGTTTGTTTCAGTCAGGTAGCATGGTCGGTGCAGGCTTGGAGGGCTGAAGGGCCTGTTCCTGTGCTGTAATTTTCTTTGTTCTTTGTTCAATCTACCAAAGATGACAGCAGAAATTGATTTGCTGTCCTTTGCGAGTGTGCTGTGGCTCATGCTGTACATGGTGAATGTGCCCGGATCATGTTGTGCTCTCAGCTAGTTATATCTCACCCTGTGTCCTTGACTTGTTGTGTCTTACACTGTGTTCTAGGTTGTTGTGGCTCATCCTATACCCTCTGTTGTGCATCTCATTTTGGTTGGATGATAATTGCTTTTCATTATTTCTCCTGATCCTTTTATTTTTCTCCCTTCCGCCACTACAGTATTGCTCAGAGCAGCAATTAAATTGCCAGCACAAGTTAAACTGCTACTTCCAAATATTAATAAATTACCCATTTACTTATTTTTATGACATGATTGCCTTCTTATTATATTTTGTAATTACTTTTGTCGGTCTCTTTCATCTCTCAATTTAAGAGACTTTTTTGTTACAAGTTTCTACAACCTTCAACTCAGAACCTCACCTACAGTGGCGAGACTTTTGCATTCACTGATCAATGTGCAGATGATGATTGAATTTAAATTTCATTCCATCACCGCTTAATGATCCTCCAAAACTCAGAGCCCTAATTATTTTGAGCAGGTTCACTTAATAGTGACCATTAAAACAGTGTTGTACACTGCTGTTTTATCATTTTCTTTGCCCACATTCTTGAATTCCCTCACTAAATCTCCCTGCATTGCATATCCTCTTCCTTTAAGACACTTCTTATAATCTAACTTCTTAACTAAGTCTATCCCATCTCCTTATCATAGAATCCCTACAGTGCAGAGGAGGCCATTCGGCCCATCGAGTCTGCACTGACAAGAATCCCACACAGACCCTATTCCCGTCATCCCGCATATTTACCCTGCTAACCACCCGCAACACGAGGGTCAATTTACCATGGCCAATCAACCTAACCCGCACATCTTTGGAGTGTGGGAGGAAACCGGAGCACCCGGAGGAAACCCACGCAGACATGGGGAGAATGTGCAAACTCCACATAGACAGTGACCCAAGGCCAGAATTGAACCCGGGTCCCTGACCCTGTGAGGTATCAGTGCTAACCACTGTGCCACCCAAAGCCTTATGTGGCTTTGTTTCAAATCTTGTTTGATAACCCTCCTGTGAATTGGCTTGAGAAGTTTTGTTATATAAAAAGGCGCTATGTAAATGCAAGTTTTTGTTGCTTCACCAAGAATTGTCAACCAATCAGAAGCTGGCAGCTCCTCATTGCTGCATGCCACAGGCGGAGGAGTGGCTGCTGCCGGCCAAGCATCCATCAGAGACCCAGGATCAGTGAGGGACCCAGGCTAATAGGGAATGAGAGTGGGATGGAGATTGAGGGGAGGGGCTCGCTGGCTAGGGAGGAGGGCATCAGGTTGGAAGATACGATAGGAGTTGGCTTTCGGGGGGACCCCATGTTCTTGTTCCCTTGATCAAGCACTGAGTACCAGATAACACGAGGCCCTCTCCTCCCTCCCCTCACAACTGGTTGAATACCAGGGCACATAGAATGAGTCCCTCAAGTGGGAATTGATGACCAATTTTATAAACTCAGTTAGCGTCGTGGTGAGAAGGGATATCCCAGGATTGAGGTGCAAAAACAGCAAGTACTCCACCCCCCTGACTCCCTGTACCCCACTCATCCTCCAGTCTGATTATATGCCCCCCAACTCCCCAAACCAGCCTCATGGGAGGATCTCATTTGTGACCTGACTGCTTAACCAGTTGTCTAGTTCTGATGATATGTCAGCGACCTGCCGTGTTAACATTTTTTTTCTTTCCTAGATGCTGCCAGACCCGCTGAGTATTTCCAGTATTTTCTGTTTTTGCTCCTTGCAATAGAAACAGCTTCTCCTTATTCTCCTGATTCCAAAATATTTCAGGATGGTGAACACCTCCATCAAATCTCCCTTTAACCATCTTTGCTCCAGGAGAACTGTTCCTCCCTAAGGAGAACTATTGGGGCGGCACGGTGGCACAGTGGTTAGCACTGCTGCCTCACAGCACCAGGGACCCGGGTTCAATTCCGGACTTGGGTCACTGTCTGTGTGGAGTGTGCACGTTCGCCCTGTGTCTGTGTGGGTTTCCTC
Source organism: Mustelus asterias (assembly GCF_964213995.1). Taxonomy (NCBI): domain Eukaryota; kingdom Metazoa; phylum Chordata; class Chondrichthyes; order Carcharhiniformes; family Triakidae; genus Mustelus; species Mustelus asterias. Next base: position 15,879,514 of record NC_135801.1, on the reverse strand, counting down.
CGGGTGCTCCGGTTTCCTCCACGTGCCAAAGATGTGAGGGTTGGGTTGATTGGCTATGCTAAATTGCCTCTTAGTATCAGGGGGACTAGCAGGGTAAATACGTGGGGTTACGGGGATAGGACCTGGGTGGGATTGTGGTCGGTGCAGGCTTGATGGGTCTAATGGCCTCCCTCTGCATTGTAGAGGTTCTATGATTCCAGTTTCTCTGGTCTCTCCACATAAGTGAAGTTTCTCATTTAAGATACCATTCTAATAAATTTTGTGTCCTAATGTGCTTTATATCTAATTAAGCACTTTTGAAATGTATTGTTGTTTTAGAGTCAAATGGGTCAGCCAATTGTGCATGGAAAGATTCCAAAATGAGCAAACAAGATAAATGACCAATTAATCTGTCTTTTGGTATCCTGCTAACGATTAAATGTTGACCAGGCAACTGGAGAACGCTTCTGCTTTTCTCAAATTGTGCTTTGGGGTCTTTTGGACCTACTTGAACGGAGAGATGGGACCTCAATATAATGAACAGGATTTAATGTGGGCAACCAATTGGAGAACCATTGTGAACTGAAATAGCTCCTCAGAAGCCGGTGTCCCTTCACCAGATTCCCTTTATTTACAAACTCTATTCCACTCCGAGAGTGCTTCAGTTACACAGTCAGAATGAGGAGTGTCAGTGGGCTTGACACTCCCATATTTATATATAGGTGAGGCTCCCTGATTGGGCAAGCAATTATGGCCTCAATCAGGGAGCTCATACTCTAAGAGGCCAACCTCATGAGCCTTGTTGAATTCATTACAGGAACCTGACACCATTTCTGTGGAGGGTGGGGGTAGGCCTGACAAAATTAAGTGCCCAATAGGCACTTACCTAGCCAGCTGCAGGCCTTCTCTGGGATTTAGGACCCCTTGAAATCCTGCCCCCGAGAGAGCTGCCCAATCAGAGGCTTGCATCTCTCCGTTGGCGGCAGCATCCCCAGGAGTGGTGGCTGCTGCCATAATGTTCTCAGGGCTTCACCAGTGTTCATTGCGGGATCCCTGGACAGAGATGTGAGGAGGAATGGGAATCGCAGAGACAGGTCACTGGCGAAGGCGGGTGAAGCAAGGTCAGAGGCAAGGGCAGGGATGTGGCTTTCAGTGCCTCCTCCTATCCCACACTGTCTGATGCCGGGTTCCTGGATCATTCACTGAGTGCCCAGAGAGACCACCCTTTGAGGCCAGCGGCAAACAATAGGGTTTGTCGGGCGGCCTTCTGGTGGCATAGGAAAGCCATATGAGTGTCATCTAATCCTTGAGCCACTAGTAAATTCCAGTGGAATTGGGGATAATTGGTATCTAATTGACATCCGACCGTGTGCGGGCGAGTTGCGCACATTGCCTTCTTCCCACCAGCGGCTTAATTGTGTGAGGTCTCTCCCATGTTTTAGTGATCCCAGCCACCATGTTGCCCCGCAGTGGGTTGAGTTAAATTCTGTCCAAACCTACATCAAAAAGCCTTACTGAATCCTTTTGTACATAGTTATTCTCGGTAGTACAAGAATCATTGTGTGCACGAAGAGTTGTATCTCCAATATTTCCTGTGGAAATGAAAAATCTGCTTCAGCAGAGAACATAATTACTGTACAGGATGTTTAGGAGTCTTTATCAAATGCATCTGTTTTTAGATAAGAGTGGAAGGTTACATCTTTTTCTCTTGGCCACATTCACTAGTGGCCTCTTATGATTACAAAACCTATGTTGAGAGCTTTTATTTCCTTCCCTCCTATCCACTTTGCCATGGATATTATGAATTAGGATTGTATCAGATTCTGAACACAACAAAGAAAGCACTTCAAACAGACCCTGATAGGTTTTCAGTGTTTTTCTAAGCTACAAGATAAGTTATGCTTTTGCCTTTTCTTTGGAGTGATGTACTTTTTTAAATCATTCATGGGACATGGGCATCACTGGCTGGTCAGCATTTATTGCCCATCCCTAGTTGCCCTTGGAGGGCAGTTAAGAGTGGCTCTAGAGTCACATGTAGGCCAGACCAGGTAAGGACGGCAGATTTCCGTCCTTAAAGGACATTAGTGAACCAGATGGGTTTTTCCATGGGGTATCAGTAGATTCTTAATTCTACATTTTTTAAATTATTGAATTCAAATTCCACCATCTGCCATGGCTAGATTCGAACCCGGGTCCCCAAAACATTTGCTGAGTTTCTGGAATAATAGTCTGCTGATAATACCACTAGGCCATTGCCTCCTTCGAGTGCTGTCTTTGAGATCTTTATTCTTTAAAGCGATGGCCAACATTTGTTGCCCATCCCTAATTGCCCATGAACTGAGTGGCTCGTAGACTATTTCAGAGGGTGACTAAGCGCCAACCAAATAACTGTGGGTCTGGTGTCACATACCAGCCAGACTGGATAATAACGGCAGATCTCCTTCCCTGAAAGGCATTGGTGAACCAAATGGGTTTCACTGCCTCACTAGATGCAGTGTTAGTGAGGGGAGAAGGCAGAAGGAAGTTACAAACACTTAGTCAGCTCATCAATTAGTCAGCTCACGTAATCAAAAGCAATTTGTTGACATGATTATGAGGCAGTGAAGACAAGGGGTAGGACTAATGGATTTGTACTTGAATCAGAAGAAAGTGACTACTGGTGTCCCAGGAGGACCTCTGCTGCAGGCTTAACATCTCCCTTCTTCAACTTTGTCTTCCTCCTCCCATTTTACTTGGGGCTGTTGGTTGATCACTGTTATGATGCTTGACCAGATCCCCAAGTCTTTAGTAAGATTCAGTTAGAGACCGATAATATTTTATTTGAAGTAGACAAAGTTCATGTTTCAAATCGTTTGCTTAGTGGATAATGTCACAAGGTTCCAGGGTTTTGAACAAACAAAAATAAACTTCATTATTCAATACCCTAAAGATAAAACAATTTACAATACTCTAACATTCAGGGTTAAAATGAGCCACATATGAATCAGCAGACAAACTGGTCAAGCACACCAACTGCACAATAAATGACAGATGTGACTAAAACAGATTCCATGGATTTCTCAATAACCCACCCAGATGTCAGAGACACTAGGGTCAATAATTTCGCTGAAACTCCATCGCTCTCATGTGGGTTTCTAATCTTCACCTTGAAAAAATTGAGATATTGGAATTCTCTCCGAAAGTTTGTCCAACGCAGATGACTTTAACAACTGTCCATTTCGAAGGGTTTTCAATACCATCTGCCAAGATTCTGTTCCTCTGGATTTCGGAGTAATCACTCAAGAACCAACTCACAAGCACAACTTCAGCTGCACCAGGTAGAACACTACCACTCCAAAAGGGCATATTCGCCCCAACAACCTGCAGCACAGAGTCATCAACTTTCAGTTGCCTTCCAAAGATATGCAGGTTTGCTGGATTGGCCACAGTAAATTGCCCCTTAATATCCAAAGATGTGTAGGTTTGGTGATTTGGCCATGAACAATGCATGGGTTTACAGGGATAGGACGGAGAAAGGGGGGGCAGTGCGCTTTTGGAGGGTCGGTGTGCAAAATAGTCTCATTCTGCGCTGTAGGGATACCATGGATTCTTGGATTTTCAGGGTTTCTCTTGAGGTCTCTTCAACTACCAACCTCAACGGCATCAACAACAGCCCACCTCGCAGGGTTTCAATCTCATTTCCCGAGATTCAATTCCTCTGGATTGCCAAGTACACACTCAAGTACCAATTCACAAGCACAATTTCAGATCTTTAGCTGTTTCAAGCAAAAAACGCCAGCTCTAAAGGGGTACCTTGGCACCAAAGACCTGCAGTTCTGCTGCCTTTCTTCACCTAAAGACCGCTCCCTGCATTTATGTTTCCTGTTTGGAGCCAGTTTTTCTGCTCCTCTTTCTCCTTAACTTAACTGGGGCCTGTTTCTGTTCCGTGTCTCTGTTCGCTACCTTGGACTTCCTTTTGGACCCTCTACCTGTCCCCTTTTGGGACCTCTCTCTGACCCCTGCACTAGTCTTCCACGGCGCTCTGCTCCCAGTCACCTGGCTTTTTCTTTCCTTTTAGTTTTCACTCTTTAGCACAGACACACTCGGCATGACCTGGGCCTGAAGAACTTAAGGATCCAGATCTGCTGAATTGCACATGTGCAGCCCACTCCTGCCCTCCACATGCCTGAGAAATCCAAAGTTCATCAGGATTTGGAATTCCCGACCTCCATGCTCACTTCTAAGGTAAATTTGGGTTTCATAATGTCACCCGTTTCCATCTCCTGTCAATCATCCATTTTCCCCTTCCAATCCCATTGTGTTTAATTCTTTCACCACCACATCTTTCCATATGGTCTTAGGTTTTCCTCCTCTCCTTCTTCCTGGCAGTCTCATTTCCATTACTCACCTCATCTCTTTTCCTCTCTCTCTCCTCAACAAATGACCGCAACCATTTCAATCTCTTCTCGGCCACTTTCTTTGATGTTCCCACAATCTTCACTGACTCCCTGTAGTGCTGCTTCCAGATTTTCTCCTTCCCTGTTACCCATCCATCTCAGCTTCCACATCTCATCAATGTCCAGTCATTGCTCCACTCTTCTTGACGTTGTCCAACTTTCTTGTGTATAAAGAAGCTTGTCTCACAACTGTCTTGCTGGTCAGTGCTGCCACCTCAACTATTCACCAAATTTGCAATGACTTCACTAACACAATAGAGAACTATATATCCAAATTTTCTGTTGACGCAAAGGTCGGTGGTATAATAAGTGGGCAGGAACATAAAATTACAAAGATGCATTGATAAATTAAATGAGTGGGCAAAACGATGGCAAGTAGATTTCAATGCAATGAGTTCAATCAGTTTGAACCAAAGATGGATAGGTCCAAAGATGTGCGGGTTAGGTTGATTGGCCAGGTTAAAAATTGCCCCTTAGAGTCCTGGGATGTGTAGGTTAGAGGGATTAACGGGTAAATATGTGGGGGTAGGGCCTGGGTGGGATTGTGGTCGGTGCAGACTCGATGGGCCGAATGGCCTCCTTCTGCACTGTAGGGTTTCTATGATTTCTATGAAGTACTATTTCAATGGTTTCAAGCCAGGAACAGTGGAGAGATTTAGGGATCCATGTACACAGATCACTAAGATGTCATAATAAGTACAAAAATAATTTAGAAGGCTATTAGCCTTTATAAATAGAGGTCTTTAATCTGAAGGTGATCATGTTTCCTACAGCTATACAAAGTTCTGGTGGGGCCACATCCAGATTGTCTGCAGTCCTGGGCATCACATTTTAGAAAGTTTATATCCTCTTGGGAGGATTTCAATGTAGAATCATCAGATTGTTTCCAGGGCTCCCACCAAGGACGGATTACAGGAACTAAGTTAGCATTTGCTGCAATATAGAAGGTTAAGAGGTGTTTTGATTGAGGTTTTTAGGCTGTTGAAAAGAATTGCTAGGTTGTATCATTTTATCTGGTAAGGAATTCATTACTTGGATGAAGAACATATGTTCTTAAAATCAGAGCCAGAGTCAGGAGCGAAGTTAGGAAATATTTCTTTATGCAAAGGGTGGTAAAAGTGTGGATCTTTGATGAAAAGCAGTGACTGGTAGCAGGGGAGGCGATGGCCTAGTGGTATTATCACTAGACTATTAATCCAGGAACTCAGCTAATGTTCTGGGGACCTGAGTTTGAATCCCAACATGGTGGAATTTGAGTTCAATTTTTTAAAAATCTGGAATTAAAGAACCTACTGATGACCATTGTCGATTGTCGGAAAAACCCATCTGGTTCACTCATGTCCTTGAGGGAAGGAAATCTGCCGTCCCTACTTGGTCTGGCCTCCAGGTGACTCCGGAGCCACAGCAATGTGGTTGATTCTCAACTGTCCTCCAAGGGCAACTAGAGATGGGCAATAAACCCAGCCAGCGACGCCCATGTCCCATGAATGATTAAAAAAAAGTTAATAGTTTTAAATCCTGAGATCAATAGATTTTTGCTAAGCAAGGGTAATAAGGGTTACGGAATTAAGATAGTTTGTTCGAATTAAGATGCAGATCAGTTATAACCTTGTTGAATGGCAATCTGAGATACTGGATGGCCTACTCCTGCCCCATTGTTCCTATATTTTGCAGCAAATGAAGAGATTACAGTAAAACTGTGCAATATTAGTTTAATGGGATATCTGCACAAATGAGTGGAGACTTTCTTTCATATGCTGCGTGTGGTTTTGGATAGCTCCTGTTTACAGGAATTGCCTTGGGAATTTTACACTGCATTAAGGACACCATATCATGATGGTTGTAGTTGTGTCAAAGCAGGAACTCTCGTCAAAATGTCACAATGTACATGCTGGCTCCTGACAGGGACTCAGTTTCTTAGGTAACGCTCAGTGTTACAATACTCCTGGTTCTCTACTGTACTTCCCAGCGTTTCCCAGTTCGCAGTTTGTATCCTCGGTGGGCGCTTTAAAATTAGATGCAAGGCGCAGAGCATTGAGTGTGTCCGATTGGACAGTAATGAGTAATGTATGAATTATTAATTGTCGCTGTTGCTGGGTAACACCGTAGAATGAAAATGATGCATTGATCTCGAGCAAGTATGTTGACCACAACATCATCAGTCATAATTTCAATGCGTCAATCTCCTGGCTAATTGAATGATACAGCAATAGTTTCAAAGCTACCCAGATACACAATCTGTTATTTGTTAGTGTCATCATATGAGCGTTTGGTGCAGAGGAAGCCCATTATATTATTTCTGGAATCAGTTAAGACTGGGAAAGTTTGTTCTCCCCAGAATTTATCCTCATTGACCTCTCTGCCTTGCTGCTCCTCTGCAATTAAGACCTCATACCAAAACTACATATAAACTTCTGCATGAATTCCCACTCATGACACAGATACAAGAAGAGTTGTGTTTGCCTCTCTGCATCCCGCATCAAGGTTTGTAAGTGACATCAGCTTTTCCCACTCACGGAATAGTCTTCCAGACTTGGAATTTTGTTCCTTGTATCAGAGTGTTCAAATACAGAGTTAATTTCAACTACAGAACTGCTGTTGTTGGAGTTTCCCCTGGACGGTGGGAAAGTTCTGGACAACCCGTCACAACCAATCCACCTTATTCTTCTAAAGAATGTTTTCCCATTCCTCTTTGTTGCTTCCTCTCATGTTACTCATCATTTTTTGATCGACACTGGTCTCCATATAAAGGATGATAAACTGAGCAACCAGATTGTTTATGGACATTGAAATATGGGGGGAAGCCTGAAAATGAGCAGGTTTAGATCTTGAGCAGGAAGAGTTGGTGGATTTGGGGTGGGTGCCTACTTCAGAAGCTCCCCTCTGACTTAGGGCACACACTGTGGCCCACAGAGTGGGTGTGTTTTAAATTCCCGTGCACCTTTGCAACACAGCCCATATTGCCTGCCTGATAAAAGCAAATTGCTGCAGGTGCTGGAATCTGAAACCAAAAGAGAAAATGCTGGAAAATCTCAGCAGGTCTGGCAGCATCTGTAAGGAGAGAAAAGAGCTGACGTTTCGAGTCCAGATGACCCTTTGTCAAAGCTTTGCCTTCCTGATCCCTGATATCCAGTTATAAAGTACCAGTGATTAAAACATGCATTTGTGGGGAGAAAAATAGAGGCTGACTCCTGATGCAATATTATAGCCTATCATCGCTAAAAAGGGAGGCAACTTCTTCACCGATCATATGGAAAAGATTTGGGGGATTTTGGGGACAGTAAAATGGATTCGACTTATATGATGGGTCTACTTACGTACCTCGTTTTACGGTACGTAAACTGGGCATGTTCTCACTGGGAAAGAGATGGCTGAAAGATGTTTATCACAGTCTTTAGCATTTTAGGATTCCCTGTGTACATCAACGGGAATGAAGTGGAAATGGTCGAGAGCTTTAAATTTCTAGGTGTCCAGACTACCAACAACCTGTCCTGGTCCCTTCACACCAACGCTAGAGATAAGAAAGCCCACCAACACCTCTACTTTTTCAGGAGGCTAAGGAAATTCAGTATGTCCACTATGACTCTCGCCAACTTTTACAGATGCACCATAGAAAGCATCCATTCTGGATGTATCACAGCTTGGTATGTCTCCTGCTCTGCCCAAGACTGCATGAAACTACAAAGGATTGTGAATGAAGCCCAGTGAGTCATGCAAACCAGCCTCCCAGAGGCCCACAGCGGCCCTCTGAGATCTGCCAGCCAATCAAATAGCTCCAATCTCAGCAGCGCCCCTGGGAGCAGTGGACACTACTGTCATTGCAGCATTTTCCAACATCTGGACCCGGATTGTGGGGATATTGCCAGAGCTAGGTGAGAAGGCCTTGGTAGGAGGAGTGGGGAAACGAGGGTAGACACGCTAAGGAGGGAAGGAGAACTAGGGGTGAGGAACTAAGTTGCGGGCTCTCCAATGGGCTGAGGCAAGAAGGTTGGACAAGCTAGACACTTGGGATGGGTCTCTGCTGCCACTGGTTAAATTCTAGTGGCAGAGAGACCCTTAACTGGGCATTAATTGGCCACTTAAAGGCCTCAATTGGTCCATGGGTGGGCAATGCCAATTCCGCCACTGCTAAAATTGTGTCTGGGGCAGGGGCGAATGAGTAGATGGTGAAAACAGCATTCAACTGTGCAGTTTGGTGGCACTCTGATATTCACTACCACCAATATACAAACACCATAAAAATCACAGAATTGTTATTGTGAAGAAGGAGGTCATTTGGCCCAACATGGTTGTATTAGCTTTCCAAACGAGCAACATGACTAGGTGCCGTTTGCCTGACTATTCCCTGTTCCTTATAAGGGGCATCTTGACAAATACATGAATAGGATGGGAATAGAGGGATATGGTCCCGGAAGGGTAGGGAGTTTTAGTTCACACGGGCAGCATGGTCGCTGCAGGCTTAGAGGACCAAAAGGCCTGTTCCTGTGCTCTAATTTTCTTTGTTCTTTTTTCTTTGTACCCCGTTCCTAGTTAAGTAATCAGCTAATGGCCACTTGACTGCCTCAATTGAATCTGCCTCCGCCACACTTCCAGGCAGTGCATTCCAGAGCTGAACCACTTATTTTCTTACATCACATCTACTTCTTTTGCAAGTCACTTTAAATCTGTGCCCTCTCATTCTTGATCCTTTAAGAACATGGCTTATCCAATGCTATTGTCTTTACCTATGGAAATATAGGTGTAATTTTGTGATCCCATCTGCCATTGCAGATAGGACAGACAATTTGCTGGACCATTTTAAAGATCCGTTGGCCTTAAGTTTAAGTTCATTTATTAGTGCCACAAGTAGGCATACATTAACACTGCAATGAAGCTACTGTGAAAATCCCCGAGTCTCTACTCTCCGGCACCTGTTCGGGTACACTGAGGGAGAATTTAGTATGGCCAGTGCACCTAACCAGCAGACTGAGGGAGGAAACCAGAGCACTCGGAGGAAACCCACGCAGACACAGGGAGAATGTGCAGACTCCACACAGGCAGTGACCCAAGCTTGGAATCGAACCCGGGTTCCTGGCTCTGTGTGTCAGCAGTGCTAACCACTGTGCCACCGTGCCGCCTGTATTGGGAGGGAAATTCCAGTCTCGGGACGGGTGCAACTGGAAAATCCCGCCCATATTTTTTAATTTGTGAAAACCACTTCTGTTTTGAAAAAATAGGTGAGGTTATTTGCAGGGCCATCCTCCACTCCTTGTGTGATCATAAACTCCGCTATGTACAAAGAACTGAGAGGGTTGGGTGGTGGTGATGTCTATTCCATGATGTAAGGCGCCCATGAATTGAGACGTTGCTGTTAAAAATAACCCTACTCTTTTAGGAGGTTTAAAAGGAGCTAATGCCTACTTAAAAATGCAGTCATTTAATAGAAGTTGGGTGGCTGATTAACTAGCATCTGGAACTGTAGAAGCACATGCCATTGAATAAATGAATATAATTATATTTGGGCCTCATTATTTCCAAATGATTGCTATAATGATCCAATGGTTTATGATCTTTAATGCCTTTTGATGTTGTAAAATATGGACTTTTCCATTCATCGCTATCTTTTACAAATTGCAGAACACATTTCTGTAGGCAATGCAGTTTGCATTGAATTGCCTCTGTTCATGAATCCTCGTGTATGTATATAATGGTGGCACTACCGGCACTGGCAACGTGAGTCGCACTTCTCCATGAACTGTGATAGATTGTAACAGTGTAAGTTACCCAACATTAGCTGCAACATGAAAAGGCAATTTCCGAGGCCTTTATAGCCTGAGTGTGTGAGAGAGAGAGACCATGAATTATATTTTACTGCCTTTTCCCCTCATAAATATACCGATATCTTTCTGTAAAAGTCAAAATAGAAATGTACGACTTATGAATATCTTATAACTTACTCCAGAAAGAAATGCATCTTTGCAAAGTGACAGCCATGGGATGTATGCACGCACGTGGCACTTGCATGTATGCATAAACATTTGCTCAGATGCCCATGTTTGCCTGCCCAAACACGCATGTTGGCATGACATGTAGACATGCCCACTTGTATGTGCAGGGTAGCACGGTAGCACCTTGGCTAGCACTGCTACCTCACGGCGCCAACAACCCAGGTTTTAATTCTTGGCACTGTCTGCACGTTCTCCCCGTGTCTGCGTGGGTTTCCTCTGGGTGCTCCGGTTTTCTCCCACAGTCTGAAAGGCATGGTAGTAGGTGCAGTTGGCTTTCTAAATTCTCCCCCTGTGTACCCGAACAGGTGCTGGAGTGTGGCGACTAAGGGATTTTCACAGTAACTTCATTGCAGTGTTAATGTAAGCCCACTTGTGACACTAATAAATAAACTTAAACAGAGGTGCACTTTCCAGCAGCATTGCAAGCCAGTCATCAGGGGCAGGAATACCAGCTGAATCAGGCATGCAAAGCTCAATTCTCGCACACATTTTATTGCTCTGGCTGAGAATGGTAACTCTATCGCAGACCTGTGAGTGAACCCAGGATTTTCTTGGTCTGTACTGAGATAAAACTGTTATGTGACTGTACAACTCCCTCCCAGGTTAGTGGTCCTTTAGTGATTCTGAACCAGAGTGCCGCTTGCAATGAAAGAAGTGCTGTAATAGGAAGGAGTTATTTCAGTGTCAGTGTTGCAGTTGCAGACTGCTGCTTTGACACCCACCTCTTGAACACCAGAGTGTGAGGGCCCTATGGGGCGGGAATTTACAGCCTCGCTCAGGCGAGACTGGAAATTCCCGCCCGAGGTCAATGGAGATTTTTGTTGTCGGACCTTCGCCTGCTCCGATTCCGTGTCGAGCAAGGTGGTAGAGATCCGACATATATGTGCAGAGGATGACACATCAATACAGAGGGAGTGCGGCACTGTGATGGGTTCTGTTTATCAGATGAGATGTTAAATAAGGCTCCACCTGTCCTCTCAGGTGGATGTAAGAGATGCCGTGGCTCTACTGAAGATGAATGGGGGGGGGGCAGTTTTCACCAGTGTCCTGGCCAATATCAGTAAGAAGTTTAACAACACCAGGTTAAAGTCCAACAGGTTTATTTGGTAGCAAATGCCACTAGCTTTCGGAGCCCTGCTCCTTCGTCAGGCGGAGTGGAGAAATGCTCACAAACAGGGCATACAGAGACACAAACTCAATTTACAGAATAATAATTGGAATGCAGTCTTTACAGAACTTGGCTATCAGTTTCTGCTCAGCGACTCTGAGCTGTCGTGTGTCGTGAAGGCCGCCTTGGAGAACGCTTACGCGAAGATCAGAGGCCGAATGCCCGTGACTGCTGAAGTGCTCCCCAACAGGAAGAGAACAGTCTTGCCTGGTGATTGTTGAGCAGTGTTCATTCTTCCGTTGTTGTAGCGTCTGCATGGTTTCCCCAATGTACCATGCCTCGGGACATCCTTTCCTGCAGCGTATCAGGTAGACAACGTTGGCCGAGTTGCAAGAGTATGTACCGTGTACCTGGTGGATGGTGTTCTCACGTGAGATGATGGCATCTGTGTCGATGATCCGGCACGTCTTTCAGAGGTTGCTGTGACAGGGTTGTGTGGTGTCGTGGTCACTGTACTCCTGAAGGCTGGGTAGTTTGCTGCGGACAATGGTCTGTTTGAGGTTGTGCGGTTGTTTGAAGGCAAGAAGTGGTGGTGTGGGGATGGCCTTGGCGAGATGTTCGTCTTCATCAATGACATGTTGAAGGCTCCGGAGGAGATGCTGTAGCTTCTCCGCTCTGGGGAAGTACTGGACAACGAAGGGTACTCTGTCCAACATGTCCCGTGTTTGTCTTCTGAAGAGGTCGGTGTGGTTTTTTGCTGTAGCGCGTCGGAACTGTCGATCAATGAGTCGAGCACCATATCCTGTTCTTATGAGGGCATTGATGTGTGTGGGAGCTTCCTGTACCAAATTGGTTGCCTCGATTTATACACTATAATAGTACTTCATTGACTGAAGCACTTTGGAACATCATGAGTAATGAAAAGCATATATACATTTTTCCTCTCTTTTTTATGATGAACGCTTGACAACATTTACCAACTCAGCCTTCAGAGGAACCTAACCTGAGTTTGGAGTGAGAGGCAGCCATTCACCGGGAATAGGATACAGGCAGCACTGTTTTGGCAAACCTGCAATTCTCAAGAGGATGGGAGACAGAAGAGCAAATAGAAATTGTTGCGAGTAATGGAGTTAGGCATTGACAGGAGTGTGGGTGAAGAATTTTGTGGCTCAATTATAGTCTTACTGATGGAAAGAATGTGAGTTTTTTGCTTGGGACTGTGTAGAATCCCTACAGTGCAGAAGTAGGTCAACCAGCCTTGTTTTTAAGACATAGATAGATAGGTTCTTGATCAATAAGGGGATCAAGGGTTACGGGGAGTAGGCAGGAGAATGGGGATGAGAATCATATCAGCCATGATTGAATGGCTGAGCAGACTCGATGGGCCAAATGGCCTAATTCTGCTCCTATATCTTATGGACTTATGGCCCATCGAGTTTGCACGAATTCTCTGACAGAATATCATACCAGGTCCTATCTCCACACATTTACCATGGCTAATCCATCTAACCTACATCTTGGGACACTAAGGGGCAATTTAACATGGCCAATTAACCTAACCTGCACATCTTTGGACTGTGGGAGGAAACCAGATTACCCGGAGGAAACCCACATAGACACGGGGAGAATGTGCAAACTCCACTCAGCCAGTGACCCAAGGCCGGAATTGAACCCGGGTCCCTGGCACTGTGAGGCATCAGTGCTAACCACTGTGCCAGCGTGCTGCCCTCAATTTACTGCACAGAAGCACACCATTCAGCCCATCTGATCTGTGCTGGTATGTATGCGCCACATAAACCTCCTCCCAGTTGTACATCATCCAACACTGTTGGCACATCACTGAACCTCAGCTCAGAGTAGAAGAGGATCTCTAGGTTGTACACAGTTTTGGGTGCTGTCCAAGCAACAGAGTGGTAAAGAAGCAGAGTTTATGGCAGACACAGAAAAAAGCAAAATCGTGGACTCAGTCTTTCCAGTGCTCAGTTCAATATTGGACAGAAAATCTGCCAGACTCGGGGTAGCAATGGTGTTAAGTGAAGTGTTGAAAAGGGAGAGCTGCGTTACTCTCAGCAGAGTACGGAAAGAAAAAAATGTCCAAACAATTGTAAGTTTAATAAGATCAGGATGGGAGATGGATTTCCAATCCATCCACCTCTCATTGCCGCTCAGCTCAAAACAATTTCATTTCTCTTTCGTAGCAGTTACAACTCCATTCCCTTTCCACCCGATAGAATCATGAATTTGTCATCTTATTTTATGAATGCTTTGACCTCGATTGTGCGTGCCGATCACAGCAGCTGGAGTATAGTGGCTGGCAGTACAGAAATTGACAACTTGTGTAGACATCTACATTATTAATAATCAAAGCAAAACAATTCAACCTTCCGATACTTTCCTTCCCGTTGGAGTCTTGAGTTTGGTACAAGTGTATAATATACACAGGGTCTTTTGATTTAATTTGATTTATTATTGTCACGTGTATTAGTGTACAGTGAAAGGTATTGGCCGGAATTCTCCCCCCCTCCGCCCGCCACTGCATTGTAGCGGGCAGGTTGTGGACAATGTGAAGGCCCATTGATAGTCGGGTGGGACTTTCCGGCTTTTAGACCAACGCGGCAGGAGAATTCTGCCCATTGTTTCTTGCGCGCTATACAGACAAAGCATACCATACATAGAGAAAGAAAGGAGAGGGTGCAGAATGTTGTGTTACAGTCATAGCTAGAGTGTAGAGAAAGATCAACTTAATGCGAGGTAGGTCCATCGAAAAATCTGATGGCAGCAGGGAGGAAGCTGTTCTTGAGTCAGTTGGTACATGACCTCAGACTTTTGTATCTTTTTCCTGACGGAAGAAGGTGGAAGAGAGTATGTTTTGATTTGATTTGATTTATTATTGTCACATGTATTAACAAACAGTGAAAAGTATTGTTTCTTGTGCGCTATACAGACAAAACATACCGTTCATAGAGAAGGAAATGAGAGAGTGCAGAATGTAGTGTTGCAGTCATAGCTAGGGTGTAGAGAAAGATCAACTTAATGCAAGGTAAGTCCATTCAAAAGTCTGACAGCAGCAGGGAAGAAGCTGTTCTTGAGTCAGTTGGTACGTGACCTCAGACTTCTGTATCTTTTTCCCGAAGGAAGAAGGTGGAAGAGAGAATGCCTGGGATGCGTGGGGTCCTTAATTACGCTGGCTGCTTTGCCGAGGCAGCAGAAAGTGTAGATAGTGTCGATGGATGGGAGGCTGGTTTGTGTGATGGATTGGGCTTCGTTCACAACCCTTTGTAGATTCTTGTGGTCTTGGGCAGAGCAGGAGCCACACCAAGCTGTGATACACCCAGAAAGAATGCTTTCTATGGTGCATCTGTAAAAGTTGGTGAGAATCGTAGTGGACATTTCCTTAACCTCCTGAGAAAATAGGGGAGTTGGTGAACTTCCCAACTATAACGTCGGCATGGAGGGACCAGGACAGGTTGTTGGTGATCTGGACACCAAGAAACTTGAAACTCTCGATCATTTTCACTTCATCCTCATCAATGTAGATAGGAGCAGATTCACTGCTGCGCTTCCTGAAGTTGATGACTATCTCCTTCGTTTTTGTTGACATTGAGGGAGAGATTATTGTCATCGCACCAGCTCACCAGATTCTCTATCTCATTCCTGTACTCTGTCTCATCATTGTTTGAGATCCAACCCACTATGCTGGTGTCATCAGCAAACTTGAAAATTGAGTTGGAGGGGAATTTGGCCACAGTAATAGGTGTATAAGGAGTATAGTAAGGGGCTGAGGACACAGCCTTGTGGGGCACTGGTGTTGAGGATAATCTTGGAGGAGGTGCTATTGCCTTTCCTTATTCTTTGCGGTCTTTGGGTTAGGAAGTCTAGGATCCAGTCGCAGAGGGAGGAGCTGAGCCCCAGGCCACGGAGCTTGGAGATAAGTTTCATTGGAATAATGGTGTTGAAGGCTGAGCTGTAGTCAATACATAGGAGTCTGATATAGGTGTCTTTGTTATCCAGGTATTCCAGGATTGAGTGTAGGGCCAGGGAGCTGGCACCTGCTGCGGCGATAGATGAACTGTAGTGGATCCAGGCAATCTGGGAGGCCGGAGTTGATGCAAACCATGATTAACCTTTCAAAGCATTTCATAATGATGGGTGTCAGATCCACTGGACGATAGTCATTAAGGCACACTGCCTGGCTTTTCTTTGGTACAGGAATGATGGTAGTCTTCTTGAAGCAGATAGGGACATCAGACTGGTGTAAAGAGAGGTTAAAGATGTCTGCAGCTCACTGCATCTAATACATATGGAGCCAGTCTGTATGGAGTTGAGTTTGTATATCATACATGGATGTCTTCCGCTGTGCTTTTATTCATTCGTGGAACATTGGCCTCAATGGCTGGGCAGCATTATTGCCCGTCTCTAGTTGTCCTTGAGAAGGAAGTGGTAAGCTGCCTTCTTGAATCGCTGCAGTCCATGTGCTGTGGGTTGACCCACAATGCCGTTAGGGAGGGAATTCCAGGATTTTGACCCAGCGACCGCAAAGCAACGGTGATATATTTCCAAGTCAGGACGGTGAGTGGCTTAGATGGAAACTTGCAGGTGGTGGTGTTCCCATGTGTCTGATGCCCTTGTCCTTCTATATGGAAGTGGTCATGGATTTAGAAGGTGGTAAGGTTCAAGGATCTTTGGTGAATTGCTGCAGTGCATCTTGTAGATAGTACACACTGCTGCTACTGAGCATCGGTGGTGGAGGGAGTGGATGTTTGTAGATGTGGTGCTAATCAAGCAGGCTGCTTTGTCCTGGATGGTGTCGAGCTTCTTGAGTGTTGTTGGAGCTGCACCAATCCAGGCAAGTGGGGAGCATTCCATCACACTCCTGACTTGTGCCTTGTAGATGGTGGATAGGCTTTGGGGAGTCAGGAGGTGAGTTATTCGCCGCAGTATTCCTAGCCTCTGACCTGCTCTTGTAGCCACTGTGTTTATGTGGTGAGTCCAATTGAGTTTCTAGTCAATGGTAACCCCAAGGATGTTGACAGTGGGGGTTCAGTGATGGTAACACCATTGAATGTCAAGGCTGTCCAAATAATAAAATAATACAACTTGAAAATGTATATTTTTAAGCATAAAGACTACTTTTTGTGTTCCTATTTCTCATGCCTATTGAATTCCAGTGTTACTTGAATCTCTTGCAGCTGACAGTCTTAGTCATTCGGATCATCATGTTCATTTAAAATTTACTTGTATTGGGCTTTGATATTATTTAACTCACCAATGTTTCATTGGATTTGGAAGCATAAAAATATTTTTCCAGAGAGACTTAAATTTATTTATTAGTGCCACAAGTAGGCTTACATTAGCACTGCAATGAATTTACTGTGAAAATCCCCTTGTCGCCACACTCCGGCACCTGTTCGGGCATACTGAGGGAGAATTTAGCACGGCCAATGCACATAACCAGCATGCCTTTCGGACTGTGGAAGGAAACTGGTGCACCCAGAGGAAACCCACGCAGCCAAGGGGAGAATGTGCAGACAATGATCCAAGCCAGGATTCAAACTTGAGTCTTTGGCACTGTGAGGCAGCAGTGTTAACCACTGTGCCACCGTGCTGCCCTGTACATACTAGTGCGCATGTCTACATGTCATGCCAACATACGTGTTTGGGCAGGCAAACATGGGCATTTGAACAAATGTTTGTGCATACATGCAAGTGCCCATGCGTGCATACATCCCACGGCTGTCACTTTCCAAAGATGTATTTTTTTCTGGAGTAAGTTATAAGATATTCACAAGTCATACATTTCTATTTTGACTTTTACAGAAAGATATCGGTATATTTATGAGGGGAAAAGGCAGTAAAACATAATTCAAGGTCTCTCTTCCTCACACACTCAGGCGATAAAGGCCTCAGAAATTGCCTTTCCATGTTGCAGCTCATTTTGGGTAACTTACACTGTTACAATCTGTCACAGTTCATGAAGAAGTGTGACTCACATTACCAGTGCCGGTAGTGCCACCATTATATATATACAAGAGGATTCCCGGGTCTCTGATGCTGCGAGGCAGCTGTGCTAATCATGTGCAACCATGCCGCCACTGAGGGAGTTGAATTATCCCTTATTGTGTGCCGATTAATATGTAAAGTTACCTTTTGCACCCTTTCCAGGACTTCATCCACTTGCTTTCTTTAACTATAAATGCGTTAACCAATTCATTGTGATAGGAAATTAAAATTGAAGGTGATTATTTTGAAGCCTTTCAAATTCATTGCCTGATGAAAAATTATGTGGAAGATTCATATCTGAGGATCGGTGCAGCAGACTAGTGGCTAATGTAATACGGATAGCATGTTGGTACAGCAGTTCAATTCCGGCCTTGGGTGACTGTCTGTGAGGAGTTTGCACGTTCTCCCCGTGTCTGCGTGGGTTTCCTCCGGGTGCTCTGGTTTCCTCCCACAGTCCAACGATGTGCAGGTTATGTGGATTGGCCATGCTAAATACACGGGGTCATGCATGGGGGGAGTGGGCCTGGATGCCATGGAGGAATGCCAGGGCATTGCTCGGCCATGTCCCTCACCACCCAGGGGCTATATTTACCTGTCCATCCCTGGCATGGTCATCACAACTGGTATGACATCACGCCTGCTCAATGGGAGGATATGTTGAGAGTGCATGTACTGGTGTTAAGCCCTGTAATCATATTCAAATTTATTTTAAAATATGTTAATCGGGCTCTGATCCTTCCTGGGCATGAATCTGTACTGTAGGGTTTCTGTGAAGTTTCTCTTCTGTGAAGAATCGGATTGCACCATTGGAGTGGAGCTGCAATGATCGTGTCTGGAAATCTCGCTGACATATTTGGCTTCTTGTGAGTTTTCACAGCCATAATGAGATTTTCGCCAGTGGCTAGTGCGGCCATTAAATCATGGCCAAAGAAGTCTGGTAATTTGTGGATCGGCGCCAAAATAATTGATTCTGGAAACTGCAAGATTGTTATAAACACCCACCCCGCCAAACACAATTCCTCAGTCCCACTGACGAATGATGAAAAAGGGGGGATCTGCAATTAAAAGTCGATTGAATAAAGCATTTGAAATCATTGCGAACACTTACCTGTCACGGAGCCCAGAGCTCAAGGGAAGTGCAAAGGGACATGTCTTTGCTGGAATTGCATCTTGCCACTTGCCCTCAGCACTCACCTTACTGATGGATCCTTGCTGCCGCCAATGATGAAGGTAAGCAAGTCATTTTTAATGCCATTGGCAGCACACACCTTCACTTTGCCACTGAGCGCAAGATCTGGGCCTCAGGATTGGACAAGCTCCGCGAGCAAGGTGAAATCCTCATTGGGACCTCCCACTCTTTCTTTAAATAAACTGCCCCCATTAAAACAAAGTGAGGATGGGCCTGTTTGACATGATTGAGATTTGTGCTCGCTGGGTGTGGCTTTTGCAGGTTTTGGATTCCCATCAAAAATGTACGCCATGCTGGGAACATAGGAATTAGGAGCAGAAGTAGGCAAATTTAACCCTTCCAGGCTGCTCCGCCATTCAATCAGATCATGGCTGATCTCTCCCTACTCTCAAATCTACTTCCATGCTAACCATGTTTAAAAGGCAACCAAAATGCTTGAAGGTGAATTGCAATTGGTTGATATTCCAAGCTAAGTTTTTGGGTTGTAAAGTGGCTTTAGGAAGAATGGGGGGTGGGGGGAGGGGGAGGGGCATTAAAAGCTCAAAATACAAAGGGGATTGCCAATGGGAAGCAGAATCAGTGATCAGGATGAGTGCCTAAACTTGCCAACAGCAACAAAGGATGATGTATTGGATTTAATGACCCATATAAACAGTAACAAAGGAATCAAATGGGAGGAAGAAGTAAAATGAGGATGAACTCTGAGACTAAGACAAGTAATTCCTTCATCTATTCATTAAGGTGGAAGAGTTCTGTAGTTCTGTAGTAATTGGCTGTTCATTCCAGTTCAATTCTCCCCCAAAGCTCCCAGCAGTGTCACCTTGAAGCATTCCCTCTCGCACACCGGCCCTCTAGGCAGCTACCTGGGAGCAGGCTGTCTTTCCTTCTCGGACACCAGAAGAATGAAAGCACAGGACAGTGAATGGTAGGGGGAAGGGTGGGTGGGTGTGTGGCAGGGGAGCAGAGGATGGTAATGAATTCCCTATGGGCTAGCCGTGCTGCAAGTAGAGTTGTGGGTCTTACCGCATGAAATTTAGCTGCAAGGTTCCTGAGCAGAAAACTGGGATTTTGTGCCCCAAGACATTCATCTTTGTTGACATGAAGTGAGAGCTTGACTTGCAGTGTAATTCAGTTGAATTTCCCTTGACATCACTTATCCTCCTATTTCAATAAAACTTCTGTTTTAAATTCTTTCCATACAAACCTCCTATACTTGCTACTAAGTGCTGTTTATTTTATTGTTGATACAATTCTGCTTTGTAACCAGACCAAGCGTCTTGCATTATGAGTTATACTTCGGTCTGATGAAATGTTCTTCTTCACGCAAAGGGTGTGTGTATTTTGGAATGAGCTGCCAGAGAAAGTGGTTGAGGCAGGTACAATGGCAACATTTAAAAAAGCATTTGGATAAATACATAGATGGGAAAGGATTTTGGTCTCCTTTTCTGAGGCAGGATGTTCTTGCTCTCGAGGGAGTGCAGCGAAGGTATCCCAGGCTGATTCCGGGGATGGCGGGACTGACGTATGAGGAGAGATTGACTAGGTTAGAATTGGTTTCGGTGGAGTTCAGACGAATGAGGGGGGAATCTCATAGAGACTTATAAAATTTTAACAGGACTAGACAGGGTAGATGCAGGAAGGATGTTCCCGGAATAAACCAATACCATCAGGAGAAAAATTGAGTGAGGGGTGAATCAGGATGTGATTATTTTCAACGTTATTCAACAAGGGATGTTTATACAGTGTTGAACTACAGAGAACATATTGCTGAATTCCCCCCAAACAGTTTCATCGTGAGGACAGATCTGAGAGTATCCAAGAAAAATAAAACCCTTTCTGATATCAAGACACACCAACTTAAGGAACTGATGTCTCTTCTCTGCTCAATGGGGCAGCTGTTTTGAAATACTCTTTAGATAACTTTTTGTCCAATATTTTTGCTCAGTTTCCATAGTGATCATGATTACCACATATTAGATTTTCCATTATACCATCACGTCACAAGTATAATTTCCAGCAGTTTAAACTACTTACTATTTGCAGACAGTACTTCAGCAGAGCGACATAAGCTGGAATTGTGCACACAACAGCTTTATTGGTAGGTGAATGATAGAATTTTACACTTGAGAAGGAGGTCATTTGGCCCTTTGTAAGCTCTTTGAAAGAATTAGTTCTATTCCCTTGCTCTTCCTTTCAAGTTCCTGCCTTGTCACAAGTGAATTTGTTTCCATCAACCTTTCATAGAATCCTACAGTGCAGAAGGAAGTCATTCGGCCCATCGAGTCTGCACCAACCACAATCCCACCCAGGCCCTATCCCAATGCATTTACCCTAGCTAGTCCCTCTCACACTAAAGGGCAATTTAGCATGGTACACTGAGGGAGAATTTAGCATGACCGATTCACCTAACCTGTACATCTTTGGAGTGTGGGAGGAAACTTGAGCACCCGGAGGAAACCCACGCAGACATGGGGAGAATGTGCAAACTCCGCACAGACGGTGACCCAAGCCGGGAATCGAACCCAGGTTCCTTGCACTGTGAGGCAGCAGTGCTAACCACTGTGCTGCCGTGCCGCCCCTTTCAGTGCTTTCCACATCGTAAAAGGTTGCTCTGTTCAAAGACAAAAAAAATTTCTCCTCAACTCCCCCTCCTGTAGTTCATTTGTTGGTTATTTTAATTGGTGTGCAAGCTGACAATGTTTTGAGATTAAAAAGTAATCCTTCAAAATTTCTTCACTTCAAATACTTCAGGTAACCTCAACAGGCCTGGCCAAACCAGACTGGCCTTTGTTAGAATCATAGAATCCCTACAGTGCAGAAGGAGGCCATTCAGCCCATCCAGTTTGCACCGACCACAATCCCACCCAGCCACTATCCCCTTAGCCCCATGTATTTACTCTGCTAGTCCCCCTGACACTAAGGGGCAATTTAGCATGGCCAATCAACCTCACCCGCACATTTTTGGACTGTGGGAAGAAACCAGAGCACCCGGAGGAAACCCACGCACGGGGAGAACATGCAGACTCCACACAGACAGCGGCCTAAGCCAGGAATCAAACCCGGGTCCCTAGTGCTGTGAGGCAGCAGTGCTAACCACTGTGCCACCATGCCACCGTGCAGAGCCAGGCAATTGCTTGCGTATTCTATACTAATGATGCAAGAACCAATTATATTTGCATTTTAAATTCTATTCCTTAGCCTAGTTGAATAAGAAACATAGGAAAAAGTAAAATATTTTATGCTGTGAAGCAAGACAATGAAATCAGGCACAGCAGCCAGCATGATATCTTCGGCAAGGACCACTGGGAAGTCAAGGCAGTGAAGTTGATGGATACTGGGTTAGATATCAAGCTCATCTTCCCATCCTGGAAAATGTTGGCCTGAAACATGAACGCTGGCAGACCAGTTTGGCCCCCTGACCTTCTGTGCCGCTCGTTGTATGTAATGTTACATGTATAACCCGTGATGAACCGGGGGGCTTGTTATATGAAGATCCTGGTATGTTCAGATAATGGGGGCAAAATTAATCTTTGACAAAAGGTATGATATGGGCAGGATTGAATCAGGAGGTACCATGAGGGCATTAGTTCAGAGGAGAGGTTGAAGAAACTTGGTTTGTTCTCACTGGAATGACGGAGGTTGAGGGGAGACCTAATAGAAGTCTACAAGATTAAGAGGGGCATGGACAGAGTGGATAGTCAGAAGCTTTTTCCCAGGGTTTAAGAGTCAATTACGAGGGAGCATAGGTTTCAGGAGCGAGGGGCAAGGTTTAAAGGAGATGTACGAGGCAAGTGTTTTACACAGAGGGTGGTGGGTGCCTGGAACTTACTGCCGGGGGAGGTAGTGAAAGCAGATATGATAGTGACTTTCAAGGGGCACCTGGACAAATACATGAACATGATGGGAATAGAGGGATATGGTCCTGGGAAGGGTAGGAGCTTTTAGTTCAGAGGGGCAGCATGGTCGGTGCAGGCTTGGAGGGCCGAAAGGCTTGTTCCTGTGCTGTAACGTTCTTTATTCTTTGTTCCTTGTTCTTTTGTTCAAATCGGGTGATGGCGAATCAACGGCCATTTTTACACCATGCCCATCTTTGTTCCCATTTGAAGACCAATTTTGCTCCCAATTTTTACACATTTGGTCGCCAGCACCATGATGGCAAAAGAACCGACTGGAGTGGGAGGTAATTGGGCTCAAAATCAGCTTCCCCAATCCTGGAAAGAAGCTCATAGCAAGAGGGAAGAAACAGATGATGAAGTGGATGAAGATTGAAGAAAGGAGTGGTGATGGCAAGCTGGCGGGAAAGGTAGTACGTACCTGGGCTATTGACAGTCTAACCTGGCAAGAGGATTGTAACAGGAACATAGGAACGCAGGAGCAGGATAAGGCCATTCAGCCACTCGAACCTGCCCCACCATCCAATAGATCATATCTAATTTTCTGCCTCAATGTCATCTTCCCGCTCTACATCCACGCAGCCCGGACATTCTCTCTACCACCTTCTTCTGTCAGGAAAAAGATACAAAAGTCTGAGATCACGTACCAACCGATTCAAGAGAGCAGCTTCTTCCCTGCTGCTATCAGACTTTTGAATGGACCTACTTTATATTAAGTTGATCTTTCTCTACACACTAGCTATGACTGTAATACTGCATTCTGCACCCTCTCCTTTTCTTCTCCTCTATGTACTCTATGAATGGTATGCTTTGTCTGTATAGCTTGCAAGAAAAAATACGTTTCACTGTATACCAATACATGTGAAAATAATAAATGCCTTAATGTCATTTGTATCCAGAAATCTAGCAATCTCTTCTTGAAACCTAGGCAGTGACTGAGCCTCCACGTGGATGGATGGAGCATGTGACTACATGGCTGAAGACTAGTTCTCTCAGAGAATGCTGGCAAAAAGAAATATGGAACACCTAAATGGACATGTTCAGATTGTATGGGAAGTGTGCTGATAACTACAGCTGATGGAAGGAAGGAAAGAAATATGATGGTGAGATCGCCCTCATTGTGGTCATTCTAGTAATGGTGAACATATGGACCATTAACTCAATTCCTTCCCAAGCTAGGGGGAAGCGATGGCCTAGTGCTATTATCGCTAGACTATTAATCCAGAAACTCAGCTAATGTTCTGGTGGACCTGGGTTCGAATCCCACCACGGCAAATGGTGGAATTTGAATTCAATAAAAAGTATCTGGGATTAAGAATCTACTGATGACCATGAAACCATTTTCAATTGTCGGAAAAACCCATCTGGTTCACTAATATCCTTTAGGAAAGGAAATCTGCCATCCTTACCTGGTCTGGCCTACATGTGACTCCAGAGCCACAGCAATGTGGTTGACTTTCAACTGACCTTGGGCAACGAGGGATGGGCAACAAATGCTGACCAGCCAGCGATGCCCATGTCCCACGAATTGAATAAAAAAAATGTCTGGCCTAGATGGTGGCGCTGGGCAAATGTGCTTCATTTTCTTAGCTGGAAGAACATTGGAAAGTGTTAATGTAGAGGATTGCCCTCCCAACCCCAGTTACCCAGAGAACCCTTTGTATCCTTGCAATGACAATTATAGACAGTCTCTAGAATTAAAGAACTTAGTGTTGGGATTGACAGAGACAAATAATATCATCCAAGAATTCCAATGGTTATATCTGTCATTAGAGCTGCAGTATTGATTTTGGAGGTTGATTATATTTATTCAGTCCTTTTCACAGTGACTAAACAACAAGCATGTCAACTAGCACGAGCTTTGTGTGTTCAGAGCTAATTTTTGCTCCTCCCATCAACAATGGGTCATTTAGTAGAGGGAGATCTGCAAACTCGACACAGACCAGGGATTGAAGCCATGACCTTCTGGTTTTGAATGGGCACAAAATTGTATCAGTCTTTTAACTGGCAGGTCAGTTCACACCTGGATAACAACTGAGTAGATGGACAAGTTACATGATATGATTAACTGAAGGTACACAACAAAGAGTTATCAAGATTATTGATATGAATATATAAAGATGTATGATATATATAGATCTGTGATATGTACGGATCTGTGATACATACAGATGTGTGATGAACAAAGGTGATACACATGTTTTATACAGATGTGTAATCGATAATTTGACCAGGTGTGAAAAATAAAAGGAAAGGCTTGAATTTGTGTGGTGCGTTTTATTTCCCGGAGTGCTTTAAGGAGGTGGCATGGTGGCACAGTGGTTAGCGCTGCTGCCTCACAGCGTCAGAGACTCAGGTTCAATTTTGGGCTCGGGTGACTGTCTGTGTGGGGTTTGCATGTTGTCTGCGTGGGTTTCCCCCGGGTGCTCCGGTTTCTTCCTGCCCTCCAAAGATATGCAGGTTCAATGGATTGGCCATGGTAAATTGCCCCTTAGTGCCAGGGGGACCGGCAGGGTAAATACAGGGGGTTGCGGAAATAGGGCCTGGGTGGGATTGTTGTCAGTGCAGGCTCCATGGGCAAATAGGCCTCCTTCTACACTGTAGGGAATCTATGTTTCTTTGTGATGTAGGAATAGATTTGTACCTCGGTACAATAGTTGATTTGCATGGATGCATGATATGTTATTTTCTCTGTGATCAACATTGTAGCAGTGCTTTTAGCTGGCATTGCAGTGCTGCCTGTGGTGTTGTGCATGCTCGATTCTACTTCATATTGACAGGACAGTCTCTGAACAAAAAGCCATAGACAAAAGGCGCACAGCAGTGCACCAAAGGCTGGAACATCTTGAGTGGTGGAAGTTCCCCTATAACAAAGAACAGGAGATTGCAGTTAATTAATAACCCCCACTGAAATGACATGCTCAGAAATTGCATGTTTCAAAGGTCTGTGTTTGCACAATTTCATTAACAGGGTCTTAATTATGGAGGCAGATGCTAATGTACTGTCTATCATTAAAAGATGAATTAATTCCTCAGCCTGTGCCACAGCCTAGTATTAGTTGTATCACTTATTTGCAACTGCCCCGGTTGGTTTAGTAAAATCACTGCTGTGTTTTCTTCTCAAAAATCATGAGGACAGTTACAATTTTGTTCCAGTTTCCACCTCTCCTCTCCCCCAGGCGCTAACACGTGTCAGTGCACAGTCCCAGGCCTTTTTGTATCCCAACCAAATAAACAGTCATTCTTTCTGTGTGAAACTCGAGAATGAGTGCTAGCAGACTATTTAACCAGGAGGGACATCACGCTCCTGTCCCGATACATGTATTTTGCAGGCATGGTCACCAAAGTAGGAATCTCAACTGATACCTTCTCATGAAACCAGACCTCACCCCATTCACTTCCAACGTGAAAATATGCAGTGCGGAATTTCTGGGGAGCGGAAAATAAATTGTTATTTTTTAGCTGTATTTTTTAATGAGATAGCGGGCTGAATTTTCATCCCAGTCCAGAAGCAGTTTTCGAGGTGGCGGTGCTGGCAACCTATTAGTGGCCAGTGGGCCCATCCGCTGGCATGTTTCCACAGCCAGGCTATTTTTAGGGAGGTAGCTTCGAGGGGGAATGGCAGCCAAGTGCCAGCCAGTGGCGGGTAGTTAGTTAGGTCAATTGACAATTGAAGGACAATCTTCACACGTGCTTGAATTTCACAGGTAACATCCCCAAACAGGCCGTATGGGCAGGACGGTGGCACAGTGGTTAGCACTGCTGCCTCACAGCACCAGGGACCCGGGTTTGATTCCCAGTTTGGGTCACTGTGCGGAGTCTGCCTATTCTCCCTGCTTCTGAGTGGGTGTTTCCTCCGGGTACTCTGGTTTCCTCCCTCAGTCCAAAAGACATGTTGGTGATTTATTTATTTATTGGTGCCACAAGTAGGCTTACATTAACACTGCAATGAAGTTACTGTGAAAATCCTCTCGTCGCCACACTCCAGCACCTGTTCGGGTGCACTGAGGGAGAATTTAGCATGGCCGATGCACCTAACCAGCACGTCTTTCGGACTGTGGGAGGAAACCGAAGCACCCGGAGGAAACCCACGGAGACACGGGGAGAACGTGCAGACTCCGCACAGACAGTGACCCAAGGCCGGGAATCAAACCCGGGTCCTTGGCACTGTGAGGCAGCAGTGCTAACCACTGTGCCACCGTGCCGCCCTGGAGGAGTGCAATCTCCTCCAGCCCTACGACTCTCAGAGCTCTCAGCTTCTCCAGTTCTGTTCTCCTACACATCCCGGATTTTCATCACCCCAACATTGACAGCCGGGCTTTTATTTGCCTCAGACTCAAAGTCTGCAATTCCTTCCCTAGATCTCTCTGCCCCTCAGATTCTCCTCCTTTTAAGATGCATGTAAAAGCTTACTTCTTTGATTTAGTTTTTACTCTTCTGTCTTAACAGCTGCTTATATGGCTCACTGTCAAATTTTATTTGTTAACACATCCCGTGAAGTCCCTTTAAGATCCTGAAGAGTATTGACAGGGTGGATACGGAGAGGATGTTTCCTCTTGTTGGAGAATCTAGAACCAGGCATCTCTATTTAAAAATAGGGGGTCGCTCATTTAAGACAGAGATGAAGAGAAATGTTTTCTCTCAGAGGGTCATGAGTCTCTGGAATGCTCTTCCTCAAAAAACAGTGGAAGCAAAATCTTTGAATATTTTTAAAAGACAGAGCTACATGGATCCTTGATTAAGAAGAGGGTGAAAGTTTATTAGTGGGCAAGAAAGTGGGGTTGATGTTACAAGCAGATCAGCCATGATTTTTCATAGAAAATCATAGAATCCCTACAGTGCAGAAGGAGGCCATTCAGCCCATCGAGTCTGTACCGAACATAATCCCACCCAGGCCCTATCCCCACAACCCTATACATTTACTCTAGCGAGTCCCCCTGACACTAAGGGACAATTTTAGCATGGCCAATCCACCTAAGCTGCACATCTTTGGACTGTGGGAGGAAACCGGAGCACCCGGAGGAAACCCACGCAGACACGGGGAGAATGTGCAAACTCCACACAGACAGTGACCCAAGCCTGGAATCAAACCTGGGTCCCTGGCGCTGTGAGGCAGCAGTGCTAACCACTGTGCTAGTGTGCTACTCCGTTTCAGTTTCTTGAATGGTGGAGCAGGCTCGAGGTGTGAAGTGGCCTTCACTCTTGCTTGGTTGTTTAGAAGTTTTATTATGTTAAAGATGCTATTTAATTGCAAGTTGCTGTTGTATTGATGTTAAAGTTTTTTGATTTGATTTATTATTGTCACATGTATTAGCATATAGTGAAAAGTATTGTTTCTTGCACGCTCTACAGACAAAACATACCGTATATAGAGAAGGAAAGGAGAGAGTGCAGAATGTAGTGTTACAGTCATAGACTGTAGGTGTAGAGAAAGATCAACTTAATATGAGGAAGATCCATTCAGACGGCAGCAGGGAAGAAGCTGTTTTTGAGTTGGCTGGAATGTGACCCCAGACTTTTGTATCTATTTCCCGATGGAAGAAGGTGGAAGAGAGTATGCCCGGGGTGCGTGGGGTCCTTGATCATGCCGGCTGCTTTTCTGAGGCAGCGGGAAGTGTAGATGGAGTCAATGGTTGGGAGCCTGGTTTGTGTGATGGACCGGGCTTCGTTCACGGTCCTTTGTGGTTTGGACAGTGCAGGAACCATACCACGCTGTGATACGCTCTGCCATTTCAACAGTCAGAAGAGGAAAACCTCATCCACTGCTAAATACATTCACACAAGAAGTCCACATCATCGGCAGAATACATGAAATAACTTTCAGAAGGGTTAGAATATATAAAAGAAAACTCAACAAAGTTGTAAGTACAAATCTCCCCCTTTGTAAGAATAAAATCCCCCACTCATATATCTGGGAAGCATTGTCCACATAATAATAGCGTGACTGTCTAATTATAGGCCTTCACATCTCTAATTTATCTCTATCCATCACAGGTCTAGGATAAAACTTAATTAAATCCATTCAGCAGCCTCATTTAAATTGAATTAGCCTACTGACTGAAATGCTTAGTAATGGGTCAGAACACTTGTAAACTCAGTCACGTTTCCCGGGGTGCGAATGAGCATCACGTTATTAACCATGACAGCATTAGGTAGCAAAATCCTGCACTAACCGGAATAGGTGAGGTGTAAATAATGCGAAGGCAGTGGGTGCACTTTCCCTGACAGTCTCCAAATCAACCATTTTGATTGATTTGACACCCAAATGTGGGACACGGAGGAGGGCTATAACTGAATAGGGAGGTTGGACATGGGTTAAAGTTGACTCCAGGCAGCAGGCGATGGCCTAGTGGTATTATCGCTAGACTATTAATCCAGAAACTCAGCTAATGTTCTGGAGACCCGGGTTCGAATCTTGCCAAGGCAGATGGTGGAATTTGAATTCAATAATAAAAACATATCTGGAAGAATCTGCTGATGACCATGAAACCATTGTAGATTGTCGGAAAAACCCATCTGGTTCACTGATGTCCAATAGGGATGAGGTGGAGATGCTGGTATTTGACTGGGGTGAGCACAGTAAGAAGACTCACAACACCAGGTTAAAGCCCAAGAGGTTTATTTGGAATCATGAGCTTTCGGAGTGCTGCTCCTTCATCAGGTGAGTTTCCTGATTGCTTGAATAGGAGGGTGTGAAAGCTTTTATGACACCATTTGAAGAGGAACAAGAAAGTTCTTTCTGATGTACTGACTGACATTTATGCCTCAACCAACAAGGCTGAAACAAATTACTTTACTCATATCGATTATCTGTTGTGGGAGCTTGCTGTACGCAAATTGACCACTGTGTTTCCTTAGGTTACAATGGTGACAACACTTCCAGCACACTGGAATTGGCATTGTGAAAGATACTATAGAAATGTAAGCTATTTCTTTGAGCAGATTCCATATTTTGAATAACATCCAACTATTCAAAGCACTCACAAGTGGCCATGCAGCCTGCACCAGTTCTCCAAGGGAAGGATAATGGAGGCCATTTGAAAAGATATAGGTTCTGGGCAGTAATTTCATTGTCTCACTTAGCTTGGACAATAGTGTCTATGATAAGACTCTTACCTGATGAGAGTTTAGAATTTATTAACCCTCACCATGGAAACCTATCATGCAGGAGTAGGCACCTATAGTTAGCCAGTGCTATAGGTTCCTAGCTTAGACACATTGGATCAGAGAGATTGCTGGTCTTTCTCCAATAGAACCACTCTCTGTGATGTCCTATGATTGATAATGGGGATAAACTGCACCTTGGTGAATCTGAGGCCCAACATTATGCTTCTCTGGGAAGGAGTTTCATCTGTTTTGCAAGGCTGGGCACTTTCTAAATAGTCACTTTGATGTGTTGAGATGGTGGATGGCGCTGAGAATAATTTGTACTGGAAACACTTCTCGCTACAATTATCTTCCTCTCTGAATTCTCCACTGCCACTCCTGCAAATTCACCAGCCTATTTGGGCAGCACAGTGGCACAGTGGTTAGCACTGCTGCCCCACAGCGCCAGGGATCCGGGTTCAATTCCCAGCTTGGTCACTGTCTGTGTGGAGTTTGCACGTTTTCCCTGTGTCTGCGTGGGTTTCCTCCGGGTGCTCCGGTTTCCTCCCACAGTCCGAGAGACGTGCTGGTTCGGTGAATTGGCCATGCTAAATTCTCCCTCAGTGTGCCCGAACAGGCACTGGAGTGTGGCGATTGGGGAATATCACAATAACTTCATTGTGCAGTGTTAATGTAAGTCTACTTGTGACTAATAAACTTTAATAGTGCAACGCGCAATAACAGAGAGAAAAATGGTGCTGAGAAAGGTCCCCTTAAATCTTGTAAAAAGCATGAGGTCATTTCTCAGTCAGCTGCAATATTTCAGATTGTCTACAAGTTTTGCTGTGTTTAATGACTCCAGACAATGGCGGACCCATTGATTCGAATCTGCATGCGGCATCTATTCTGGTTCTGGGCGCCACCAGGGAGATGTCAGAGGCACCAAATGGAAAGTAGTCTTTTGTGCTGTGTGTTTTATCAGATTGAGCTGGGAGAGAATCTGGGACAATCAAATTCACTCTTCACCCTTGGGAATTGACTTCACCACTTATCATGTAATTTGAGCTCAAATTAAATCCAAGGGTAGAAACATCTCTGATCAATGAGCTTCACATATGAATAGCTGATGTGCCAGTGCTTCATTCCTTTATGCTTCCTTTTCTTTAATGTCGGCATTTATTTTACAAGCCATGTGCTGGAAGGCACTGTTAGCCAGAGAAACATTCGCACTTGAACTTTGCCTTGCGGAAGGTCTAGAATTATTTACTTCCCCCAAGAGCAACAACAAATATTTACATTTGAAAAGTGAGGATCCTCACTCCTGTTCCGGGGCAGTCCGGAGTTCTTCGAAGGATAGATGAGACTGTTGAAGGAGAGTGGATCTGCAGCATTCCCCTTTGGCCTTCAGTCTGAGTGGGGAAAGCAAGGCTTCAGTCAGTGTGTGCTGACTGCAGTTTGCATTGGGAAAAAAGCAGGTCATATTCTCTTCAAAGTTCCAGTTTCTGTTTCCAGTTTGGATAGTCAGAAGCTTTTTCCCAGGGCGGAAGAGTCAACTACTCGGGGGCACAGGTTTAAGGTGCGAGGGGCAAGGTTTAAAGGAGATGTACAAGGCAAGTTTTTTTACACAGAGGGTGGTGGGTGCCTGGAACTCGCTGCCAGGGGAAGTAGTGGAAGCAGATACGATAGTGACTTTTAAGGGGCATCTGGATAAATACATGACTAGGATGGGAATAGAGGGATATGGTCCTGGGAAGGGTAAGGGGCTTTAGTTCAGTTGGACAGCATGGCCAGTGCATTAGGAGGAAGGGCCGAAGGGCCTGTTCCTGTGCTATAATTTTCTTTTCCGAAAGATGTGCTGGTTAGATGCATTGGCTGTACTAAAGTGCTCCATAATGTCCTAAGATGTGTAGGTTAGCAATGTTAATGCGTGGGCTTATGGGGATAGGGCTGTGGGGGGGGGACGGGGGGACGGGGGGTGGTTAAGATGCTCTGACAGAGAGTATGTGCAGATTTGACGGGCTGAATGGCCTCCTTCTGCACTGTCGGGATTCTGTGATTCTAGATTACAGGTCGACTTTTGCAAAGTGAGACCTGGTGATAAACTCTATTGAAGCTTCTGTTTACTGGAGTCATAGCAGTTTGTGCCAAACCTCCATAGCACCACTCTTGTTTCCGAGCTAGGGT
Organism: Mustelus asterias; assembly: GCF_964213995.1. NCBI lineage: Eukaryota > Metazoa > Chordata > Chondrichthyes > Carcharhiniformes > Triakidae > Mustelus > Mustelus asterias. Next base: position 15,847,652 of record NC_135801.1, on the reverse strand, counting down.
CCAGAGAGAGTCACTTCGTTCAAGACGCCGGGAGGATTATCCATGCTTGTGTGTTACACGTGCAGACAGAATGGCATCAACCCCCGTCAGCGCAAAATGAAACAGCACAGCTGCTCTCCACAGAGAGCAGGGCCTGTCTGTGTGGGCAGCTTTAGTGAGACACAGCCTACAGAGTATGCTGTGAAAGTGGCCTGAGCCAGGGCGAGAACTGTATCCACTGTTAACTGCTGCACAGTGGAACCTTTGAGGAGCACTGCGCAAAGGAGAAGAGGAACTGGCTTTCTGTTTCCACAGCAGCCAGGTTGGCCCAGGCTGTGTGTGTGTGCGGGGGTGGGGGGTTATTTCTCTCTCTCTCTCTCTCGCTGTGTCCCACCGAGATGTTGGTGCCTTGTTTGAGGTGCAGTGGGATCCCTCTGGTGTTGTTTGCTTTCAGCAACCACTGAGCTGAAGGCGAGTCTTTCACTCTGTCTCTGACTTGAAGCATTTACTCCAGTGGTGAGACTTTCACAAACTCCCTCGATATTAAAACGGTAGCAACACTGAGAGAACTTGGGACCATCTACACTGCTCCAACAGGCTGAAGATTCCTTAGGGTTCTGCCATTTCAAGGGAGTAATTATTATCTACCTCTATCTGGATGCCTTTGAGAAAACCAGCACAGGGCTGGGCTTGTGTGGATTTGACTTTTCACTCCGATATTTGTAAGTGACTTGCCAAGCTGTGTGTGTGTGTGTGTGTAGGAGGTGGGGGTGGCAGGGGAGTCTAACAAAGAAGCCTGTGAATTCACCCTTGCAGGCAAGTTTTTTAGAGACAGTGTAAGCAATCTACTCCAATTTAACTGTCTTGTCACTAAAATGTTCTAAAGAGCTTTCCCGTTTCCACTCTCGCCGCTCAGTTCCCAGCTGTACCTGGACTGTCGCTGGTAACGATGACTTAACCCACCCAATGCCTGGATTCTTTGAATGAGATGTGCAGTGATTCTTTTCCCCCTCTTGTATATATCCCTCTGTGCTCGCAATCCCTGCCGCTTGATCCTTTATTTTGAGGGGTTAGCGATAGAATTTAAGAAATAAGTGAATTATTTATTTTGAAATGTTGACCCTTTATTAAGACAAAACGTCCTCCCGCCTCCTTTAGTGCCACGTGCCGCAAATGGGGTCACAGTCTGCAATGCTCCCTCTATAGATTAGAGTGACTGTCTGAGACACTGGAATGTCTCACTGGGACGTCTGATGTGCAGATGGACCCCACTCCGTGGAGACTTGCCTGATTGAGAGTTCAAGCGACATCATACTTGCCCTTCGACATGCAGTAATGAGACACCTCCCCCCCTCCCCCTTGTGCTGCTTATTAGTGTCCCATTAATAACCAATGGTCTGTCCTGAGTGCTGAGGTCAGTAACAGAGCCACATTATCTCTGTAGCAAAACAAGGGTAAGTATCTTGAACTGACAATGACTGGCATGTTGTGTGAGTATATGCAGCATTGAATGCTACTGCAATGTTCACATTGCTGTCACATGTACAACCTCATACAGTAATCAAACTCACTGCTGTACAAAACATCTTAATATCTGTAACTGGCCTGAAGGGCTTGGATTTTTTAAAAACTCACTTGTTAGAATTTAGATAGTTTTGACGATCTTGTGTTTATGACCTAGATTTCATCCAGACTCGAAACATTGGCTCTATTCTCTCTCCACAGATGCTGCCAGACCTGCTGAGATTTTCCAGCATTTTCTGTTTTTGTTTCAGATGCCGTCACCCACAGTAATGTGCTTTTTATCTTATTGCCACGAGAATTCTGTTCGATGAAGTTATTGACTGACTGGATTTCAGCCGCTTCAAACAACATATCCGAACTGTAACCACCAAAAAAAAACGGTGAGAGGTTCACTTACTGAGTCTCAGGCAGTGAAGGTTTGTGTTCAGTACAATAGATGGTCTTTACAGACTTACTAAATATAGGCTATAAAATGATGGCCACTGTCTAGATACGATAGTGACTTTTAAGGGGCGTCTGGATAAATACATGAATGGGATGGGAATGGAGGGATTATGGTCCACGGAAGGGTAGGGGGTTTTAGTTCAGTTGACCAGTATAGTCGGTGCAGGCTTGGAGGGCCGAAGGGCCTGTTTCTGCGCTGTAATTTTCTTTGTTCTTTGTGTACATTGATCAATGGGAAAGGTTAGTCAGGAAGCAGGACACTTTGGTGAAATTTGATTGCCCTCTCCAAACTTTGGGTCATTCTGTGCTGGAGTAAAACATTGAGCCAAGATGTTGTGTTGGAAGATAATACTTATGGTCTACCTGGCCAGATGGTGATCTCTTTGAGTCAATTAATAATTTTGCTGGTACACAAACATTGTGTTTGATAATTATTGTAATGTACGGGACAAAATGTTAAACTGAAAACATTAAATACTCAAAGATGAGCTTTGACAAAGGGTCATCTGGACTCAAAACGTCAACTCTTTTCTCTCCTTCCAGATGCAGCCAGACCTGCTAAGATTTTCCAGCATTTTCTTTTTTGGTTTCCGATTCAGGCATCCACAGTAATTTGCTTATATTTTATTTATTATATTTATATTTTAAATACTAAAGGATGTTGCTGTCAGCTCAAAAGAACACACGTGCCATATGTGTCACCAACGATCGTTCAAAGTAATGACCAGATATGCCCAGACCTGCAAAATGAACCAGACTGCGTATTGGTTTTGAGAAGGTTAATTTAAAATAAAACTTTCACCTATTTCTTTTCTTGTATGAATACCCGCACAGTTCCCTTTGGATCGTGCTACTGAGCACATGCAGTTCTGGTAGCCCCAGAAATGTCACTGGTCGGATGCCAGGATGTTGGCAGTCTCTTGTGGTTAGTTCTTCATAGTTGCAGAGCAGCCGACTGTTTACTTTAATCCGCTATTTCATTTCGCGAGCCGGTCTCCTGTGGTATTTGCACTTGGGTAAATAAGAGCATGTAGACTTGGAGGTGAAGCAGGGTCAGAGGGCGAGGGATAATTGGACCAGGGCCTGCAGATGTAATTCACCCCCCACCCCCCCATTGTGGAGTCGCACATTTATTTTTGGATCTTCATTATGAATCCCTATGTCCACATTTATGTAGGTTTTTTGTAGGGTTAAGTGGACTTCGTTTATAATTGGTCCTTAGTTTGAAGGGTCAATAACGAAAGGGCATAATTTTAAGCTGAGAGGCAGAGGTTTAGAGAGGATTTGAGGAAAGATTTTTTTCACCCAGACAGTGGTGGGAGTCTGGGATGAACTGCCTGGGAGGGTAGTAGAGACAGGAAATCTCACAACCTTTGAAAAGTACAGGGATGAGCACTTGAAATGTCATAACATTCAAGGCTAAGGGTCAATTGCTGGAAAGTGGGATTAGGTCATAGAATAGAAGATCATAGAATCCCTGCAGTGCAGAAGGAAGCCATTTGGCCCATCGAGTCTGCACCGACTCCCTGACAAAGTGTCTTACCCAGGTTCTCTTCCTTTCCTATCCCCATAACAGCCTTGGTTCAAACATGGATGAAAGAGCTGAATTCCAGAGGTGAGGTGAATGTGACAGCCCTTGACATCAAGGCTGCATTCGACTGAATGTGGCATCAAGGAGCCCTAGCCAAACTGGAATCAATAGATATCAGGGTTTGGATGAAAAAATCTTTCCTCAAATCCTCTCTAAACCTTCGCCTCTCACCTTAAAATTACGTCTCCTAGTTATTGACCCTTCAAACTAAGGGCCAATTATAAACAAAATTCACTTAACCCTACAAAAAAACCTACATATATATGGATATAGGGATTCATAATGAAGATACAAAAATAAATGTGCGACTCCACATGGGGGAGTCATACCTGGTACATAGGAAGATGGTTGTGGTTGTGGGGGGTCAGTCATCTCTGCTCCAGCACATCTCTGCAGGAGTCCCTCAGGATAGTGTCCTAAGCGCAACAATCTTCAGCTGCTTCATCAATAACCATCCCTCCATCATAAGGTCAGAAGTGGGGATGTTTGCTGATGATTGCACAATGTTCAGCACCATTCGCGACTCCTCAGATACTAAAGCAACCCATGTTCAAATGCAACAAGATCTGGACAATATCCAGGCTTGGGCTGACAAATGGCAGGTAACATTCATGCCACACAAATGCCAGGCAAAGACCATCACCAATAAGAGACATTCTAACCACTGGTCCTTGACATTCAATGGTGTAACCATCACTGAATCCCCCACTGTCAACATCCTTGGGGTTACCATTGACCAGAAACTCAACTGGACTCGCCATATAAACACAGTGGCGACAAGAGCAAGTCAGAGGCTAGGAATACTGCGGGGAGTAACTCACCTCCTGACTCTCCAAAACCTATCCACCATCTGCAAGGCACAAGTCAGGAGCGTGATGGAATACTCCCCACTTGCCTGGATGGGTGCAGCTCCAACAACACTCAAGAAGCTTGACACCATCAAGGACAAAGCAGCCCACTTGATTAGCACCACATCGACAAACATCCACTCCCTCCACCACCGACGCTCAGTAGCAGCAGTGTGTGCTATCTACAAGATCCACTGCAGCAATTCACCAAAGATCCTTAGACAGCACCTTCCAAACCCACAACCACTTCCATCTAGAAGGACAAGGACAGCAGATACATGGAAACACCACCACCTGCAAGTTACCCTTCAAGCCACTCACCATCCTAACCTGGAAATATATCGCCGTTCCTTCACAGTTGCTGGGTCAAAATCCTGGAATTCCCTCCCTAACGGCATTGTGGGTCAACACACAGCACGTGGACTGCAGCGATTCAAGAAGGCAGCTCACCACCACCTTCTCAAGGGCAACTAGGAATGAGCAATAAATGCTGGCCAGCCAGCGACGCCCATGTCCCACGAATGGATAAAAAAAACCCTACACATCTTCAGACACTAAGGGGCAATTTAGCAATTTTGGACTGTGGGAGGAAACTGGGGCACCCAGAGGAAACATGCACAGACACAAATTGTGTAGATACTCGATGGAGTTTAGAAGGTTGAGAGGGGATCTAATTGAAACTTAAAGAATACTGAGAGGCTTAGATAGACTGGACATGGGGAGGATGTTTCCACTCGTGAGGGAGATTCGGGCATAACCTCAGAGTGAAGGGACGCTCTTATAAAACTGAGATGAGGAATTTCTTCAGCCAGAGGGTGGTGAATCATAGAAACCCTACAGTGCAGAAGGAGGCCATTCAGCCCATCGAGTCTGCACCCACCACAATCCCACCCAGGCCCTACCCCCACATATTTACCCACTAATCCCTCTAACCTACACATCCCAGGACTCTAAGGGGCAATTTATAACCTGGCCAATCAACCTAACCTGCACATCTTTGGACTGTGGGAGGAAACCGGAGCACCCGGAGGAAACCCACGCAGACACGAGGAGAATGTGCAAACTCCACACAGACAGTGACCCGAGCCGGGAATCGAACCTGGGACCCTGGAGCTGTGAAGCAGCAGTGCTAACCACTGTGCTACCGTGCCGCCCTGTGGAATCTGTGGAATCTGTGGAACTCATTGCCACAGAGAGCTGTGGAGGCCAGAACATTGAGTGTCTTTAAGACAAAGATAGATAGGCTCTTGATCAATAAGGAGATCAAGGGTTACAGGGAGAAGGCAGGAGAATGGGGATGAGAATCATATCAGCCATGATTGAATGGTGAAGCAGACTCGATGGGCAGAATGGCCTAATCCTGCTCCTATATCTTATCACCTTGTGCTTATGGTCTTATGATTTAGTGTAGTTTTGTTGGTGCGCACTCGATAGGCGTGCCGACAAAAAAATGTAACACAGTTACTTCTGTACTGTCTGGCAGTTATCGAACTGCCTATGTTAACTCTGTCACAGTGCCATTTCACCCTCATATCACTGGTGGAGCTGCAGCGCCTCCTCTAGCAAGAAGATATTACTGCAGTGTGACATGTTTACATAGATGCATTCCTATTCTGAAGGCTGACATCATGAAAAGGTTGACAGGAAGTGGGTGTACATATGAGATGCATTATTTTAAAAATGACTATGCTTTTGTCTGCCAACACACTGGCACTTTAGAGGGAAAAATTGATCTGGCAAATAACTGATCCTAATACTACTCAAGATCTTTAGCCTCACAACCAGTTCTGTTCTTCAGGTTGCCTTGACTTCATGGTCACACTCTGGTCCTGAGTCAAGGTTCATGGCTTGATATCCAACTCTAGAGACTTGAGCTTTAGGTTGCCACTCCAGTGCAGAGAAAGCGCTGTGCTGTCAGAGGTGCCATTTTTCAGTTGGCACAGTAAATTAAGGCCTAATTTCCCCTCTCGTGGATGGATAGGATCTCATGGCACTAGAAGAGTAGGGCGTTCTTTTGAATACTGACCAATATTTATCCCTTGACTAACACTGCCAAACCAGATAATCTGGTCTTTTCATCATTTTTCACTCAGGCCTCTGTGACTTCTAGACTTGATTATGCTAACACACTTCTGGCCAACATCATAGAATCCATGGAATCGTAGAATCCCCACTGAGGAGAAGGAGACCATTTGGCCCATTGGGTCTGCACCGACTCCCCAACAGAGCATCCTAACCTGGCCCACCCCCTACTTTAGCCCCACAACCCCACACTTTTACCTCACTAATTCCTGAACCTATACATTTTGGGACACTAAGGAGCAATTTAGCATGGCCTAACCTGCACATCTTTGGCCCAGCATATCTCCCACTCTACCAGGTCAGGGGATCACCCTTGTTCAATGAAGAGTGCGGGAGAGCAGCACCAGGTATAACTAAAAATGAGGTGTCAACCTGGTGAAGCTATGACACAGGACTACTTGGGTGTCAAACAGCAAAAGCAACATGTGATAGACAGAGCTAAGCAATTCCACAACCAAAGTATCAGATCTAAGCTGTCTATGTCTTGCAACATCCATGTTCTATCCAGCATAAACCTTAAGGTTTAAAGTTAATTTATTATTGTCACAAGTAGGCTTACATTAACACTGCAATGAAGTTACTGTGAAAATCCCCTAGTCGCCACACTCGGTGCCCGTTTGGGTACACTGAGGGAGAATTTAGCATGGCCAATGCACCTAATCAGCATGTTTTTCGGACTGTGGGAGGAAACCGGAGCACCCGGAGGAAACCCACGCAGACACGGGGAGTATGTGCAGACTCCACACAGACAGTGACCCAAGCCGGTAATTGAACCCGGGCCCCTGTTGCTGTGAGGCAGCAGTGCTAACCACTGTGCCACCGTGTGCCACCTGAGACCATCCATAATTTACTATCCGTGCTCTAACTCCCACCAGGCCTGTTCACCCATCACCCTTTAAATTCCTCCCATGGCCTCACACTTCCCCATCTCTGTCATCTCCAGTCCCACAACCCTTTGAGATATGTGTGCTCAATTAATTCTGATGAATTGAGCACCTCTAATTTTAATCATTCTACTTCTGATGGCTGTGTGCCTTCAACTGTGTAAACCCTAAGCTTTGGAATTTTAAAAAATTCATTTGTGGGACATAGGCGTTGCTGGCTGGCCAGCATTTATTGCCCATCCCTCGCTGCCCGAGAGCAGTTGAGAATCAACCACATTGCTGTGGATCTAGAGTCACATGTAGACAGACCAGGTAAGGACATCAGATTTCCTTCCCGAAAGGACATTAGTAAACCAGATGGGTTTTTCTGACAATTGGCAATGGTTTCATGGCCATCGTAGATTCTTAATTCTAGGTATTTTTTTTATTGAATTCAAACTCCACCATCTATCATGGCGGGATTTGAATCTGGGTCCTCAGAATATTAGCTGAGTTTCTGAATTAATAGTCTAGCCATTAGTCCATCGCCTCCCCAATTCCTTCTCAAAACCTCTCCGTCCCATTTCCTATCTTTCGTCCTTTAAGATGTTCATTAAACCTACCACTATGAACAAGCTTTGGGCCATTTGCCCTAATACCTATATGGCTCCGTGTCAAATTTTGTTTGATAACGCTTTTGTGAAGTGCCTTGAAATGTTTTACAATGTTAGAGATGTTAAATTTGTCCAACTTCTCATTGTATTTTATCTCGCTGCTCTTCATACGGCCTGGCTGTGTGCAAATTGACCGCTAGGTTCCCTACATTATAACAGTCACTACTCTTCAAAGTACTTCATTGGTTGTAAAGCACTTTTTAAATCTTAGCTTGCCCCATGACCTCTCCAGCAGTTATACCAGAGACCTGTGGCTCTACATTGTCTTAATCCTCTTGACTTGGCACTGTTCTCTTCTGCTACAAAATCCGACAAGTCCCATTGAATCAAAGAAAATAAACAGCAACTTGAAGAGTTATCCATGTGCATTGATGTAAGACAGTTTCCATGTCTCTCCGCCCTTGTGTTTAAACAATCCCTCCACCATAGATTTTCTTTAAAATTATTTAGTTTGACTTTGTTCCAGTTTACTTTTTAAAATACTTTTTTTTTCTTGAAGTTGACATAGTTAGAGACCTAACTCTTTGAATTGGTCTCTTCCATCTTCCTGGAGCAGGTCAGATAATGTCGGATCGCAAGGTTTTAAACTCGGGAGCTCTGGTCAAGGATGTTTTTATGGTTGGAGGGATCAGGAATGACTGAAGCCGCAATGGCTGGGCGATGCCCAGTTTGACTTTTGAAAGCATGCAGATTGTAATGGGGGACATAACAAAGGTGCTACACTGGGAATAATGGAATTAAAATAGAAAATGTTGGATAAGCTCAGCAGGTCTGGCAGCATCTGTGGAGAGAGAGGCACAGTTAATGTTTTGAGTCCATATGACTCTTCTCTCCTGGGAATAAAGGAGTTGGAGCAGAACACAATCTTTTTAGACTTCAGCAGGCACATGAAGGAGGAATAATGAGGAGAGGGGACAGCTTGTTCACTACTTTGTTACTAAATTACAATCATGGTGAACTGACTGAAGGGACCATTTGGTGTCTAATTAATTTAGAAAGGCTAAAACAAACTGTACATTTTTATTTGATGTATTGGAGGGAGACTTGGTCTGTGGTCTTTGTATAGTCAAACCACGAATGTTTTTAAATATGTTTCTGACTTTGCTACTCTCTCACCACCAACTCATCTGCATTCCCGCTAGTATAATGCAAGTATTAAAGTGCTGAGGCTAGAAGTGTCAGATTAACCAACACGTTTATTTTCAATCCAAAAATGGAATGCAGACGATTCATTTCTTGGTGTTTGTAAGGTATGTAAATGATCTGGAGGAAAATGTAAGTGGTCTGATTAGTAGGTTTGCGGACGACACAAAAATTGGCGGAGTTGCAGATAGTGACAAGGATTGTCAAAAGGATACAGCAGGATATAGATAGATTGCAGACTTGGGCAGAGAAATGGCAGATGGAGTTTAATTCAGACAAATGCGAGGTGATTGGAAGATGTAAATGGCAGAACCCTGAGGAGCATTGACATACAGAGGGGTCTGGGTGTACAAATCCACTGATCCCTGAAAGTGGCAACACAGGTGGATAAGGTGGTCAAGAAGGCATACAGCATGCTTGCTTTCATCGGCTGGCGCATTGAGTATAAAAGTTGGCAAGTTATGTTACAGCTGTATAAAACTTTAGTTAGGCCGCATTTGGAATATTGTGTGTAGTTCTGGTCACAACACTACCAGAAGGACTTGAATGCTTTGGAGCGGGTGCAAAGAAGGTTTATTTACCAGGATGTTGCCTGGTCTGGAGGGTTTTAAGTATGAGGAAGGGTTGGATAAACTCGGATTGTTTTCACTGGAAAGCCGGAGGCTGAAGGGAGACCTGATAGAAGTCTACAAAATTATGAAGGGCACAAATGGAGTGGATAATTTTTCCCAAGGTGGAAGGTTCGACTACAAGAGGGCACAGACTTAGGGTGAGGTGGTAGGTTTAGGGGAGATGAGCGGGGAAATTTTTTCACACAGAGGGTGGTGAGTGCCTGGAAAGCACTGCCAGTGGAGGTGGTGGAAGCAGGCACATTAGCAACGTTGAAGGTGTATCTTGATGGACATGTGAACGGGATGTGAACAAAGGGATAGAAACCGTGAATCGGCGCAGTCTTGGTGGGCCAAAGGGCTTGTTCCTGTGCTGTATTATTCTTTGTCTCTGCTCCAATCTTTGCCAATGCTGTGTCACACGCAGAGATGAGTAGTAGTGAACTATAAGACACTCACATTATGTTTCAGCTCATGCCCCTCACGAGATGACACAATTGTCTCATAATTGATCTTTAAATAGCTCATTATGTTTTATAATCTTTTTTAATCTGCCCCACACTGAGTGTTATGGCTGAAAATAATTAAAATGCCAACCAAAATAATTGTTTCAATCATTTCTCAAGGCTGGAAACCTGGACTTGAGTGCAGAATGAACCTACACAGTATCACAGGCAAACCTATGATAAAATAGATCAACCCCACCAGGGTTCCTTTGCCAAGCGGTGAGATTCAGATTATTCCCCACATCTTGTCCTTGTTTGTACACCCTGGTTGAACGGACTTATAAATCATTCAGATCTCCAAATGACAAACTTACCGTCATTCCAAAATAGCCAATGGATTTGCCCAGCACAGGGATCGGTAACCTGTAACTCCAAGAGCCACATTAAAATCTCCTGTGTGGCTTCTGACCTTAATCGATTGAACGCATTTTCCAACCTGTTCAGATATCGAACAACTCTCCAAAAGACACCCAGCAGCGGAAACTGCATTGAAGTAAAATCTCTTCCTTTTCTTTGCATCCATCTTCCTAATAATGTGAACATAAATATGACCAAGTTCTGTCTTATTTCTCATTATCAATGCCATTTGAGTAGCAGTGTTGGAACTCTTAAGATATTATGTTCTTGACTATTTTTAAAAAAATGCTTCTTGATATTAAGGTTGCCCAGTCCTGGCCTAATAAGTTTTGCAGGCATGGTGGCACAGCTCGGTGGCAGAGTGGCTAGCACTGTTGCCTCATAGCGCCAGGGACCCATATTCAATTCCCACCTCGGGTCACTGTCTGTGTGGAGTTTGTACGTTCTCCCCGGGTGTGCGTGGGATTCCTCCAGGTGCTCTGGTTTCTTCCCACAGTCCAAAGATGTGCAGCACGGTGGCACAGTGGTTAACACTGCTGCCTCACAGTGCCAGGGACCCGAGTTCGATTCCCAGCTTGGGTCACTGTTTGTGCGGAGTCTGCGCGTTCTCCCCGTGTCTATGAGTTTCCTCCAGGTGCTCCGGTTTCCTCCCACAGTCCAAAAGATGTGCTGATTATGTGCAATGGCCATGCTAAATTCTCCTTCAGTGTACCCGAACAGGCGCTGGAGTGTAGCGACTAGGGGATTTTCACAGTAACTTCATTGCAGTGTAATGTAAACCTACTTGTGACTAATAAATTAACTTTAACTTAATGTGCAAGTTAGGTTTGATTGGCCATGGCAAATTGCCCCTTAGTGTCAGGGGGGCTGGCAGGGTAACTATGTGGAGATATGGGAATAGGGACCGGGAGGGGCGCAGGCTCAATGAGCTGAATGGCCTGCGTCTGCACTGTAGGGATTCTATTATTGTCTTGCCAGTTTTTGACCTTCTGAGTTTCTACTGGTGTTGTCCCCATGGTCAGATGGCCTGTTGATGCTTGTGATCCACATGCGTGCTGCTGGGCAGTCACAACATCGTACCTAGCACAACTCAGTTTCTTCAGCTGGAGGCCATTGGGAAAGAAAGGGTGAGAAAGAAAGATGTGACTGGTTGATAAGAGGGACTTAAAGAAGAACAAGACAAAGGGAGCAAATGGTGAATGAGCTGTGCTTTGGAGCATGTTTTTGAACACAAAACTTTAAAATGCCTCTCACTTTCTGCTATGTAAATTATCTAGCAGGTTTTTAACACTTAGTTATTAGTGTCATAAGTAGGCTTACATTGACACTGCAATGAAGTTACTGTGAAAATCCCCTTCTTGCCACATACTGGCACCTGTTCAGATACACTGAGGGAAAATTTAGCACGGCCAATGCATCTAACCAGCATGTAGTTTGGACTGTGGGAGGAAACCGGAGCACCCGAAGGAAACTCACGCGGATACGGGGAGAATGTGCAGACTCCGCACAGGCAGTGATCCAACTTGGGAATTGAACCTGGGTCCCTGGCGCTGTGAGGCAGCAGTGCTAACCACTGTACCACAGGTGGGACAACACAAGTCTATCACTTGAATTGAGCTCCAGGGTTCCTCCTGTGGCCTAGTGGTGTCGGTCACTGAACTGGTAAACCACAAACCTAGAACCAGGTCCGAATCCCACCACGGGAGATGGTTAAATTTGAATTGTAAAATAAATCTGTGGCAGAGTTAATCCCTGGGGACTAGAAGCATTGCGAGGTCTTGTGGCACCGTGGGTATCATCCCTACCTCTGGACTAGAAGCTCTGGGTTCAAGCTCAAGCACAGTAAGAAGCCTCACAACACCAGGTTAAAGTCCAACAGGTTTATTTGGCAGCACGAGCTCTCAGACTCCTTCTTCAGGTGATTCAAACTCAAGGCTAGGTCACGTTGGCCACAGAAGGAGCATTCATAATGTGGTTCAACGGGCTGATAATCAGCTTGGGAATCCTTACCCTATGCGTGCTTAAAAAGACGCTATCAAAAAAACAAGAAGCGCTAAGGGCTGGACTTGATCCTCTATCTGCTTTTGAGCTTGCAGAATCTGAGGGAAATTCCTCGACCTGCAGTGTGGGACAACAATAATAACTCTCTGAACTCTCTCTTAATAACTCTTGAGAATCCCTCCAGTGCTTAATATTCTTACTGGGCTAGATATTGAAGTGCACATCTGCAAACAGACAGTCTGTGGAAATATAAATACATATCTATATATGAAAAATGAATGGCAGACTTAGGGTGTTCCGAAACATGTTTAAAGACGGCTCTCCTAGTAATGTTCACTTTAAATGTGTGAGTCCATATTGTATCTTTGTGCTATTCCTAATGTAAGAAGACAGTGAGAAAATGGCAGGCTATTTCTGAGGGTGTCAGCAAGTGCTCTCGGAGAGTGCTCTTTCATATCAATTTGCTTAATACACATACTCAGTCACTGTCATTTAAAATAATAGAATAGTCTGGTTCACCAAGATCTATACTATAAATGGTAGCTATATATAGAGTCTGGATTGAGAGAGCCTTTGTGCATATTTTTCAAAAGATCACACAAACACACATGATATTCCTTGAATTTAGAACCTGTCCCAAGTGCTTTGTGTCTTTCGAAGGGATATTTCAGTTTTGATAATCATCACTGATTATCAGTCAATTGCTGTTGTGCATTTCCTTCCTCATAGAATCATAGACTGGTTACAGCAGAGAAGGAGGCCATTCGGCCCAACATGTTTGTTCCACTCTCCACAAGAGTAACTCAGCCAGTCCCACTCCTCTTTGTCAAAAAACAGGGGAGAGAATATTTTAGCCAGTGGAGTTGGAGGACCATCTTACTTTTGGAAAATTGAAGCATGAGTAGGCCGTCCAGCCCTTCGAGCCTGTTCTGTCCCTCAATTAGTCCACGGCTGATCTGTATCATAATTCTGCTTACCTGCCTTATAAGGTCAGATGATATAGGAGCAGAATTAGGCCATTCGGCCCATTGCGTCCGCTGCACCATTTGATCATGGCTGATATGCTCCTCATCCACATTTTCCTGCCTTTTCCCCATAACCCTTCAACCCATTACCAGTTAAAAATCTGTCCAACTCCTCCTTAAATTTACTCACTGTCCCAGCATCCAGTGCACTTTGGGGTAGTGAATTCCACAGATTCACTTGGTTCCATAACGCTTAATACCTTACTCAATAAAAATCCATGAGACTTCATGTTGAAAATTTCCATTGACCCGGATGCAATAGCTTTCAGTGAGAGAAAGAGTTCCGCGTTCAGGAAGCTTGGATGGAGGTTGACTGCTGTGTGAGGATTCTAGTTCTGGGAGTGGAAGTGTGTTTTGTATCAAGTTGTATTTGTTCTCTCAAAATTAATATTTAATCATAAATGGAGGCTGGAATAAGACACAGGGATGAATAGACGTTAGAATTGTTTGGCAACTTCTTAATGATCAAAGTGCCACGTACCTCAAGTGTATACATACATCAATCCACACTCAGTATTGATATCAGAAACAGTTATTATTTCAACTAATTTCCTCAAATAACTATGAGATTGGAAAAGCCACCAGTACCATTAACAAAGCAGACACCCACACAAATCCAAGCAATCAAATTGCTCGCATTTACAAAAAGCAATAATCATGAACTGGCAACCAGCACAAAACCAACAAAGATGCTTTTCATACAAGCTATGTTTTAGTACCATTTCCTTCTCTACACAGGTCAATGCACACAGCTAGAAACAAAACTATTGAAAGCACAACATTTTGGGGGTGGAGGGAATCATTTAATTTTTCCATTAAAATGAATCATTAGAATTTGAATTCCCTGTAGAAAATTTTTCCTACCCAGATATGGTTTCCCTTCTCTTTCCCCATTACCTTATGGCTTGAGTTCCACTTAATTCACGGACTTGGAATTATGGAACTTCCAATTCCTTTTAGAAAATTCCGTGTTTGCTGGTGTAGAGTTACATCATGGGTGTTTTAGTTTTCTGCTCCTGTGGGACTAAAGACAAGTGGATTTTGTGGGACTTAATCCCTACAGTGCAGAAAGAGGCCATTCAGCCCACCGAGTCTGCACCAACAACAATCCTATTCTACAGACTTTATCCCTGTAACCCCACATATTTACCCCATTAATCCGTCTAATTTACGCATCCCGGGACACTAAGGGGCAATTTAGAATAGCCAGTGCACCTAACCTACACATTTTTGGACTGTGAGAGGAAGCCGGAACATCCGGAGGAAACCCACACAGACACGGGGAGAATGTGCAAACTCCACACAGACAGTGAGCCAAGCTGGGAATCGAACCCGGGCCCCTGGCGCTGTGAAGCAACGGTGCTAACCACTGTGCCGCCCATGTTTGCCATGTTTCTTACATTACAACGGTGACTGCACTTCAGAAGTGCTTCACTGGCTACAATCGTTTTGGGATATCTTGAGATAGTGAAAGGTGCGATATAAATGTCTTTCCTTCTGTCTTCCATTCTTCCTTTCGAGATCGGTGACTCTGAACACAAATACTTCCTGACTCCTGACCTAGCTCTGTTTCTGCATTTTGTGATGATATCTCCCAGTCCTCCCCTTCCTACCTAGGTCAAATAAGATTTAGAACAAAACAAAATCAATTGCCTTCATCATTTGAAAGGTCTTGACATTGTAGTTGGTGAAGGGATGGTTTTCAGGCGAGAAAACTGGGTGAGTTCAGTATTATCAATGTTAAATTGGAGAAAACTGAGACCTGTCCGCAACTCAATGTCAGCCAAGGGGCTAGCCACTTTGTTGTGGTGGCTACCATAGAATTAGATGTTGTCAGCAACTGTAAAATGAGATGTTGGATGGAAATGGGATGATTGCCTGATGCTATAGAACGCTCAAAAGGACAAGGAGAGTTTAATTTGCCATGATTCTCTTACAATGGAATTTGACCAAGCTGATCTCAGTGCTTTGCTAGGATGGAATCTGGGCAAAATAGTTCAAATATGGAATTGGAGAAGTGACAAGTACAGAAATGGATGGCAACAATACTTGAGGACTTTGGAGGGGGAAGGGAGATTTCAATATAAGGTGGTTATTATAAGACTATATGATGGAAGGGCAGAAGTAGCCATCGAGTCTGCCCACCATTCAAAAAGATAATTGATCTTGCTGTGGGCAGCACGGTGGCACGGTGGTTAGCACTGCTGCGCCGCAGCGCCAGGGACCCGGGTTCGATTCCCAGCTTGGGTCAATGAATGTGTAGAGTTTGCACATTCTCCCCATGTCTGCGTGGGTTTCCTCCGGGTGCTCCGGTTTCCTCCAACAGTCCAAAGATGTACGTGTTAAGTTGATTGGCCGTGCTAAATTGCCCCTTAGTATTAGGGGGACTAACTGGGTAAATGCATCTAGTTATGGGGATAGGGCCTGGGTGGAATTGTGGTCAGTGCAAACTTGATGGGCCAAGTGGCCTCCTTCTGCACTGTAGGATTCTATGATTCTACCATGGCAGATCTACGAGAGAGACAGAGAGGAGTGAATGGAGCTGTTTAAGGGTGCAATATGAAGAGTGGGGGAAACAATGTATGAGAAAGAGAAACCATTGACAATAGCAAGCTGTGGGGCAGTGAAGGATTGATGTGAGAATGAGCTGAAGCTAAAGGAAAGGTATCTTGTGCAGGAGACGAGCTTGATGTGGTTGCGGAGGAAAAGAAGAAAGTGAGGAGATATGTGATAAAGAATGTGATAGAGGAATGCTGTGGTGTAAGAAAAGGGAAGAGACATTTAGCTCAGTCTTTAATTAAGGATATAATTCCTACATAATTAGGTAAAGAGAAAATAGATAGAGGTAGCTAACATGGATTTCAAGTGGAATAATTTTGCTTGACAAGCCCCCATAGGATTCCTTGAGGAGGTAACAGACATGGTAGATGGGAAACGTGGAATGGATGTATTGTATGTGGATTTTAGGAAAGTTTTTGACAAGATATCGCAAAGTATGTTATTAAAGGAGACTGCAGGGTGTGGAATTAGATAACGGATTGCAAGTTAGCTTAAACATTAGTTGAAAGGCGGAAAACAGAGTAATAGCATCAGCTTTTTCAGAATGGTTGGAATTGGGTAGTGTTGTACCAAAGGGTTCAGTTTTAGAGTAAGAAGTCTCACAACACCAGGTTAAAGAGCGGGTAAATGGAGTTGAAATCAACCATGATTGAATGGTGGAGTGGACTCGATGGGCCGAATGGCCTTACTTCCGCTCCTATGTCTTATGGTCTTATGGTCTTATAGGTTTATTTGGTATCACGAGCTTTCACTCCCCTGATGAAGGAGCAGCGCTCCGATAGCTTGTGATACCAAATAAACCTGTTGGACTTCAACCTGATGTTGTGAGACTTCTTAATGTGCCCACCCCAGTCCAACACCGGCATCTCCACATTCAGTTTTAGAGTTATTCCTGTTTGCAGACTATATTGGTGCTAAGAGTAAAAAGCTGGAAATCTAGCTTCTATTGAAAGAAATATAGGGCAACAGAGCCACAAGGTGAAACATCTTAATATATGAGGATGCTATCTGCAATTCTGGACACCATGCAATGGGAAGGTTATTGAAGATTTAGAGAAGTTAGGATGCTGCTTGCTCTGAGGAAGTATAAAGACTGAGACATAATTAAAATGTTTGGTCTTCTATTGTTAGAACAATGCAGGTTAAAAGCTGCTGTGTTAGAAATGTCTAAAGTAATGAAAAGATGGAACATGTTTTTGATTTGATTTATTATTGTCACATGTATTTTTCTGGTTGGCGATCAGTGACTAGTAGTGTGCCTCAGGGATCAGTGTTGGGACCGTAATTGTTTACGATTTACATAGATGATTTGGAGTTGGGGACCAAGTGTAGTGCATCAAAATTTGCAGATGACACTAACATGGGTGGAAGAGCAAAGTGTGCAGAGGACGCTGAAAATCTGCAAAGGGATATAGATAATCTAAGTGAGTGGGCGAGGGTCTGGCAGATGGAGTACAATGTTGGTAAATGTGAGGTCATCCATTTTGGTAGGAATAACAGCAAAATGGACTATTATTTAAATGGTAAAAAATTGCAGCATGCTGCTGTGCAGAGGGACCTGTGTGTCCTTGTGCAGGAATCTCAAGGAGTTGGTTTGCAGGTGCAGCAGGTAATTAAGAAGGCAAATGGAATTTTGTCCTTCATTGCTAGAGGGATGGAGTTTAAAAACAGCGAGATTATGTTGCAGCAGTATAAGGTGCTGGTGAGGCCACACATGGAGTACTGTGTGATGCGCGATTGATTCACACGGGAGGCTAGGACGTACCCCGGGAATAAAGGCTTTTATTCACAACAAGATTGGAGCACACTACTTAACAATATTATCTCAGACTAAGGGCTACTAGGAAGTAGCAGTGACCTTTATACTCCTGTAAGAAGGCGGAGCCGAACGGAGTGTACCACATAAACAATAATAACAGGTGGAACACCCAAACCCTAACCCCAACAGTAACAAGAGTAACATATGTACAAGTACCCATAGTGGTAACCATCTATGGTTCACCACACTGTGTACAGTTTTGGTCTCCTTACTTGAGAAAGGATATACTGGCACTGGAGTGGGTGCAGAGGAGATTCACTAGGTTGATTCCAGAGTTGAGAGAGTTGGCTTAGGAGGAGAGACTGAATAGACTGGGGCTACACTCATTGGAATTCAGAAGAATCTTATAGAAACATATAAGATTATGAAGGGAATAGATAAGATAGAAGCAGGGAAGTTGTTTCCACTGGCTGGTGAAACTAGAACTAGGGGGCATAGCTTCAAAATAAGGGGAAGCAGATTTAGGACTGAGTTGAGGAGGAACTTTTTCACACAAAGGGTTGTGAATCTGGAATTCCCTGCCCAGTGGAGCAGTTGAGGCTACCTCATTAAATGTTTTTAAGGCAAGGATAGATAAGTTTTTGAACAGTAAAGGAATTAAGGGTTATGGTGAGCGGGCGGGTAAGTGGAGCTGAGTCCAGAAAAAGATCAGCCATGATCTTATTGAATGGTGGAGCAGGCTCGAGGGGCCAGATGGCCTACTCCTGCTCCTAGTTCTTATGTTCTTCTGTTTTCATGTTCTTATTGGGATACAGTGAAAAGTATTGTTTCTTGCACGCTATACAGACAAAACATACCGTTTATAGAGTACATAGGGGAGGAGGAAAGAAGATGGTGCAGAATGTAGTGTTACAGTCATAGCTAGGGTGGAGAGAAAGATCAGCTTAATATATGATAGATCTCAGACTTCTGTATCATTTTCTGATGGAAGAATAGGCGACACGGTAGCACAGTGCTTAGCACTGCTGCTTCACAGCGCCAGGGCCCAGGTTCGATTCCCAGCTTGGGTCAATGTCTGTGTGGAGTTTGCACGTTCTCCTCGTGTCTGCATGGGTTTTCTCAGGGTAATCCGGTTTCCTCCCACATTCTGAAAGACGTTTTGATTAGGTGCATTGACTCGAACAAGTGCCTGACTGTGGCGACTAGGGGAATTTCACAGTAACTTCATTGCAGTGCTAATGTAAGCCTTACTTGTGATTAATAAATAAATAAACTTTAAAAAGAAGGTAGAAGAGGGTATGTCCAGGGTGTGTGGGGTCCTTATTATGCTGGCAGAATCAGTGGTCATTGTTTCCAGAATTTGACATGTCTAGAACAAGAATCCAAAGATACCAAATTAAATGCAAAGTGATTCAATACAATTCAATTCAAAGTGGCATGTGAAGCCTCTTCACGCAGAGTGTCATATGGTTATGGAATCCACTTCTAGGGTTGAGGCAGAAGTTATAACATCATTCAAGATTAGATTGAATAGCTGGATGAAGGAAAATGGGATGCAGAGATGTAGCAATGGGGTGGATAAATCTGATTAGAACTATTTTGTGGCTTTCCCATGAAGTTGCTCCTACTGATACTTGATAATGGAGGTTGTAGTGAAGAGAGGTGCTCTTGAAGTAACTTGGTGAGTTTCTGCTATGGATCCTGTGAATGTACCATGGAGAGATGCATTAGTTCTCAATTGTGATTTCCCTTTCAATGAATCTCTGACCCCAGCCTTGCCACAGGAGTCCTGCCAGGCAGCGGCTGCTTACATAATTAAAATGTGAAAGTGCTTGGAGTGAGTTGTCTTCAGGGTAATGAGTTGCTGGGTTGAAAGACTCTTTTACAAATAGATTAATGATCACTGACCCCCACCTCCCACCTAAATTATACCATATAATATTCATAACATGGAAGTCTTGTATGTGAGCAGTGTTTTAATAATACTTTTGACAAAACAGGTGTCTAATTATGCTATCAGTGAAATGGGTTTGCCCGCTTCTCACTGCAGCTTGTCCACCCTGGCGCACTCCCCTCCCAAGTGAAACAGCCAACTGCATTCCACTCTTGCCTCCCCTTCCTCCCACATTTCACCTTATTTTACGGACTCCCGGGGAGTCACTGCGGAACACCCATGGGTCCTTGGACCTCAGCTTGAAAACCACTGTTTTAGTGGAGATAATTGGTTAGAAGGTAGGGGATGGAGGGGTGGGGGGGGGAGCGGGGAGAGCAGAAATGCCTTGTTTTTAATTGGGAAAATTGCAGAAATGTTCCTTCTTCCATCGGGAAAAAGATACAAAAGTTTGAGGTCACGTACCAACTGACTCAAGAACAGCTTCTTTCCTGCTGCTGTCAGACTTTAGAATGGACCTACCTTGCATTAAGTTGATCTTTCGCTACACCCTAGCTATGACTGTAACACTTCATTCTGCACTCTCTCCTTTCCTTCTCAATGGATGGTATGCTTTGTCTGTATAACACGCAAGAAACAATACTTTTCACTGTATACTAATAATACATGTGACAATAATGAATCAAATCAAATCAAATCTCCAATGTAATTGATGATATGGTTTCAGGCCAGCTTTAAGGAATGGGTTCAATGCAAGCAGCTGTCACACTCGGTTCTGACCTGTGAATAAAGTCGATATTGAGCATGATGTAGGAAGAAACTGTGGTTGATTTCGACACCAGGGCATCTGACCACTGAAGGAAGTCGTTTCATCAATTCATTCCTGGGTTGATAAAGTTAACTGAAGCAACGGCTGATTAATCCTCCCTGATAGAAACAAGGTTGAGCAATTAGAAAGAAATAACGTGCATTTATTCAGCATGCTTTAAGCCCTTAAAACCAAAGCACTTCACAGCCAACGAAGTACTTCTGGTGTGTAGTCACTGCTTCATGTACGGAATAAATATTTCAAGAAAAACAGGAAAATCAACCCCCCCCCCCCCCCCCCGAGTGCCCCCACCCCCGTACTTCCTTGAATGGTGCTATCTGATCTTTTTATGCTCACCTGAGAGGTAGCCAGGACCTTGGTTTAAGACAACATTTCCAACAATGCAGCACTCCATTGTTGCTCCAGTAGAGTGTCAGGCTGGTACAGCAGATGATGGGCCCAAGTAGTGGAGTGGGGAAACAACATATTTTTAACACCCCTACTGCAGGAACGACCTGCTGCAATACATCCAGTTGTCCCATTTCTGGGAAGATGGTTGGCACTATGGGAATTCAGAGGCCCAGGCTAATGCTCTGGGCACATGGGTTCAAATCCCAGCATGGCAGCTGGTGGAATCTTTAAAAAATTTATTCGTGGGACATGGGCGTCGTAGGCTGGCCAGCATTCATTGCCCACCCCTAGTTGCCCTAGAGAAGGTGGTGGTGAGCTGCTTTCTTGAATCGCTGCAGTCCATGTGCTGTGGGTTGACCCATAATGCCATTAGGGAGGGAATTCCAAGATTTTGACCCAGCGACTGTGGAGGAACGGCGATATATTTCCAAGTCAGGATGGTGAGTGGCTTGGAGGGAAACTTGCAGGTGGTGGTGTTCCCATATATCGACTGCCTTTGTCCTTCTAGATGGAAGTGGTCATGGGTTTGGAAGATGCGGTCTAAGGATCTTTGGTGAACTGCTGCAGTGCATCTTGTAGATAGCACACACTGCTGCTACTGAGCGTCGGTGTGGAGGGAGTGGATGTTTGTAGATGTGGTGCCAATCAAGCGGGGCTGCTTTGTCCTGGATGGTGTCGAGCTTCTTGAGTGTTGGAGCTGCACCCATCCAAGCAAGTGGGGAGTATTCCCTCACACTCCTGACTTGTGCCTTGCAGATGGTGGATAGGCTTTGGGGAGTCAGGAGGTGAGTTACTCGCCGCAGTATTCCTAGCCTCTGACCTGCTCTTGTAGCCACTGTGATTATGTGGTGAGTCCAGTTGGGTTTCTGGTGAATGTTAACCTCAAGGATGTTTAAATTCATTTAATTTATATATCTGGAATTGAAAGCTCGTATCAGTAATGGTGACCATGGAACTATCGGCAATTCACTCATATCCTTAGGAAAGAAAATCTGATATCCTTATCCCATCCGGTCCATGCATTGACTCTTAATTGCCCTCTGGAATGATCTAGCAAGACTGCAGTGGTTCAGCTTCAAGGGCAATTAGGGATAGGCAACAAATTCTGACCTAGCCAGTGACACCCATATCCCATGACAGATTTTTTTAAAAGAATTGACTCCTCTGCATTATAAGCAGCATTACAGCTATCCACAAGATAGGATCCAGGTCCAGCCTGAAGCTACAAACTAAAACCGTTGCTGCAAATGGTGCCAAAACTCATGAATACCACAGTGAATAGAAACTGTTTTAACATTTCAATTACTGTCTGGTCAACAAGTTGCTTCAGGGCATCATTTGCAATGTGTCCAATCTCGTGATCCAAAAATAGAGTCGTTCCCTGAATGAATGATTCTTCAGCATGAAACCAGAACAAGTCTTTGATGTTTTTGCTGCTACTTTCGGTCAATTGATTTGTCATCATTCATATCTATTCAGAAATCAGTCTGCTCACTGGTCGCAGGACTGTGGAAAATTGTGTTTTCGGGGGGTGAATCACGCTACATGCCACATGTAGATTTTTTAACGGATTTCTTTTCATTCGCTCCCGGTCTGGCATTCCAGCTTCAGTAGGAATGTTGACTGTTGTGGCACAGCTGGACAGCTATGAGCAGTGTTCACAAATAGGTGGATTGGCCATGCCAAATTTTCCCTTAGTGTCTAAAGATGTGCAGGTTTGGTGGATTGACCATGCTAAATTGTTCCTTTGTGTCCAAAGATGTGCGGGTTAGGTGGATTGGCCATGCTAAATTGCCCCTTAGTGTCCAAAGATGTGTGGGTGGATTGGCCATGCTAAATTGTTCCTTAGTGCCCAAAGATGTGCAGGTTAGGTGGATTGGTCTTGCTAAATTGTCCCTTAGTGTCCAAAGATGTGTGGGTTAGGTGGATTGGCCATGCTAAATTGCCCCTTCGTGTCCAAAGATGTGTGGGTGGATTGGCCATGCTAAATTGTTCCTTAGTGTCCAAAGATGTGCAGGTTAGGTGGATTGGTCTTGCTAAATTGTCCCTTAGTGTCCAAAGATGTGTGGGTTAGGTGGATTGGCCATGCTAAATTGTCCCTTAATGTCCAAAGATGTGTGGGTTAGGTGGATTGGCCATGCTAAATTGCCCCTTCGTGTCCAAAGATGTGTGGGTGGATTGGCCATGCTAAATTGCCCCTTTGTGTCCAAAGATGTGAAGGTTAGGTGGATTGGCCATGCTAAATTGCCCCTTAGTGCCCAAAGATGTGCGGGTTAGGTGGATTGGCCATGGTAAATTTCCCCTTCATGTCTGGGGTATTAGCAGGGTAAAGACTTGGGTTTGCGGGGATAGAGCCTGGGTGGGATTGTTGTCGATGCAGGCTCGATGGGCCGAATGGCCCCCTTTTGCACTACAGGATTCTATGATCCGATCACCTTTTGTCTGGGATGTTTACGCAGTTGTCAACCTGGCACACATCTGAATGACTACTGACAAACAGAAAATGCTGGAAACACTCATCAGGAAAGGTGTGGAGAGAGGAACAGAACTAACATTTCAGGTCAATGATATTTTATCCTAATCACAAAATCCTGCATCCACAGCATTTTTGTTATGCTTGAATGATGGTTAATTTGTGTTCAACTGCTCCCTGGAAGCTCTGAAATGCCTGTTTGAATGCAAAACTGAGCTGGTTCCGGTAGACAAACTCTGGTCGCTGCCCAATATTGTATTTGTGCCACTGTCAATTGCATACAGGGGACACTTTTGAGTTCCATGGAGGAAGAATATGTGATGTTTGGAAGAAGCTAACTAGGGGAATAGTGCATATTCATGTTATCACAGATAAATGACTTCCTGATGATGAACTAGCTGCTCACGTCCTTATAGATATTTAGTCGATGCTGGTTTGAAGGTGTTGAGCAGTTCTTTGGGTCATCTGACTCCTTGGTCATCATAGCTAATACATGGGGTGGCACGGTGGTACAGTGATTAGCACTGCTACCTCACAGCGCCAGGGACCCGGGTTTGATTCCTGGCTTGGGTATCTGTGTGGAGTTTGCACATTCTCCCCATGTCTGCGTGGGTTTCCTCCTGGTGCTCTGGTTTCCTTCCACACTCCAAAGGTGTGCAGGTTGGGTGGATTGGCCTTGCTAAATTGCCCTTCAGTGTCCAAAGATGTGTGGGTTAGGTGGATTGGCCATGCTAAATTGTCCCTTAGTGTCCAAAGATGTGTAGGTTAGGTGGATTGGCCATGCTAAACTGTCCCTTAGTGTCCAAAGATGTGTAGGTTAGGTGGATTAGCCATGGTAAATGCACAGGGTTTCGTGGATAGGGAGGGGTGGGGTGGAGTGGACCTGAGTAAAATGCTTGTTTAGAGAGCCGATGCAGACTTGATGGGCTGAATGGCCTCCTTCTGTGCTGTAGGGTTTCTGATTTTATGAAGATTATTATTGGATCAATTCAGTAGAATTGTTGGTGTTTAATTCAGTCAACAATATTTGCCAGGAGTAGACAATCTCTATGGGTGTACCTCAATATTCTGCGCAGTTTCATAAACTCTCCTGTGCATTAGGAAACCTTCTGTAAGTACCCTAAGTACAATTTCTCTTTCTCTGTTTCCAGAAAAGGTCCTTTCTGGGACCAAGCTTATAAAATAAAAATCCACTTTCAGATCATCCATTGCATCTGAAAGTCAGGTAATGGCTCGCACAATGTGCGCTAATGGTATTACTTCTGCAGCACGGGGCAATTCTTACCCTCTGCTCCCTCACCCTCACTGCAAGTGAATCATTATAGTTATTTATGGAGGAGCAGTGGGACAAAGAGAAATCCATGAGGGCACCATTAAAGTATCACCAGTGTTTGTGTACTGAAGATACTCAGTTTAAGTAATTCTAAGGTCATGCAACATGAACTGCTTTTGAATGGTGAGATGTAGGTTCATCCCTGGAGTCTGCCACTCCATTGAGTTGCTGATCTCCATTATGTCGAGTAGAGTAGCGTTGAGCAGAGGCTTCTTGTTTGTTTATAGAGCAAGGTTTTAAAATAGAGGTTGAATTTTTGTTTGCATTGCACGCATGCATAACCTGCTGGCCCGCTCCAGAGCAATACTGGCAGCTAGGGAACTCAGACTAGGCCACCTGCCCGTTTTCTTAGTCACACTTAGTCGTAGAATCATAGAATCCTTACAGTGCAGAAGGAGGCCATTCGACCCATCGAGAGTGCATCAACCACAATCCCACCCAGGCCCTATTCCTGTAACTCCACGTTGCTAATCCCCCTGACACTAAGTGGCGATTTAGCATGGCTAATCAACCTAACCAGTACATGTTTGGAGGGTGGGGGGAAACCGGAGCACCCGGAGGAAACCCATGCAGACACGGGGAGAAAGTGCAAACTCCACACAGCCAGTGACCTGAGGCCGGAATTGAACCTGGGTCCCTGGCACTGTGAGACATCAGTGTTAACCACTGTGCCACCCCAATGGTTAGAATAATTGCAATGAAGAAATAAAGGCATATCTCTTACAGCAACTGGCAACCAGAGTCTGAGTGAGAGAATTAGATGTTAAAGCAGTCCCTATCTTTTGGTATCTATGAGATGTGGACTGTTCTGGGGTTTGTTCATTGGATTGGATTTGAGACATGTTTCACATTCAGTGTTTTAAAATGTTTGCACTTCTCCTAGATTGCATCGAAAATAAATGTGGTTGCCTTTAAAAATAAAGGCTGAGTGAGCTCCAGTTGTCCATGCCCATCTGATGTGTTGCAAATACCTATATCATCAGCAGTTTCATTGTGAATGAGGTCAATAGCCAAACCATGATAGCAACAATCCAGAAACATTCTGCCCTTACATGTTACTCTCACTGTAACAATAAGAAGGAAGGAAATAAGGGAAGGCGGTGGTGTAGTGGTATTGCCACTGGACTAGTAATCCAGAGACCCTGTGTAATGCCCTGGTGACCAGAGTTCGAATCCCACCACAGCAGAATAAATCTGTTAACAATGACCACAAAACTATTGTCAATTGTTGTAAAAACCCATCTGGTTCACTAATGTTCTTCAGGGAAGGAAATCTGCTGTCCTTACCTGGTCTGGCCTACATGTGACTCCAGACCCACAGCAATGGGGTTGACTCTTAAATGAACCCCAGTAAGGGATGGGTAGTAAATGCTGGCCCAGTCAGTGCTGCCCACAGCTCACGAATGAGTAAAAAAACCTTGCATTTATATGATACTGTTGACGCTCTTAGCATGCCCCAAAGTGCATCACAGACAATTCATTATTTTTGAGCTGTCAGCACTGTTATTAAATAGGGAAGCACAGCAGTGAATATGTACACAGCAAGATCCCACAGGCAGTAAATGAAAGAAACTTTCTGTTTTTGGTGGTGACGGTTGAAGTAGGAATTTGAGCCAGCGCACTGGGAGAATTCCTTTGCCCTTCTTTGCATTGTATCATTGGATCCTACACGTTCATCTGAATAGTCAGACAGGGCCTCAGTAGTAAAACGGCACATCTTACACTGCAGCACTCGTCCATTGTTGCACCAATGTGTCAAACTACATTAAAGAATGTTAAGGTACGAGAGCAGAAACCCCTAGATATATTATGAAGCCAGACTGGACCCCAGCAATTTTTCTATTTTGGCGTTAATGTGAGGATAGGTTGTTTCACTCCAGGTACGATTATACTGACAAACTAGGGAGCTTTTACCAAAACAACTTTTATTTACCAGTACAGTTTAACTATAGCAAATTAATTAGCTTAACTTTTAACAATTGAACTTAAGCTTGACAAGTTTAAAGTTAAAGTTTATTTATTAGTGTCACAAGTAGGCTTACATTAACACTGCAATGAAGTTATAGAGTCACAGAGCCATAGAGGTTTACAGCATGGAAAAAGGCCCTTCGGCCCAACTTGTCCATGCTGCCCTTTTTAAAATAAAACCTAAAATAATCCCAATTGCCCGCATTTGGCCCATATCCCTCTATACACATCGTACCCATGTAACTATCTAAATGCTTTTTAAAAGATAAAATTGCACCCCCCTCTACTACTACCTCTGGCAGCTTGTTCCAGACATTCACCACCCTCTGTGAAAAAATTGCCCCTCTGGACACTTTTGTATCTCTCCCCTCTCACCTTAAACCTATGACCACTAGTTTTAGACTCCCCTACCTTTGGGAAAAGATATTGACTTTCTACCTTGTCTATGCCCCTCATTATTTTATAGACCTCTATAAGGTCACCCCTCAGCCTCCTACACTGCAGAGAAAAAAGTCCCAGTCTATTCAGCCTCTCCTTATAACTCAATCCATCAAGTCGTGGTAGTATCCTAGTAAATCTTTTCTGCACTCTTTCTAGTTTAATCATATCCTTTCTATAATAGGGTGACCAGAATTGCACACAGTATTCCAAGTGTGGCCTTACCAATGTCTTGTACAACTTTAACAAGACGTCCCAACTCCTGTATTCAATGTTCTGACCGATGAAACCAAGCATGCCGAATGCCTTCTTCACCGCTCTGTCCACCGTGACTCCACTTTCAAGGAGCTATGTACCCCTAGACCTCTTTGTTCTGTAACTCTCCTCAACGCCCTCTGAAAATCCCATAGTCGCCACAGTCCAACACCTGTTCGGCTACGCAAAGGGAGAATTTAGCATGGCTTATGCACTTAACCAGCAAGTCTTTCGGGGAGGAAACCGGAGCACCTGGAGGGAATCCACGCAGATGGGAAGAACATGCAGACTCCGCACAGACAGTGACCCAAGCTAGGAATCAAACCCAGGTCCCTGGCACTGTGAGGAAGCAGTGCTAACCACTGCGCCACCATGCCGCCTCGATACAATGCTTAACTGCTGACCTATTACTATGAGTTACAATCAAGCAAAATTTCCTTTATAGACTTAAACCGCTGCTTATAATTAGTTAGCAAAATGCAGGCATACTTGCTTGTAACTTGGGTTAACAATCTTGGAACTTTCAGAAAACCTCTGGAGAGAGAGACACCTGTTTCTTCTAGCAGGTCCAGGCAGCAACTGCTTGTATTTTAAAATGAAAATGAAACTTGGTTTTCCTGCAAGCTGAGCTCCTCCCATTATTAACATGATCCTGCCCCTCTCAATCAACCTAATCAAAAACTCACGGATTCTACATACCTAGAACTTAAATAAACAAAAGGTCCATTAACTCTACAAAGTAACACATTCCTAGCTAAGATCAGTTATTAGCCTGCATTCTCTCACCAACTCTCACCAACTTTTACAGATGCACCATAGAAAGCATTCTTTCTGGTTGTATCACAGCTTGGTATGGCTCCTGTTCTGCCCAAGACCGCAAGGAACTACAAAAGGTCATGAATGTAGCCCAAGCCATCAACTAAACCAGCCTCCCATCCATAGACTCTGTCTACACTTCCCACTGCCACAGACGAGCAGCCAGCATAATTAAGGACCCCAAGCACCTCGGACATTCTCTCTTCCACCTTCTTCCTTTGGGAAAAAGATACAAAAGTCTGAGGTCATGTACTAACCGACTCAAGAACAGCTTCTTCCCTGCTGCTGTCAGACTGTTGAATAGACTTACCTTGCATTTCTCCACACCCTAGCTATGACTGTAACACTACATTCTGCACTCTCTCATTTCCTTCTCTATGAACAGTATGTTTTGTCTGTATAGCACGCAAGAAACAATAATTTTTACTGTATGTTAATACATGTGACAATAATAAATCAAATCAAATCTTAGCATCTGCTGCATGTTTACCAGACTAAAATTGACTCATGTAACAAAATACTTCCTCTTAAAGCAACCCCACCTTAATCATAAAATATATCAAAATAGCACAGTATCATCACAAAAAAGACAAAAGGAAGATTTGCATTTCTATCGCACGACCACTGGGTATCTCAAATTTCTTTTCGACCAATGAAGCAATTTTGAAGTACAAGTCACTGTTGTAATGTAGTAAACATTGCAGTCAATTTGTGTTCAGCAACTCTCACAACATGATAATGGCCAAATAATCTGTTTCCATGGTGTTGATTGAGGCATGAATATTGGCCAGGGCACCAGGGATAATGACATGGGATCTTTGACATCCACCTGAAGAACATTTCACTCAAAAGACAGCGGGGGCAGTCTTACCTTCTCAACCTGCTGGTCACTGGGCGGGGCAAACCAGTACAATCGCGCTAGAGGCGGAAAATCGGGTTCATGCCTAATTCCTCACCTTTCGCGAGCTTACTGGGCCCGGACATCAGGCAAAATCAGCCTCACACCCGAAAAGGGCACAAGGCTGATCTCAATATTTAAATCAATGCTAATATTGATTTAAATATTATTCGTCAGCACGGATGATATTGTCCGGGCTCACTTGCCTTAGCGGCCTTGCAGGTGAAGGTCTTCGCCAGCCAAGATCATGTATGATTCCCATCAATATGGACCTGCCATGATGGCCTCACGAGTAGCACCGAAAGCCATTGAGGCCCCTGGAAGGTTGTGGGCAGGGGGACGGTGCTCAGGCCCAACCCCCTCCCCTTGCTGGTGGAAAACAGATTTTGGCAGAAAACATATTTAGCAATATTTTTTAAACAAGGTGGCATAAATGAGTGGTACAATGGCAGAGAGGTTAGCACTGCTGCCTCACAGCGCCAGGGACCTGGGTTTGATTCCCGGCTTGGGTCACTGTCTGTGCCGAGTCTGCACGTTCTCCCCATGTCTGCGTGGGTTTCCTCCGGGTGCTCCGGTTTCCTCCCTCAGTCATAAGCGTGCTGGTTAGGTGCACTGACCATGCTAAATTCTCCCTCAGTGTACCTGAGCAGGCGCCGGAGTGTGGCGACTAGGGGACTTTCACAGTAACTTCATTGCAGTGTTAATGTAAGACTACTTGTGACACTAATAAATAAACTTTAAAACTTAATAAGATAGGACTTGTGGCCTCACTGAAAAAAAAACGTATCCAAAACTCTCCCATTTTTACACTAGTTTAGGACTGAGAATTTTTTTGGTAAGATCACCCCCAGCCTCTCTGACAGTGTAGCACACCCTCAGGACTGCACAGTAGTGTTATCCTTGATTTTTGTATACAAGCCCTAGAGTAAGACTTGGGCAGAGAGGGGTGGGGGATTAAAGTGGAGTGTTTGAGGTGGGGCTTGTTGACACCGAGTCAGGTGACACTGTACCTGCCTTTGATGGAAAGTTAGATAATTGTCACATGCATTCTATGCCCAATATACATCATGCATCTTACAATATACATCTTAGACATGCTCAAATAATCATGGAGTTAGAACCCTCCCTTTGTGAGTGGACTTACTCCTGGGATAGTCTTGCTGCCAATAAAAGGTAGGTCAGGTTCCCAGGAATGCAGGCTTTTCTCCCAGAACGTTTCCTCTGTAGCCTTGCCCATGGCTCAGGTAGTTACACTGGGGTAAATACTTTCAGCTTCAAGAAAAAAAGGGAAGTGCACAGATATAACTGCTCTGTTTGCATAGGTGGCCAAGAATAGCACTTCTGAATCTTAGGGGAGCAGGTGCCATCAGTGCTCAACTATGCAAAATCATATATTGTGCCTGTTCATTCACCTATGTGCAGACATGAATTAGATGTATCTGGCGCCAGCACGTACAATACCCCTTTCAATAACAATGTGCATTTATGTAATGTCATCAATGTTTCCATCACATATAATGCCTTCTTCTTGACAACAACATGCATTTTATACAGTTGTATATGTCGTAAAATATTCCCAGATGGTTCTCCATAGAGCCGCTTACATTTTATTGGACAGTTTGTACTTTCCTTTCAATATGAATACACAATTGCAGCCATGTTGATTATCAGGATGTGATTGAATTCTGTGTCAGTCACAAGCACGCTATTTTACTCTGCCTTACAGCGCCAGGGACCCGGGTTCGATTCCCGGCTTGGGTCACTGCCTGTGCGGAGTCTGCACGTTCTCCCCATGTCTGCGTGGGTTTTCTCCGGGTGCTCCGATTTTCTCCCACACTCCAAAGACGTGCGGGTTAGCTGCGTTGACCATGCTAAATTCTCCCTCAGTGTACCCGAACAGGTGCCGGAGTGTGGTGACTAGGGGATTTTCACAGTAACTTCATTGCAATGTTAATGTAATCCTACTTGTGACTAATAAATAAACCTTAACTTTAAGTTCAGTGCTACTCTGATGACTGCTGTCTGCAGAACTTATGTCCCTTGTGCATTTTTTTGCCAACATCTAGGTAACTAATATCCAGATCAGACGGAGAGTCAGTCTGTGCACTGACACATTGCAATGTGCTGGCTCTCGCCAGTGCACAAGTTAAATATGTACATAATTGGACTAAGATTCAGGCCACAGATTATTTAACACAGAGTACCTCGATTGAAGGATTATATTCATTGGCGTTTAGAAGAGTGAGAAGGGAATCTCATAGAAGCTTATAAAATTCTAGCAGGATTAGACAGGGTAGATTCAGAAAGAATGTTCCTGATGGTGGGGGAGTCCAGAACTAAGGGATCATAGTTTAAGGATAAGGGGTGAACCTTTTAGAACTGAGCTGAGGAGAAATTTGTGTGGAATTCACTACCACAGAAAGTAGTCGAGATCAAAAACATTGTCTTATTTCAAGAAGAAATTAGATATAGCTCTTGGGGCTAAAGGAGCTCTTGGCGGCATGGTGGTACAGTGGTTGGCACTGCTGCCTCACAGCACGAGAGACCCAGGTTCAATTCCGACCTCGGGTGACTGTGTGGAGTTTGCACATTCTCCCCGTGCCTGTGTGGGTTTCCTCCGGGTGCTCCAATTTCCTCCCACAGTCCAAAGATGTGCGGGTTAGGTTGATTGGCCATGTTAAATTAACCCTAATGTCAGGGGAATTAGCAGAGTAAATATGAAGGGTTACGAGAATAGGGCCTGGGTGGGATAGTGGTGGGTGCAGACTCGATGGGCTGAATGGCCTCCTTCATCTCTGTAGGGATTCTTTGATTCTATGATTCAATGGACCAAGGGATATGAAGGGATCAGGGTATTGAATTTGATGATCAGCCGTGATCAGAATGAATGGCGGAGCAGGCTTAAAGGGCTGAATGGCCTGCTCCTGCTTCTAGTTTCTATGTTGAACCTGCCTCCATCACCCTCTCAGGAAGTTCGTTCCGGACTCCAACCACAATCTGGATGAATTCCCCCCTTTGCCAATGATTTTGAATCTGTGCCCTCTAGTTCGATTCGGTCAGAAATGCCAAACTAAAATCTTTGAACTGTGCAGTGATGCTGACATTGGCTTAGGAAAGATGGAGGCACCGTTCAGTGTGGAGCAGTCGTAATTCTGCAGGTGTCCCCTATTTCGGTGCTGTAGGCTTCAGAATGTGCCAAGTTACGGCCAATTAACTTAAGTGACTTGTCTGGCTGCCATTGTTTGTCTTTATCTCCCACTTAACACCCGTCACACGCCAGTTGATACATAAAAGGATGTTGATGGACAATATTTTAAACTGTGGGACACTTCCAATAAAGCTGCTCCAGTTTCTTTACCGGGGTTGAGAGGGAGGTTTGTTTTTAGATGGGTTGGAGTTCAAGGCTGAGTGAAATAATAAGATTCATGCACAATATAGTCATCAAGAAGCCAGATAAGCTGCTGGAACAGTCTGAACTCGGCTCTCTGGTTGTGGGTGTGGCATCAGGCTGACGAAACCCGCAGCGAGCTCTCTTACCCTGCCCCTTGGAATAGGAAACACCCAGCCATAGAGGCTGCCTTTAATATTCCAGCACGGCGATGGTACCCTTTGGATTCACTTGCACATTGCACCGGGTTCAGTGTTTACAAAGATCCACAAGGGGGTTTTAATTTTTGAATAACTGTTCTGGTAAGTGCGGCGTTGTGACCCTTTTACATAAAAATATCACAAGCTACGATTTCAGGACTGCAGCGGGATTTTAACGGGGGAGGGGGGGATATATATAACCAGACTATTGTTAAATGAGAATGTTAATGGTTCAGGAGATTTCCTGCATGATTTCTCCTTTTTTTTTCTTAGCCCTAGCCAGATAGATAGCCAGAGAATTGTTATCGTTGCTGATTTGTGTCGCTGTCTGTCGGCTGTGTTTTGGGAAAGTGGTTTAACAAGACAATACCTTAGCCAGGGCATGTGTTGTACAGTAATGAGACACAGTAATGAAGCACCCATCTAATGACGCCGAATTTGCTATACATTGCGGTGAGTGTTGTTTGCCCAACTCCGAGGAACAACATAGTCAAATTTCAGTAGTTTAACTATCAGGTTTGACCACAGTGTTAAAGCCCTGGTAACTTTCTGGTTTGATTAGACTTAGAGGGTTTAAAAAAATATATTTTTAAGGGATGTGTGTGTGTGTATACGTACCAAGCGAATAATAATTTAAAAAATGAAAGTTAACAAGCGGTTACCAATCGATATTGGGAGGGAAGTTGATTCAATGCTTGGCACATGGTGAATAGAACATGGTCATAGTTGAGTGAGCGGTGTGTGGTTAGTTTCAGAGATACAGATTGGCGTTTCTATGTAAAGCCACACTGCGAACGGCGTTATCTTGACTATCTCGCATCTTTATACACGATCCACGGCTGGCTATGGGGAAGGTGCAACTTCTCCTTTGCCCGTGGGTTTCATAGTTACTCTGTTGCTTGCTTGCTGTCTCCTTTCTCCATGTCGTTCCACGGCCGTGCGTTGAACATCTTTCTTGGTCCTTGCCATCATTGCAACGCACGGATCAGTCTGTTTCCAAAGTTCACTTTGGGGGGGGGGGGCGGGGGGTGGTCCTGCAGTGAGTTTGGATAATGTCACTGGGCGAGAGTGCCAATTCAAGATCCCCAGGTTAATTCACTGTTCCAATCCCATCACCGAAGCTGTGAGGACTCCACTGCTGAATTTAGAATTGAAAACTCGACTCACTAATGGTGACAATGAACCTAATTGTAGATTTCAAAAGACCCATCTGGTTCACTTTTTGGAAAGGAAATCTGTCAGCCTTACCTGGTCTGGTGACTCCAGACCCACAGCAATGTGGGTGACTCCTAAATGCCCTTTGAAATAGCCAAGCAAGACACCCAGTCCAAGGGCAATTAAGGATGGGCAACAAATACTGGCCTTATTTATTTATTAGTGTCACAAGTAGCTTACATTCGCACTGCAATGAAGTTATTGTGAAAATCTCCTAGTCACCCCATTCCGGTGCCTGTTTGGGTACACTGAGGGAGAATTTAGCATGGCCAATGCACCTAACCAGCACGTCTTTCAGACAGTGGGAGGAAACCGGCGCACCCGGAGGAAACCCACGCAGACACGCGGCAAATGTGGAGACTCAGCACAGTCAGTGACCCAATCGAACCCGGGACCCTGGCGCTGTGAGGCAGCAGTGCTAAGCACTGTGCTACCATGCCGCCCTTGAGTGTCCACACCCCAATAAATAATATTTTTTTTAAAATGCAGCAGCTATTAGTGTGAGCCGAGCTCTATCCAGAAACGGGGAATGTATCTTCTGTGCCAGACATATTGTATATGATCAACTTGAGTCATAACTAGGATTTTAACCCTTTTTGTCAGTAGCTCTTGAACTAATGCTTCTTGTTTGGTACTCTATGTCTACATGATAGTACAGACAACATTGTGGCTGCATGATGAAGTATTACGCTTTTATTCAAAATCTATATTTTCCAACACACTGCTCTCATAGCACACATTTGATCAATGACTATAGATCTGCAAATCAAGGCAGATGATCTGTGGCAACCCCAAGATATTAGTTCTTAATTGATTGATATTGCAGTGTGGTTCTGGCAATTCCGTGAAGCCTTGTAAACTTACGTCCTGATTTCAGCAAGTTGGGGGAAATCAGAGCAAAAACCTCACCCTAAATAAAAGCAAAAGTTGGGGCGGCAGGGTGGCACAGTGGTTAGCACTGCTGCCTCACAGCACCAAGGACCCGGGATCAATTCCGGCTTTGCGTGTTTAAGTTTTAAGTTTATTTATTAGTGTCACTAGTAGGCTTACATTAACACTGCAATGAAGTTACTGTGAAAATTCCCCAGTCACCACACTCCGGTGCCTGTTCGGGTACACTGAGGGAAAATTTAGCATGGTCGATGCACCTGAACAGCACATCTTTCGGACTGTGGGAGGAAACCGGAGCACCCGGAGGAAACCCACACAGAGACAGGGACAACGTGCAGACTCCACACAGACAGTGACCCAAGCTGGGAATCGAACCCAGGTCCCTGGCACTGTGAGGCAGCAGTGCTAGCCGCTGTGCCACCGTGCCACCCGGACTGTCTGTGTGGAGTTTACTCGTTCTCACTGTGTCTGCGTGAGTTCCGTCTGGGTGCTGTGGTTTCCTCCCACCGCCCAAAGATGTGCGGGCCATGCTAAATTGTCCCTTAGTCTCAGGGGACTAGCAGGGTAAATATGTGGGATTACGGGAATAGGGCTCGGGTGGGATTGCTGGCGGCGCAGACTTGACGGGCCGAATGGCCTCCTTCTGCACTGTAGGGATTCTATGATTCTAAAATACTGTGGATGGTAGAAATACGAAATAAAAACAGATAATGCTGGATAAACTCAGCAGGTCCGGCAGCAACTGTGGAGAGAGAAAGAGAGTTAGCATTTCGAATCTGTGTGGCTCCTCATCAGAACTCATCCTGTTTCTCACTTAGCAGCGATGCTAATTTTTCAGGAGAGGTCACCAGATCGCAATCAGGAGCAGTAACCCTTGCTGATTTACTCCCTCTCTCCATCCCTAATCTTAAAACACTGAAGTCCATTGTATCAGTGCTACAGATGCCCTGGAGATACTTAGCAACTCAACACAGATCTGAGGACAAGAGTTGACAGTCCAGTATGTCTGCTGCATTTACTCACAAAGCCACTAAGGGGCACTATTTTCACTACGAGCAATATAAACTGAATACCTACTGTCCATAAATTAAACTTATTTAATTATTCATGGTCTCTAAATATTTACATTGTTTTTGTCAATTTTCCCAGCCACTTCCTCCCGTTCTCTGATAGGGGAAGATTCTCTCCCTGTTTTCTTTCCAGATGCAAGGTTAGCAGTGAAGTCCTGTCCCAGTGAGTAATACAGTGCAGCTAAACACATTGGCTCATCACTAACGTGGGCATTTTCTCTTGGGAAATACGTTCGTCTGCAGCATTATCCCGAGAGGTGGGGCTTTGCAATTCACTCGGGGAGTCTGAGCTGCAACATGTGCTGTTTCATGCATAGTGCAGTCTGGAGCGGTGAGAGGCTCCAATATTGTCTCCGTCAAATGGTTAAGCAGGCATCTCTCCCACTCTTACCACCTGCTAGGTGTTGGAAGGATTTGCCTGGTTGATGCTCTAAAGCAGGGTGGCACAGTGGTTGGCACTGCTGCCTCACAGCGCCAGAGACCCAGGTTCGATTCCCGGCTTGGGTCACCGCCTGTGTGGAGGCTGCTCTGTCTCCCCGTGTCTCGTGGGTTTCCTCCGGGTGCTCTGGTTTCCTCCCACAGTCTGAAAGATGTGTTGGTTAGGTGCATTGGCCATGCTAAATTCTCCCTCAGTGTACCCGAACAGGCGCCAGAGTGTAGCAACTTGGAGATTTTCACTGTAACTTCATTGCAGTGTTAATGCAAGTCTACTTGTGATACTAATAAATAAACTTTATTGGCTCATTGGCCACATAATAAACGCTTTCACTGGCCATCAAGTTGTGTGGTGAGAATTGAACTCGGAGCTTCTGTCTCAGAGGCAGGGACATTACCCACGACACTACAAGACTTCCTCGTTGTCCAGAGTGATAAGATAGTTTCATATGAGGATGGTCAACTGGCCCATTTTGGCTTGACCATCCAGAATATAAATACTCATTTACATAATCCATCTCCCTCTTTAAGTTATATCTTTAGGAGATCTTAAATTAATTAAAGATAATTCCAAATTGAAGAAATTCCAATATCTATATATCCAAATTACCTTTTATTCAGTGGTATGCTGAGATATCTTGATGTAATGATTGGAATTTTCTCTACTTAATATCTGAGGTACCTCTTGGTCACCTCCTTCCCTGTTTCTTCAGCTTTCCTTGTTACTCAACCTATTAATAGTCATAGAATCATAGAATCCCCCCTACATCGCAGAAGCAGGCTATTTGGCCCATCGAGTCTGTACCGATCACAATCCTATCCAGGCCCTATTTACCCTGCTAATTCCCCTGACACTAAGGGTCAATTTAGCATGACCAATCAACCTAATCTGCACATCTTTGGACTGTGGGAGGAAACCGGAGCATTTGGAGGAAACCCACTCAGACACGGGGAGAATGTGCAAACTCCGCAGAGACAGTGACCCGAGGCTGGAATTGAACCCGGGTCCTTGGCACTGTGAATAATGCTAACAATGCTAACCATTGTGCCACCGTGCTGCCCCAGTTGATCCTTGTTCTTTTCTGAACCACAGCGAAGAATTGGAGGTTCTATTTAGGCTGAAATGTCAGCTGGATTTGGTCAGTACTGGCCTTCAGCTCAGAGTCAGAGGCTGGAGGGTTCACTCCCCATCCCAGTAACACCCAGCTCTAGGCTAATGCTTCAGCACAGGACTTTGGTGACGGAATGTTGCACTGTTAGAGGTATCATTCTTCTAATGAGACGTTAAGCTGAGGTTTCATCTGAGGTTCCATTTTTCAGGTAGATCCCATGACATTGTTAGGAGATGAGCAGCAGAGTTCTCCTGCTCATCAAGACTAAAGACAAATGATTTGGCTGTTCACCTCATTA
Source organism: Mustelus asterias (assembly GCF_964213995.1). Taxonomy (NCBI): domain Eukaryota; kingdom Metazoa; phylum Chordata; class Chondrichthyes; order Carcharhiniformes; family Triakidae; genus Mustelus; species Mustelus asterias. The sequence continues at coordinate 15,809,789 of NC_135801.1, read as the reverse complement.
CTCTTTGATGGAAATGAGTAAATTGAAAACGATGCTTGCCTTCAGAACCACAGAAGTAGTTCATTGGCTGTTCATTGGGGTGTGATGAAAAGGCAAGGGAATGGCACTAAGCCATGATGTTCATTTGGAGAGGCGGTGCAGAAACGATGGGCCAAATGGCTTCCTTCAGCATCATAATAGGCACGGTGTCATAGTGGTTTGCACTGCAGCTTCATAGTGCCTGGGATGAGGATTTGACCTGGCTTGGGTCACTTTCTGTGTGGAGTTTGCATGTTCTTCCCGTGTCTGTATGGGTTTCCTCTGGGTGCTCCGGTTTCCTCCCACAGTCCGAAAGATCTGCTGGTTAGTTGCATTGGCCGTGCTAAGTACTCCCATAGTGTGCCCGAACAGGCGCCGCAAAGGTGCTATATAAAAACAAGTTTATTCTTTGCCTTTGATGATCAAAGGCGACAGAAAGAAAAACACAAAAAGCTCCAACAAATTCTCTTCCAACCACCCTAATAGTTATGGAAGCACTCAAGGTACAGAGTGAGCTGGGCATTTTATCAGTGCAGAGTGTTGTACATCCAGTCAGATGGAAGCAAGCAGAGAGAAACCGTGGAAGTCAGAAATATTTCACAAGTTAAAACAAATCTGAGTCACCCTGCCACAATACAGCTGCCCTCCCTTGGATAGCTCTGCTGAAGCCGCCTCAATTATTTTTATTTTCCACTGACTTTTATTGCAGCAAATGAGCTTCTGCAGAAAATTTGGGCATTAATTCCTGTCAGAAAATTGTGGTACAAACTAGCATAAATGTCATTGTTAATTCTTTAAAAAATATTTGGATGAGCACTTGAAATATCATAATCTTCAAGGATATGGGACAAGTGCAGGAAAAGGGGATTAGCGTGCCTTTAGTGGTAGATATTGTCGGTGCAGACTCGAGGACCCGAAGGGCCTTTTCTGCACTGTATGACCCTATGACCAGAATTTGACCGCCTCGCCCGTCCCAGAATCGGGGCGGGCCGAGGCTCGCAGGACGGAATTCTCCGTTGGCCTCGGGCGGGATTTTACGAGCCTCGCCCGAGCGAGGTCGTGAAGTAGCACCCTATGAGTCTTTCACCGGAATTCTACCGCCCCGCCCGCCATGGAATCACTCGAGTGAGGCCGTGAAATCCCGCCCTATGACTATGACGTAGCGTAAATGGGATTGAGGACATCTTTAGACATGGATGCAGTTTGCTGGAGCCTCAGAATATGGTGTTGAGGAGTGTCTGGATGCAAATTTGATCGCTCCATTTGCTTGCGTTCCTCTGACACAGGAGCCTCCAATGGAGGCTAAAGAGACAGAGTCACTCATGGAGCCACTCACTCTTCGGGAGTACCAGACGGTGCCTATGTTTTGCAGTCTGGGCTGGAAGTGACTGCAGCAGCTCCATCAGCATTAAAGTTAGTCTCTGATTTGACCACATGAAAAAATGGCACAAATCAGTTTGGCTGTGATATTTGGGTCCTCGCTGATTGGGCACAGGTCTGTGCCCTGCTGTATTATTTATCAATGTTCCCATTTTAGGCTCCTAAAATGGGGTAAATGTAATCTCCAATGTGTTCAACATAGAATAGCATCGACATGCTATTGGAGATGAACCATCCAGTGTACAAATCCAGCTGATCTGAGCAGTGAAGTGGGGTCCTTATGGACTTTGGTGAATATAGCGAGGCAGCTTGTATTCCAAATATCTGATTGCACAGTGGAACAAACTGAAAGCATCAACTGCTGATTTAACTGGGTGCCTGTGATCTTGTGGATAAACTGTTGCTCAAAGGCTGGTTGTGTGGCTTTACAATTCACTTTCCTTGATGTTGGACCAAGGCCAGCAACGTGAATTGCCTATTGAATTCTTTCAGCTTTGGACAAAGGGCCTAGGAACAGCCAAAGAGGAGACAGCCATACAACCCGACAAACCTACTCCACCATTCAATTAGATCAAGGTTGGTCAGCGTCTCCATTTACCTAACCTTGCTCCATATTTCACAATACTTTTTCAGAGTAAAAATCGATTGATTTTGGTCTTGAAAGTTTCGGTTTACAAATTCTTGGGGGCAGAGAATTGCAAGATTGCCCATACCATGATGTATGAGGAAAACACTTCCTGGTTCTACTCCCAGTTTAGCCTGCCCAGTGCCTGTTGGCAACTGGGAAATGAGTTGGCATTTTCACTGAAGGGGTTTTAGCCTGGGACTCGGGTAATGTTTTGTAAGCTGCTGTCCTCTGTCTTTTCAGAGGCAAATCCACCTCCCTTGGCTCAATTATAACATTTGGCTTGGCAATAGAGTCAAAAGGGGCCATCGTACCAGAATTTGGCAGTGTGAGACTCAGTCAGAAAACTGGTGTGTAACTCTCCAGTTGCACAGACCAGTTTTCTCTCCAGATATTAAGCCTATTAAAGAAACAAAATGAGTGAGCGTGGTTTACGCCATCACTCTAGCGGGGTGAGGACTTTTGAGCCAGCAGCTGGCTTCACAGAGATGGGGGCGCCATATTTAAAGGGTCCCCTAATCAGAAATAAAAATAAGCTCACCCTGTCCCCGCCCTCATTGTTGGTAATCCCGCCCCCCTCCAAATCATCACTGGAATTCTGACCCCCCCCTCCCCACCCCAACTACACATAAATGAACCCCTCCCCGCCCCCTACGACGCATGGGGCTCCCATCAAGGTCCGGCCCGAGCACAGGTTGGTCCTGCCAGGTTGGTGCCAACCTATTCCGGGGGGCATTGCCAGGGCAACATGTCATGTTCCTCTAGTCATGTTCCTCTGCCCCCGGGGCTACACTTACCTATGGAGGGATCGTCTCAACAGTTTTACATCTGACGTGGCATCATGTTAGCAAGGTATGAATATTTAGTGAGGGGAGGATCATATGGTGAGGAGATTAGTTAATCATATTTAAATATATTAAAATCTATTAAAATCATGCCATTATCAGCGTGTACCTGATTACATTGACCGTAAAGGGCGTGGAAAATTGGAAATCGGGATCGAATGCACAGAGTCCAGGCTCAAGATCCCACCCATAGAGTTTTACAGCATAAAAAGAGGCCCTTCAGTCCATTGTGGCTATGCCAGCCATCAAGCACTTTCTAATACCATTTTCCAGCACTTGGTCCGCAGCCTTGTATGCTATGGTGTTTCAAGTGCTCATCTAAATGCTTCTTAAACGTTGTGAGGGTTGCCCGCCTCTACCCCCCTTTCAGGTAGCCAGTTCCAGATTCCCACCACCCTCCTGGCTGGAAATGGTTTTCCTCAAATCCCTTCTGAATCCCCTGCTCCTTACCTTAAATCTATGCCCCCTGGTTATTGTCTCCTTTATTAAGGGGAAAAGTTTCTTCCTATCTACCCTATCTGTGTCCCTCATAATTTTGTACTCCTCAATCAGGTCCCCCCTCAGCCTTCTCTGCTCTAAGGAAAACAACCCCAACCTGACCAGCCTCTCTTCATAGCTGAAACACTCCAGCCCAGGCAACATCCTGGTGAATCCGCTCTGCACCATGTAATGTAATATAATTCCTTCCTTGTCACCAACTTGTACTAAGGTTGTGTTCCATTCTAGTTGTTTTCCATTAAGTTCCCACAACAGTTTGCCTGCTCCAACCTTCTTGCCCGATTGATGCAAACCTTTTGACCAACTGGGACTGAGAGTGGTAATTACTCCAGGGAGATGGAGAGTGGTCTTGGGCAGGAGACAGCCAGAAGACACGGAGTAGACATATAGGGACTAGGGCAGCCGGGGGGGCGGGGGGGGGGGGGGTTGCAGTTGTCCATGTTAATAAATACTCTTTGTGTTCCTGATGATGTCTGTGAACATGCATCACAGCTGTCTCTTGGGAAAAAAAACCATTTTGAACTTGAGAATTAAAGTGCTTTATGCACCAGAAATTATCCTTGTCATTCACTTATTTAGCAGCAGACTAGTCTACCTGAGCTAAATGGTTCCCACAGATCCTGTGTTTACACATTAAAAGCAGCAATCTGAATGGCCTGCTGGGATAAGTGTATCTCTGAAGTAATGTTTAAAATTAACTTCCTTTGCTCAGATTGCAGAAGAACCTACCCTGTTTTGTTTCTCTTACTGCTTCCCACATAAATGTCCATAGAATCATAGAATCTCCACAGTACAGAAGGAGGCCATTCGGCCCATTGAGTCTGTACCGACCACAATCCCACCCAGGCCCTATCCCTTAACCCCACACATTATACCTGCTAATCCCCCTAACACTATGGGGCAATTTAGCATGGCCAATCCACCTAACCTGCACATCTTTGGACTGTGGGAGGAAACCGGAGCACCCGGAGGAAACCCGCACAGACACAGGGATAACAAACAAACTCCACACAGACAGTGACCCTAGGCGGGAATTGAACGCGGGTCCCTGGCGCTGTGAGGCAGCAGTGCTAACTACTGTGCCACCGTGCCGCCCAATGTGATGGTAGATAAATGTTATCTATATGTTCATGGTTATATTTGCATTGTTAGACATTTTCCCTCCATTTGATCCCCACCTGATATTTTTTTGCATATCCGTTCAGAGTTTCAATGCCTTCTATAAAAAAAACCTGTTTGCATTTACATAACGCCAGAAATAACTTCTAGCCAAAGGCTTTTTAAAATGCACCACTGTTGTAATATATGCAACCAATTTACACACACAAAGTTCCCATAAATAGCAGTGAGATACTGACCTAATCACCAGCCAGACTGAGGGCTCAGTGTTGACCTGGAGAACTCCCTTGCACTTCCTCGAATAGAGCCATGAGATCCTTCTTGTGTCCACTGGAGTCGACAGATGAAGCCTCAGAATAAAATCTCATTTGAAAGACTGTGCAGCATTCCCTCAGTACCACCCTGAAATGTCTGCATAGATCCTGCACTCCTGTCTCTTGGTGCAGGGCTTAAATCCACAACTTTCTGATTCAGAGGAGAGAGTGCTACTCTTTGAGACACGTGGTAAAGATTTTTTTTTAATACTCATTCATGGGACAAGGGCAATGCTGGCTGGCCAGCATTAATTGCCCATCCCTAGTTGAGAGTCAGGTACATTGCCATGGGTCTGGCGTCACATGTAGACCAGACCGGGTAAGGATGGCAGATTTCCTTCCCTAAAAGACATTAGTGAACCAGAAGTGTTTTTCCGATAATCAACAATGGTTTCGTGGTCATCAATAGATTATTAATTCCAGATATTTTTTATTGAATTCAATCCAAATTCCACCATCTGCCATGGCAGGATTCGAACCTGGGTCCCCGGAATCTCCACTCGTCTGACGAGTGAGCAATGGAATGCCTGTAGCAGTTCTTTCTATTATTTGTCTGGTCCAAATCTTACATTTTGAAGTTGAGTAATTTATGCTCTTTGATGCTGCAGTTGGGGATCCCCTGGCAACAGATACCATTAACCAAGAAGTGAGAATGAATTGGACGCGTGCGCCCAGACCCAGACCCTTTAGCTGGCCAGCGGCAAATGTCAGGGCAGCTAACTCTCTAGCCCTCCTCGCTTTCCCCCCTCTGTTTCCCCAGCGCCCCCCCTCTTGGTGCTCAGCCAGAGTTTGAGCTGGTAACCATTCACTCAGCTCACTGTAAACCATGAGCCTGGATTTCATAAAGAATTGCAGCAAAGGGACCTTGAAGTTTGATGCCTCAGAGAATCTGAAAAATTGTTTTAACCTCAATGCATTCCCTGGAAGTACCAGCAAAGCTGCACCAACACTCTGCGTGTGGCCTTGCCATATAAGTAACTGATTCACATGGGCCTCATTTCACGAACTGTGTCATCTGGGTAATGGGGCTTATTGTACAATGCAGGAAGCAGGGGAATGGGGGGCGGGGGAGGTGGAGATACAACAAGCATTAACATTCTACCACCACATTGGTCATTTATTCTTGAATGTACTTTGCAAATTGTCCAAATGTGGAATGGTTGTAGCTCGTTGTAAAAGGATTGTAAGAGGAGCCAGATTCAGTTGGATTTAATTATGCAGAATCTGCTCTCAGACTTATAGATTCATAGACCTTTATAGCATGGAAGGAGGCCATTCGGTCCATCATGTCCATGCTGGTCAACAAAGATCTGACTACAATAATCTCCCGGCACTTGGCCCATAGCCCTGTAAGTTGCGGCAGCACTAGAGAATATCTAAATACTTCTTAAACGTTACAAGAGTTTCTTGCTCAGCCACCCTTTCAGGCAATGAGTTCCTGACTCCCACCATTCTCTGGGTGAAAAAGTTTCTGCTCAACTCCCCTCTTAGCCTTCTACCTCTCACCTTAAATCTATACCCCCTGGTTATTGACCCCTCTACTAATGGAAAAAGTAAGTTCCTACCCACCCTATCTGTGCCCCTCGTAATCTATCAGGTCTCCTCTCAACCTTCACTGCTCCAAGGAAAACAGCTCCAGCCTATCCAATCTTTCCTCATAACCTGGACCGTCCAGCCCAGGCAGCATCCTGGTAAATCTCCTCCGCACCCCCTCCTGTGCGATCACATTCCTACAATGTGGTGACGCAGTACTCCAGTTGTGGCCTAGCCAGCATTTTATACAGTTCCAATGTGTCCTTCCTGCTTTTGTATTCTATGTCTCGGCTAATAAAGGCAAGTATCCTATATGGAAACAATGGAAACAAATTAAAACATGCTACCGTGCAAAGGGACCTGGGGGTCCTTGTGCATGAGACGCAAAAGCCCAGTCTGCAGGTACAACAGGTGATCAAGAAGGCAAATGGGATGTTGGCCTATATTGCGAGGGGGATAGAATATAAAAGCAGGGATGTCTTGATGCACCTGTACAGGGCATTGGTGAGGCCGCAGCTGGAATACTGTGTGCAGTATTGGTCCCCTTATATGAGGAAGGATATATTGGCATTGGAGGGAGTGCAGAGAAGGTTCACCAGGTTGATACCGGAGATGAGGGGTTTGGATTATGAGGAGAGGCTGAGGAGATTGGGTTTGTACTCGTTGGAGTTTAGAAGGATGAGGGGGATCTTATGAAGACTTATAAGATAATGCGGGGGCTGGATAGGGTGGAGGCGGAGAGATTCTTTCCACTTAGTAAGGAAGTTAAAACTAGAGGACACAGCCTCAAAATAAAGGGGGGTCGGTTTAAGACAGAGTTGAGGAGGAACTTCTTCTCCCAGAGGGTGGTGAATCTCTGGAATTCTCTGCCCACTGAGGTGGTGGAGGCTACCTCGCTGAATATGTTTAAAGCGCGGATGGATGGATTCCTGATCGGTAAGGGAATTAAGGGTTATGGGGATCAGGCGGGTGAGTGGTACTGATCCACGTCAGTTCAGCCATGATCTTATTGAATGGCGGGGCAGGCTCGAGGGGCTAGATGGCCTACTCCTGCTCCTATTTCTTATGTTCTTATGTATATGCCTTCTTAACCACCTATCTACCTGCCCTGCCACCTTCATGGATCTGTGGATGTGTACTCCAAGATCCCTCTGATCCGCAGTACTTTCCAGACTCCTCCCATTGATAGTGTAATCCTTTGCCTTCTTAGCTCTCCCCAAGTGCATTATCTCACACTTTCCTGGGCTGAATTCCATTTGCCACTGCTCTGCCCACTTGACCAGTCCATTGATATTCTCCTGCAGTCTATGGTTATCCTCCTCATTACTGGCCACCCAACTAATTTTTGTGCTTTGTGATCGTACCCTTTACACTTAAGTCCAAATCATGAATGTGCATCACAAACTGCAAGGGCCCCAGCACCAAGTCCTATGGAACCCCACTGGAAACAGACTTCCAGTCACAGAAACATCCCTCTACCATCACCCTCTGCTTCCTGTCTCTCAGCCAATTTTGGGTCCAATGTGACCAGTGTTGGATAATTCATGCGGATGTTCTACTAAAGCGTTCATAGCAGATTTGAACCTTGAGATACACTATCCCACACAAGAAAAAACTAACACGAATAATAATATATAATTTTGAAGAAGAAAAAGGCCCAGGAGGCAAGAAGACAACAAGCCACAAAATTAGGGCAAGGCATCACAGGGAACAACAAGGGTTGGATGTGAGCTGAAAGAAAAGTGGCAGGGCACAAAGAAAAGGGAAAATGTCCTCTCTCTGTCCGACCCCAAAAAAATCCCAAAATAAAATTTGGAATAGCGCTGTTTTTCTTTTTAAAAAAAAATTAAAAACTTGAAAGACTTCCAAAGGTGTGCAGGTTAGGTTGATTGGCTAGTGACAGGGGGATTAACAGAGTAAATGCGTGGGATTACGGGAATAGGGTCTGGGTGGGATTGTGGTCGGTATAGACTCAATGGGCTGAATGGCCTCCTTTCATACTGTAGGGATTCTATTCTTTGACTTGCATTTATATAGCACCTTTCATGACCACAGGATGTTCTGAAGCAATTTTCAGCTAATAAAGTACTTTTGAAGTATAGTTACTGTTGTGATCTCGGAAATACAGCAGTTGGTTTGCATAAGGAAGCCCACAGAGACAGCAGTATGATAATAATCAGATAATCTGTTTTTGGGATGTTTATTGAGGGATAAATATTGTCTAGGGTGCCCAGGTTAACTCCTCTGTTCTTCAGCAAAATAGTGCCAAGTAATCTTTTACATCCATCTGAAAGGACAGACACATTCTCAGTTTAACATCTCATCTGAAAGATGGCACCTTGACAGTACAGCACTCCCTCCGTATACACTGGAGTATCAATCGTGATGTTTGATTTGATTTGATTTATTATTGTCACATAGAAGCATAAAAGATAGGAGCAGGAGGAGGCAATTTGGCCTTTGAGCCTGCTCTGCCATTCATTACGATCATGGCTGATCATCCAACTCAGTAGCCTAATCCTGCTTTATCCCCATAACCTTTGATCCCATTTGCCCCCAAGTGCTAGATCTAGCCGCCTCTTGAATACATTCAATCTTTTGGCATCAACTACTTCCTGTGGTAATGAATTCCACAGGTTCACCACTCTTTGGGTGAAGAAATGTCTCCTCACCGCCATCCTAAATGCATTGGCATGCAGTGAAAAGTATTGTTTCTTGCATGCTATACAGACAAAGCATACCGTTCATAGAGAAGGAAAGAGGAGAGTGCAGAATATAGTCTTACAGTCATAGCTAGGGTGTAGAGAAAGGTTAATATAGTGCGAGGTAGGTCCATTCAAAAGTCTGATGGCAGCAGGGAAGAAGCTGTTCTTGAGTTATTTGGTACGTGACCTCAGACTTTTATATCTTTCTCCCGACGGAAGAAAGTGGAAGAGAATTTGTCCGGGGTGCGTGGCGTCCTTAATTATGCTGGCTGCTTTTCCGAGGCAGTGGGAAGTGTAGATGGTGTCAATGTGTGGGAGGCTGGTTTGAGTGATGGACTGGACTTCATTCACGACCTTTTATAGTTTCTTGTGGTCTTGGACAGAGCAGGAGCCATACCAAGCTGTGATACAACCAGAAAGAATGCTTTCTATGGTGCATCCGTAAAAGTTAGTGAGGCAAACCCTTGCGGTTTGTGCTCAAGCTGTAGAGTGGGATTGATCCCATTATCTATAAGACAATAATATTTCCTTCCTTTTCTAATCAGGAAGGTCAATTAATGGTGTACGGACAAAGCCAGGTCCTTTTATGCACCCTCAGTAAAATCTCCAGTCCTGACTGATTTGAACTCCAGTCATACAAAGGCATGTTTTGTGGCCTTGGCTGAGGAATTAAACTCAATGATGCTCGGAAGTATTGTTCTCTGCCTTGCTGATAGGCTATTCGCCTTGGAAACGTTAGCGACTGCAGACATTTCCACAATCTCCATTGTACCCATCAGTCACAGGAACTGCCTCCTCCTGAGTATAGCTAGGAACTCTGAGTGGTAGCAACATGGATCAGGTGGGTTAACCATAGGAAATGCACAGAAGCAGAACTTTGTTGTAACTTCCACTTTTTGCACATAATCACTCCACCACTAGTTTCTGTGGAGATGCCCACATCATACATCAGCTCCCAACACATGCTAGATGCAGCTCATGAAACAAGCTCACTGTAAGTTGTATTGTACGCTAAGCCAATGCTGCACCCACGTCACATTACAGGTATTGTATAGTTTTACCATCTATCAAATTGAGGTTGTTATAAATTCTTAACATACAGCAATGAGTCTGCACGTTCTCCCCATGTCTGTGTGGGTTTCCTCCAGGTGCTCCGGTTTCCTCCCACAGTCTGAAAGACGTGCTGGCTAGGTGGATTGGCCATACTAAGTTCTCCTTCAGTGTGCCTGAACAGACGCCAGAGTGAGGCAACTAGGGGATTTTCACAGTAACTCCATTGCAGTGTTAATGTAAGTCTACTTGTGATACAAATAAATGAACTTAAAAACTTCATGGAACCTTGAATTTACAGCATTGTGCAGTGAAACCCAAGACAGTGATTAGCTTTGCTGCTTCACAGCGCCTTGGACCCAGGTTCGATTCCGGCCTTGGGTGACTGTCTGTGTGGAGTTTGCACGTTCTCCCCATGTCTGCGTGGGTTTCCTCCGGGTGCTTCAGTTTCCTCCCACAGTCTGAAAGATCTACAGGTTAGGTGAATTGGCCATGCTAAATTGCCCCTTAGTGTCCAAAGATGTGTAGATTGGGTGGATTAGCCACGGTAAACGCGCAGGGTTACAGGTATGGGGGCGGGGGGGAGGGAGGGTCTGAGTGAGGGAGTTGGTACAGACTCAGTGGGCTGGATGGCCTTCCTCTGCACTCTAGGGATTCCGTGGTTCTATGAAGGGAGCGATTATTGGTCCTAACTTTGGCAGGAGCTGAGTGCTGTGCGTGTTTTGGCACAAACCCACTGGAGGTTTTTGGTTGGCTGTCTCTTTCATTTTCCACAGTATTTAATTATCTGACAAGGAGGTGAGAACTAATGGAAATATTGGGTGTCGCTGAGTTGGGGGAAGATGTAAAATGTTGAGCTGACACAAACAGGACAATAAACTGCACTGTGACTACGCTCTGTGATTCTTCATTGGATTTGAACGTGCCCCTAATTGCATACGCGTGTCGAAAGCAGAGGCAGCATTCCAAGTGAGAGTACTTTCAAGTATTGTGCCAACTTTAACACGGATTTAAACAGAGGAGGCTTCCAGGCTAATTGTGTCTATGTTTCAATTTTAAACAAGTGAAAGAAACATTAACAGAAAACAGGAGGAGGCAAGCTGAAGAGGAAGTGGTTCCTTATCTGCGTAGAATCATCGAAATGTTGCAGCTCTGAAGCAGGACGTTTGGTTTCTCAAGTTCGCATTGATAGGGTAGAATATTATGCCCCCCCCCCCGAACTCCCGAGCTGACTTTGGAGGCGGGGGCATTTAATCGGGTGGGAGGGTGCCGAGTGTTAACTCCAACACCTTCCCACGCCTGCCCTGGTTTTCTCTGGGGCGGGAAAGCTCATGGGCAGCCTGGCAGCTCCACTCCATTGCAATCAAAGCCCAACTTATGAATCCCTGCACTTAATGTGGTGGCCTTTCCCCGAAGGAGGCAACATGGGGCTCCAGCTGGTGGACAAGACCCCCTTCGCCTCAATTAAATACCAGCCCATAATTTTCTTCATGAGTTATCTGATCTTATTGCACTCACAGGGGAGCACAGTGGCACATAATTGGGCGGCACGGTGGCACAGTGGTTAGCGATGCTGCCTCACGGCGCCAGGGACCAGGGTTCGATTCCAGTCTCAGGTGACTGTCTGTGTGGAGTTTGCACGTTCTCCCTGTTCCTCGTGGGTTTCCTCACCCTGGGGGTTGGAGGTTGTGGGGGGCGGGGGATGGTTGTGGGTTGGGTAAGCTGCTCTTTCAGAGAGCCAGTGCAGACGCAATGGGCTGAATGGCCTCCTTTTACATTGTAAGGATTCAATCGGACCTACTAATTTTCCATACCCTTCAATATCCCACCTATTATAATCCAACATAATATACTTCTTTTTCAAACAGCTATTGGTTCTGTAATTCCAATACCCTCCCTCTGTCAGCTCAGTCTTGCCTCTGAATTGAAAGGTGCTGGAAATCTTAATCCAAGATTTAAGCACATAATCTTGGCTGGCCAGTACACTTTTTATGGAATACTGTATTGTCGGTGGTTCTGCCTTTTGGATGAGGCATTAAACCTAGACCTCATTTGCCTGTCCAGATGAACACAGAAGATCCCATTGCACTATGAAATGAAAGGCAGTGAGGGATTATTCTGGTATCCTGACCAGCATCTTCTCCCTCAGCTGATAACCGCCAACATGGATTATCTGGCTAATGGTCTTATTTTCTGTTTGCGGGATCTTACTTTGTGAGACTGCATTTCAAACGTAATTCATTGGCTGTAATGCACCTTGGGATGTACTGTGGATGAAAACGGTTCTGTAAAAATGTAAATTCCTTCTCTCTCTCTCTCTCTCTCACACACATACACACTTTCTTTCTGACGTGGAGATGCCGACGTTGGACTGGGGTGGGCTCAGTAAGAAGTCTCACAACACCAGGTTAAAGACCAACAGGTTTATTTGGAATCACCAGCTTTCAGAGCGCTGCTCCTTCATCACCTGATCGTGATTCCAAATAAACCTGGTGTTGTGAGACTTCTTACTGCTCCTTTCCCTCGCCATTTGCTCACTTTTCACACAGTCTTGCCTCCTTCATCATTTAGCAGTCTTGCTCCATCTTTGACTATAATCTTGCTACTATAATAGCCCTAAAATGACCCTTTTTAAATTGCCTTTTGCTCATTTCCAGTACTACTCTGCCTTTTTATTAATTTGATGCCTTCTTTATATTTCTAATCCTTTTATTCTTTTATTATCAGCCCGACAAATATTTGAATTATATTCTATGTATTTTTAATGATGAAATTTGATTCAATTTTGTTCTTCATCCATTAAACTCTAGTCTGTAGTACTCACCTTCTCAAATGTATTTCATTGTCATCTTACTTACCTCCTGTTGAAATATTTTCCATTGCTTATCTATGGTTCTTTTTGTCAGTTTTGGCTTTCACCCAATCAGTGTCAGGTCTCTTTTGCTCTCTATAATTTGCTTACGTCCCCACTCTTGTGAATCCATCCGAGCCTTAGCCCCCACCAATGGCCTTCACTTTGATTTCTCTGTCTTCTTACTCCTCTTTAGCAGTGGAGTGATAAACTCGGAGGTGAGTTCCAAGGATCTTTCCATCTCCCATGTAAAGTGCAGTGTCTCCAATTGGATGCTCGTAGCTTCCATGTCTTAAAGTTTAAAGTTTACTTATTAGTGTCACAAGTAAGCTTACATTAACACTGCAATGAAGTTACTGTGAAAATCCACTAGTCGCTACACTCCGGTGCCTATTTGGGTGCACTGAGGGAGAATTTAGTATGGCCAATGCACCTCACCAGTTCATCTTTCGGACTGTGGGAGGAAACTGGAGGACCCAGAGGAAACGCATGCAGACATGGGGAGAACGTGCAGACTCATTGCTAACCAGCACATCTTTCAGACTGTAGGAGGAAACTGGAGGACCCGGAGGGAACCCACGCAGACATGGGGAGAACGTGCAGACTCATTGCTAACCAGCACATCTAACCAGACTCACCTAACCAGTACATCTTTCAGACTGTCAAATAGATGAATGTCAAATCTCACAACAGATTTCCCTGCTCTTGTTGTAATGACTGGACTTAAATGTGCTCAACTCAAATAATTGAAAGGACTTTGATGCCAGCTACGCGCAAGTGCCTCCTCACGTTGCTGCTCTCTCAGATTTGATTGTCTCCACTTGTGCAATCATTGTGAAGCCTCTCCAAACGCCATTTTCAACAGAAAATAAAACAAACATCCAATCCAAGCCACTTTGGAACCTCACTCTCAAAGAAAATGCACATCCAATCGCAAGCACCCCTGCATCTCGTTAATGGCTAGATTGTCAATCAAATTCATCAGTGTTTGCAAAACGTGGCGCCGGTTAGCAGCAAACTAGTCCAAATTTGTAAAGTCAGACTCTCCGAGTCAAGTTCAGATCCATCTCCCAGTCTTAACTCAGTTACCTCCCATCTTCACTGGTTTCTTACTGTACAATCTAGCTCCAGCCTCCCCTCCTCCACCCCATGGTGGCCCCCCCATAGTTATTGTTCCATTACAATTAACAACATAGGGTGTTAGTTTGCTCAGAGGCAGCAGAGTCTGACCTCAAACCATTTGATTGCATGAAATGGATTTGAACTTGTCAGAGAGTTGGTATCTTGCATGGGTGTTTGAACCAGACAGTAACTGGCTCGGAGGCAAAACAGGAGAAGGATATGAGCTGGAGCTCTTAGAGATTACGTTGCCTCACTGATTTTCTCGGTAATCAGATATATACCACGCCCTGAGATATGGGGCGGCACAGTGGTTAGCACTGCTGCCTCAAAGCGCCTGGGACCCGGGTTCAATTCTGGTCTTGGGTGACAGTGTGGAGTTTGCACATTTTCCCTATGTCAGTGTGGATTTCCTCTGGGTGCTCCGGGTTCCTCCCACAGTCCAAAGATATGCAGGTTAGGTTGATTGGCCATGCTAAAATTGCCCCTTAGTGTCCGTGGGATGCAAGTTGCTGTTGAAATTGTCAGTCCATCGTGGCAGACTATCAGTATGTCCATGCGACTTGGATGACGGACCAGCTAGTTTAGATCAATGATGGAACCTGTTGCTTGGAGTGTGAGTAGACCCCTTCAAAACAATATTCTGATAGGAAAAGTGGGTAAAGCTAGATAATCAGCTAGTCACAGAAAACCAGCAAGCAGGTACAGCAGTTAATAAAGAAAGCAAATGGAATGTTGGCATTTATAGCTAAAGGAATAGAAAATAAAGGTAAGAAAATTTTGTTGCAACTCTACAAGGCATACTTATTTGAGGAAAGATGTAGTGACATTGGAGGCAGTTTAGAGGAGGTTCACTAGATTGATTCCAGAGATGAGGGGTTTGTCGTATGAAGAGAGATTGAACAGTTTAGGCCGATACTCTCTGGAATTTAGAAGAATGAGGGGAGATCAAATTGAGGTATTCAAGATGATAAAAGGTATCGATTAAGTAGACGTGGAGCGGATGCTTCTGCTGGTGGGACATTCTAGGACGAGAGGTCATAGACTTAGGATAAGGAGTAGCAAATTTAAAACTGAGTTGAGGAGAAACTACTTCTCCCAAAGGGTTGTGAATCTGTGGAATTCACTATCCCAAAGTGTGGTGGGTGCTGGGACAGGGAGTAAATTTAAGGAGGAGTTAGACAGATTTTTTAAATTGGTAATGGGTTGAAGGGTTATGGGGAGGAGGCAGGAAAATGGGGATTAGGAGCATATCCGCCATGATTGAATGGCAGAGCGGACTGGATGGGCCGAATGGCCTAATTCTGCTCCTATATCTTATGAATCAGTGGGGAAATTTATGAACATTCTGCTGAGGAGCTGAGTTGTTTTAGCTGGTTTTACCACTTGTTTTTGGATTGCGTAAAAGTCCACATGAATTGCCCACTCCTGATTGCCCTGTCTTTCCCTTCATTTGAGCTACAGCCCTTATAGTGATGGCGCTTCTACAGTGGCAGTAGCTAGGATTCTGAGCCGGTAATGATGAAGGAAAGGTGTATGTCCAGGCCAGAATAGAACGTGAATTGTTCTTAATGGTCTTCCCAAGACCTTGGGGCATTTTTTTTCCCTGTTAAAGGTCATACACTGCAGATTGTTGTGGCGTATGCTGGTTTTGAGGAAGTAAATGATGCCTGGGAACAGCAGGAAATAAAGTAGGCAGAAATTTGCATATATATGGTATTTTCATGACTCCAGGATATCCCCAAAGCACTTTGCAGCCAAGGAATTAAATGGGAAGTGTGATCAGTGTTATTTTTGCCAGCAAACGTCGCAGCTGTACCGTGCACAATAAGATCCATTAAGCTGCAATCCGTGAATGACCAGTTAACATATTTTAACTGATGTTGGCGGAGGGATAAATGTGAACCAGGGCATGGGGAGAATTTTCCACATCCACCCCCACCTTCAAATAGTCCCATTTTTTGTTCTATTCCACTGAGGGGTAGGTTGGGCACTCATGTTTGTTGCTTTTCTTTGAAAGGTGGCATCTCTGACAATGCAGCACTCCCTCATTACTGTACTAATGTGTCAGACTAGGATGTGCGCTCAGATCCAGCAGTGAGGCTGGAATCTATAACCCTTCTGACAAGAGGTGAGAGTGCTACTATTGAACCAAAGCCAAGCCCACGGGTGAAATTCTCTTTAACATGTATTTTAATTCGATACTTTTAAAATCTAACAGATGTAATAATATGTGCAACTTGAGTGCTTTCACTATGGATTGATTTGAATCTCAAAATGCACTCCAGAGGTCTGTTCCAATCATTTTTTTGCGTGGGAGGAGAGAATCATTAGAGGATGCCAAGACACAAAACAAACGCTTGAAAAATAAACCTCAGAAAACCATTAAAGCAGCTTCAACTGCTTCAGAGCTCTGATTGGCAGGAAGTTAATTATCCATTTCTTCCTATGATCGAATGTGCTAAATGGACAGCCCTACGCAGACTAAGCCACACCCGCTCACCGATGATCACTCAGCTGCCTTCTAATGGTTTCCAGTAAAATAGAGTAACGTGAAATCCATAAAGCACGTCTAATCAGCTCTGCTGAGGTTGCTATCACCTCTCAGCCAGCAAGCCATGGGATTAGGCGCTCCTCTGGCACTTTGAGTGCACTATCTTTACTGGTGCTAGTGTAGTGCTGGGGGAATGTAGTGTGTGGAAGCTTGTTGGGTAGACATTTTCCTACCTAACAAGTGGTGGCTTCAGAATTTACATTGCATTGGCACGGCTGAGAGATGTATCAATGTGCTAAATAAATGCACGTTTCTTCCTCTTCTGTATCCTGGACTGTGTGTTGCCGGCTGTTTGCCTTTGTGAATAACTAACCTTTGTATCTCCTATTGACTGACATTAATTATTAATGGTTTGTTGATTGAATTATAATGACTTATGCATTAGACGCATTGGCAGTTTCCATCAGGGCATTAATCCCAATGAGAGAGAGGAGCTGCCATTCCCCTGTCTTCTTTTGACTTAAATTGCAGCCATGGATACAAATTGAAGTTCACCAGAGTTCAGGTTTGTCATGTCAGGCAACAGTTACTTTCCACCCACATGAACCTCTGTCAGAAATCTATGTGCTGCTTGTGTGACATTGGCAGGCGTAACATAGGGTGGCACGGTGGCACAGTGGTTCGCATTGCTGCCTCATAGTGCCAAGGGCCTGGGTTCGATTCCTGGCTTGGATCACTGTCTTTGTGGAGTTTGCATGTTCTCCCCGTGTCTGCGTGGGTTTCCTCTGGGTGCTCCAGTTTCCTCCCGCAGTCCGGGAGATGTGCTGGTTAGCTGCATTGGCCATGTTAAATTCTCCCTCAGTGTCACCGAACAGGTGCTGGAGTGTGGTGGACTAGGGGATTTTCACAGTAACTTAATTGCAGTGTTAATATAAGCCTACTTGGGACACTAATAAATAAACTTGATTGGCTTCTGGTGAATCCCCATCTTTTACAACTAGTCCACACCAAGTATTGAATATAACACAGTTAGGCGGCACACACGCGCGTGCGTGCGTGTGCGTGTGTGTATTTTTCACTTTGAGTGCAACAGAGAAAGTGTTTTTGAATCTTTTCTTTTCTTTCCAGGCCCTAGGCTACAAATTACCACATTTATGGAACTTAGTTTGATGGTATTGTGAGCGCACAACTGCTGGGTTACATGGGACTGGATTTTATGGTTTTTTGTGGAGTGTGTGGTCTGTTCGCTCCCACTCCAGTCATCTCAACACACAGAATCAATCTTCGAATAGCCATCTAGCGGTTGTGTGGAACAAAGGGTGCCTCTGCACCCAAGCTGGTGTCTAGGTTGGGGTATCATTTAGCAGAATTATGCCATGACCATATTCGGTCATAATTACAAATTTATAAACCCCTCTGTCAATCTTTCCTTACTTTTTATGGCAGCCTCAAAACCATGAACAAATGAAGTGAGACAAAAACCATACCGGTGCTGCCACCTTCACCAGTTGCTGCGTGCAGCCATGCTCCTTTGGGAAGAGCCTTTCTTCCTTCCCGGTTCCGCCTCAGACCTGCCAAAAAGCGCTTCCAAACATTTTTTCCTCCTGTCACCCAAAACGTGGTGAGGGCAATGAGAAATAAGATTGGTTGTTTAAGGAGCCCTATAGCTTGCTGATTGGCTGTTTAAAAATAGCTTGCTAGGGTAGATGGCAAGATCTTTTCACTCGTGGGAGAGTCTCGCACAAGGGGACATAGCTACAAGATAAAGGGCCGGTCATTTAAAACTGAGGTGCGTAGAATTTTGATTTGATTTGATTTATTATTGTCACACGTATTAGCATACAGTGAAAAGTATTGTTTCTTGCGCGCTATACAGACAAAACATGCCATAGAGAAGGAAACGAGAGTGCAGAGTGTAGTGTTACAGTCATAGCTAGGGTGTGGAGAAAGATCAACTTAATGCGAGGTAGGTCCATTCAAAAACCTGATGGCAGCAGGGAAGAAGCTGTTCTTGAGTCGGTTGGTATGTGACCTCAGACTTTTGTATCTTTTTCCCGACGGAAGAAGGTGGAAGAGAGTATGTCCAGGGTGCGTGGGGTCCTTAATTATGCTGGCTGCTTTGCCGTGGCAGCGGGAAGTGTAGATGGAGTCAATGGATGGGAGGCTGGTTTGCGTGATGGATTGGGCTTCATTCACGACCTTTTGTAGTTTCTTGCAGTCTTGGTCAGAGCAGGAGCCATGCCAAGCTGCGATGCAACCAGAAAGAATGCTTTCCATGGTGCATCTGTTATTGTCGGAGAAATCTCTTCTCACAGAGGGTGGTGAATCTCTGGAATTCTCTGCCCCAAAGGGTAGTGGAGGCTGGATCATTAGATGTTTTTAAAGTGGAGGTGGATAAATATTTGATTGATCAAGGAATAAAGGGCTATGGGGAAACGGCGCAAAAAAGGAGTTGAGGCCGGCATAGATTAACCATGATCGTATTGAATGGCGAGGCAGGCTTGAAGGACCTTGTGGCCTACTCTTCCTTCTATTTCTTGTGTCCTTCTGCTATGATCGGGCTTCCGATTTCTGTGACTGCTCACCTTCTGGAATATTGGAGAACGGTGTGTTGACTTTAGGTTGCTGACCCAATGACTAATATCAACACAGCATTTTAAGTTCAAGCTGGGGAGAGGTGGGGGGGGTGGGGGGGGGGGGGGGGGTTTGCAGGGGGGGGGGGGGCGGTTTGCAGGGGTGGGAGTGGCCCACTCAATTTGCAGCCGCCATACCCAGTCCCTGGACACACTTGTTGGTGGCGATGGTACGTCATGCAAGTTGCCTCCTGCTTTAATGACATTTCTCTCTCTCATGTTCTCTCTGCGCTCCCCGGAGTGTGTATTAAGCTTCCCCTTAAATATATCAATGCTTCAACCACTCCCATATGAGAGGGAATTCCACATTCTTACCACTCTCTGTGCAAATAATCTTTCCTCAAATTCTTTATTTGATTGGTTAAGTGACTATCTATCTTTATTTATGTCCCCTTGTTCTGGGCAAGTGGAAATAGTTTCTCTGTGTCCACTCTATCGAACCCCTTCATAATTTAAAGATCTCCATGTCAAGCCTCCTCTCGGTCTTTTATCCACATATGAGAGCCTCAGCCTGCTCGAACTTTCCTGATAGTTTACATCCTTCAAGCCTGGTAACATTCTTGTAAATCTTTTCTCCATTTCCTTCAATGTTTCTTTTTGTAGTGTACGCATATACAAACATGCGAAGTAGGAGTAGGCCATTCGGCCCCTTGAGCCAGCTCCGCCATTCAAGAAAATCCTGGCTGATCTAATTTTAACCTCAACTTCTCATTCCTGTCTGCCCCAATACCTTTTACCGCC
Source organism: Mustelus asterias (assembly GCF_964213995.1). Taxonomy (NCBI): domain Eukaryota; kingdom Metazoa; phylum Chordata; class Chondrichthyes; order Carcharhiniformes; family Triakidae; genus Mustelus; species Mustelus asterias. The sequence goes on along the minus strand of NC_135801.1, from coordinate 15,789,864 downwards.
CCCCCCCCCCCGCGCCCCCCCCTCCCCCCCGCCGTTACTTATCAAGAATCTATTTACTTTGCCTTAAAGATTTCAAAGACTGTCACCTCAACATTTGAGGAAGAGAATTCCAAAGTCTCACAACCCTCTTAGAGGAAACATTTCTCCTAATCTGTGTCTTAAATGGGCGACCTCTTATTTTTAGACCCTGACCCCGAATGCTAGATTCTCCCATAAGAGGAAACATCTTTTCCACATCTGCCCCGTCAAGACCTCAGCACCTCCCTCTGCAACTGGATCCTGAACTTCCTAACTCTCAGACCACAATCAGTAAGGATAGGGAACAACACCTCCTCCACGATCATCCTGAACACTGGTGCTCCACAAGGCTGTGTTCTCAGTCCCCTGCTATACTCCTTATACACCTATGACTGTGTGGCTAAATTCCCCTCCAATTCGATTTTCAAGTTTGCTGATGACACCATCATAGTGGGACAGATCTCAAACAATGACGAGACAGAGTGCAGGAATGACAGAGAATCTGGTGAACTGGTGCGGCAACAATAATCTCTCTCTCCATGTAAACAAAACGAAGGAGATTGTCATCGACTTCAGGAAGCGTAGGGGGGAACATGCCCCTGTCTACATCAACTGGGACGAAGTAGAAAGGGTCGAGAGTTTCAAGTTTTTAGGTGGGGTCCAGATCAATAACAACCTGTCCTGGTCTCCCCAGTTAAGAAAGCCCACCAACTTAAGAAAGCCTCTACTTTCTCAGAAGACTGAGGAAATTTGGCATGCCAGCTACAACTCTCATCAACCTTTACAGATGCACCATAGAAAGCATTCTTTCTGGTTGTATCACAGCTTGGTATGGCTCCTGCTCTGCCCAAGACCACAAGGAACTACAAAAGATCGTGAATGAAGGTCTCCCATCCATTGACTCTGTCTACACTTCCTGCTGCCTCGGCAAAGCAGCCAGCATAATTAAGGACCCCACGCACCCCGGACATTTTCTCTTCCACCTTCTTCTGTCGGGAAAAAGATACAAAAATCTGAGGTCAGTTGTTCTTGAGTCAAGAACTCAAGAATAACTTGTTCCCTGCTGCTGTCAGACTTTTGAATGGACTTACCTTGCATTAAGTTGATCTTTCTCTACAACCTAGCTATGACGGCACAATAGCACAGTGGTTAGCACTGTTGCTTCACAGCTCCAGGGACCTGGGTTCGATTCCCGGCTTGGGTCACTGTCTGTGTGGAGTTAGCACATTCTCCGCGTGTCTGCGTGGGTTTCCTCCGGGTGCTCCGGTTTCCTCCCACAGTCCAAAGATGCGTGGGTTAGGTTGATTGGCCATGCTAAAATTGCCCCTTAGTCTCCTGAGATGTGTAGGTTAGAGGGATTAGTGGGTAAATGTGTCGGGATATGGGAGTAGAGCCTGGGTGGGATTGTGGTCGGTGCAGACTCGATGGGCCGAATGGCCTGTTTTTGCACTGTAGGGTTTCTATTTCTATGACTGTAGCACTACATTCTGCATTCTGTCGTTTCCTTCTCTATGAACGGTATGTTTTGGCTGTATAGCGCGCAAGAAACAATACTTTTTACTGTATGTTAATCCATGCGACAATAATAAATCAAATCAAAATCTTGAAGACCCCTCACTATATTATGTCTCAATAAAGTTGCCTCTTACTCTCCACTCTCTCCAGTGGATACACAAGTCTAGCCTGACCAGACTTTCCTAATTAAACAACCATAAGGCGACCGGAACCACACAACAGTTGAAGTGCGTTCTAGCCAAGGTTATATATTAATTTAAAATTACTATTGCTGTTGTCTTCTTTTCCTCCAGAAATGAACCCTGGTGTTTTGTTGCATAGAATCCCTACAGAACAGATTTGACCCATCGCCTCTATCTCTGTAACCCCACTTATTTACCCTGCTAATGCCCCTGACACTAAGGGGCAATTTAATATGGCCAACCGACCTAACCCGCACGTCTTTGGACTGTGGGAGGAAACCGGAGCACCCGGAGGAAACCCGCACAGGCACGGGGAGAATGTGCAAACTCCACACAGACAGTGACCGGAAACCGGAATTGAACCTGGGTCCCTAGCACTGTGAGGCAGCAGTGCTAACCACTGTGCCACCGTGTACCCTTTTCAGGCAGCATCAATTTGTACCATTACTTCTGGTGATTTATGTATGCCGTTTTAACTCCTTCCAATGGATTAAACGGCCTCTAACAGGATTTGCTCCAATATCCTAACCACGAGGCTACCATACTCTTTGTCATTCTGCATTATGTTTTTCAAAGGGTGAAGTCAAATTGTTGTTTGACGCAGGATGTCTTTATTGAAAGCCACTCTCGGTAGATGGTTTTGTATTTATTACGGAAGAGGAATTGGACTGCCTTTTGACAGAAGAAGACATGAGAAGCCAGTGTCAGAGTGTAGGTGTGGATGTGGGAGGCAGTTAAGAGGATTTAGCTACACATAAAAAACATTCCTGCGGCTTGTCAGATGAAGGGGGCCTGGAAATGATCCAAGGTGCTCGATTAACAGGAGTGAGTGCTGAAGGGAACAACATGACAACTAAACCCTATGAGTGATCTCATGGAGAGCCGGTTTCCTTGTAAATTATGCAGTGTAATCTCCCAAGTGCAGCAATAAAACCCCAGGCTGAGCTACATTCAGTTGTCATAACCCTGTGGGTGCTCTTAATTTTCCACATTTTAAATGGTTTCCATTCCTTTTGTTGGTTTGCGATGCCGGTGCGTGTTACACTCTTTGTATTACAGCCTTGTCTTAGGACGGCAAGGCTGCAATATAAATGAGGCAGTGCTCATTCCTTTTTTTTTGCTCTGGAACAGTTGGCTTCACAAGGCAGCCAAATAGGGAACCCTGTAATGTTTTGTATTTGCTGCTCACATCCAGAGGTCCCTTAAGCCCCCATGTCTCTGATGGGTCGTTGCAGCGACAAAGGAGAACCTGTGGTTAAAAAGACCTGATATCCTTGGCAGTGCCCGATGCTGCATTACATTTTTAATGTCGATGTCTAAACAATAAGTTTATTTATTATTGTGGCAAGTAGGCTTACGTTAACACTGCAATGAAGTTACTGTGAAAATCCACACTCCGGCACCTGTTCAAGTACACTGAGGGAGGATTTAGCATGGCCAGTGCACCTAACCAGCACGTCTTTCGGACTGTGGGAGAAAACTGGAGCCCCCAGAGGAAATCCCTGCAGACAAGGGGAGAATGTGCAGACTCTGCACAGACCCAAGCTGGGAATCGAACCCGTGTCCCTGGCACTGTGAGGCAGCAGTGCTAACCACTGTGCCTAGAATCCAGCAGTGTTAAAACTGTACGTTGGAAAAGGTGCACAGAAATGCAAGTCATATAAAGCGCCTTCAGAACCACTACACTTTGAACAATTTTCACTTCTGTAATCTCACATTGTGGGTAGCACTGCACATCTTTACCCTAATGGAAACAGAGCAAGTTTAGATCTCCAGAAACCTCAACGCATGTGGAATCATAGAAATCATAGAAACCCTACAGTGCAGAAGGAGGCCATTCAGCCCATCGAGTCTGCACCGACCACAATCCCACCCAGGCCCTACCCCCACATATTTACCCGCTAATCCCTCTAACCTACGCATCTCAGGGGCAATTTTAACCTGGCCAATCAACCTAACCCGCACATCTTTGGACTGTGGGAGGAAACCGGAGCACCCGGAGGAAACCCACGCAAACACGAGAAGAATGTGCAAACTCCACACAGACAGTGACCCGAGCCGGGAATCGAACCCGGGACCCTGGAGCTGTGAAGCAGCAGTGCTAACCACTGTGCTACCGTGCCGCCAATCTCACCCAGTTCAATGAGTAACACAGTTACATGGGTAAGATGGGTATCGAGGGATATGGGGCAAACGTGGGCAATTGGGACTAGCTTAGGGGGTTAAAAAAGGGGGCGGCATGGACAAGTTGGGCTGCAGGGCCTGTTTCCATGCTGTAAACCTCTATGACTCTATGATGACACACCATCAGCTGTTCCTCTGAAAACTAACACTGAAGACACAGCAAATGTGGAATGCAGGCATACATCAAGAAAGGATAACTTTAATTATGCCAGCTTTAAAAATGTATTTGATCCACATTTCATGACACAAACAGATTTTTCCCCATCACAGTCTTGGAGCTGGAGCAAGCTTTTGATGGACAGTCAGCATCTCATCTATTGGGTGATTAAACCTAAGAAATAAGGGCTGAAGATAATTGGATATTGCATTCTACAGCACATTCACCCTCTCATCTTGACTGCTACCTGTTATATTATTACTGCTGTTCCTATTTTTTACCCCTTGCTCATATCTGGCCCAATCCAAACCCAAGCTTTGTAGAGTTTTTAAAATTTGGTGCATCCATTCAGACGTTGGGTGGCCTGAATGGTCCACAATAACCTCAGTAACGGAACTGAATGGTCCGCAGTGACTCAGTAACGGAACTGAATGGTCCGCAATGACTCAGTAATGGAACTGAATGGTCAGCAATGACTCAGTAATGGAACTGAATGGTCAGCAATGACTCAGTAATGGAACTGAATGGTCAGCAATGACTCAGTAATGGAACTGAATGGTCCGCAGTGACTCAGTAACGGAACTGAATGGTCAGCAATGACTCAGTAATGGAACTGAATGGTCCGCAATGACTCAGTAATGGAATGGAATGGTCCGCAATGACTCAGTAATGGAACTGAATGGTCCGCAATGACTCAGTAATGGAACTGAATGGTCAGCAATGACTCCGTAATGGATCTGAATGGTCAGCAATGACTCAGTAATGGAACTGAATGGTCCGCAATGACTCAGTAATGGAACTGAATGGTCAGCAATGACTCAGTAATGGAACTGAATGGTCAGCAATGACTCAGTAATGGAACTGAATGGTCAGCAATGACTGTCATCTGTTGAAATGTTGTGGATTCTAATCCTATTCTAGAAACCTGAGCACATAATCCAGGCTGATATTGAACACATTATTGAAGGAATGCTGCACTGTCAGAGGTGTCCTGATGGATGACATGTTGAAGAGGGCCACATCTGCCCACTCAGGTGGACACAAAGGATTTCACGGCTCTATTACAGTCTGTGGGATCCTGCTGTGTACAACTTGTTGCTGTGGTTCTGATCATCACAACGGTGGCCACATTTTAAAAGGACTTCTTTGGCTATAGGGCAGAGTGTATATGCACATCAATAAAGGGCAACTTGAGGTCACGAAAGGTGCTATAATAATGCAAGGTCTCTCTTTCAATGGGCCTGATGGATTGATGCGTGGACAGGTCTGTTAATGCTGTAATTCATCACAGTCGAAGCAGCTGTTCTTGTGTGGACGAGCGGGAAAAGGCAGAATGTCACAACATCAGTACCACTCTACCTGGATTTGTTTAAAAGCACCATGATCTCATTTGGAAATAAATCCGGTAAGATTCAATAATGAGGATAATTCACTTCAGTGTATGGTTACAGTCCACATCACTGCTTCCCAGTGTTAAAGATCCACAAAGGTGATATTGGAACTGAGAGGCTATACTTACCAGAGAAGATTGATAGATCAGTGCGCTTAAGAAAGTAGAAGCTTTGCGGTGGGAGGGATTGGGGGGGGGGGGGGGGGGGGGGGCACGACCTTATGGAGGCATTTAAGAATTTGATAGGGTAAACATGTTCAAAGATGTGCAGGTTAGGTGGATTGGCCATACAAAATTGCCTCTTGGTGTCAGGGGGATTAACAGAGTAAAAATGTGAGATTACGCGGATAGGGTCTGGGTGGGATTGTTGTTGGTGCAGACTCGATGGGCCGAATGGCCTCCTTTTGCACTGTCGGGATTCTATGATTCCACATACAGGAGTTCAAAACAAGCTTTGCAAATATAATGTGCTCACGATTAAATTCAGTAGAAACTCTTTCATCCAGAGAGTGTGGAACGTGCTACCATAACAAAGATACATTTTAAGGATCAATAGATGAATGCAAAGGCGTGGAAGGAACAGAAGGATTTGCTGCTAATGTTAGCAGAAGAGTGGCAAGAGAAGTCATTGAATCATAGAATCCATACAGTGCTGAAAGAGGCCATTCAGCCCATCGAACCTGCACCGACCACAAACCCACCCAGGCCTTATCCCCATAACCCCACACATATTTACCATGCTAATCTCCCTGACACTAAAGGGCAATTTAGCATGGCCAATTAACCTAACCCGCACATCTTTGGACTGTGGGAGAAAACCGGCGCACCCGTAGGAAACCCACGCAGACACGGGGAGAATGTGCAAACTCCACACAGACAGTCACCCAAGCCGGAAATCAAACCCGGGTTCCTGGAGCTGTGAGGCAGCAGTGCTAACTATGCCAACGTGCCACCCACAAGGCTTGTGTTGAATGTGAATGCTGGGTTCTGTGCGAGCTGTGAAATAGCCACCGATTCACAGTTCATATAGCTACGCATGATGGCTGGAATATTCCAAACATTAAATTTGAGAGTGTCAGGATCATTTCTGAGTCTCAACCCTGCCCGCGTCAGTGGTGTGCCCTCTGGCGCAATCTCATAGGAAGCAGTCAATTAACAGGCTAACTCTGCATTTGCTATCTAATTAGGAACAGTGGGTGAGAGACCAGGTTGGCAGCACGATTGATAGCAGTGTGTCGGCAGCAACTGTGGTGGGAATGATTGACTCTCTCATCAAAGTCCATCATTGTTTCACACATCTACACGCTTGGCTCTATCAACATCCTCAGCGATGTTAACCATTCGCGGAGTTTTATTTGCCTTGAGACCTTTTAGCTTGTCTCAGGCTTCCAGCTGATTTATATTGGTAAGTCCATCTTGGAGTATTGCTGCCCAGGGAGAGCATATTGTTAATTATTTTCTCTGGAAAAGTGTTGTGTGTTTGGAGACATGATACACGAGGGTACACTCTGGTAAAAACAAATGGAGTTTTATTTCTGGTGTGTGATCTTTTCCATGGCTGCTGCTTCTCTCTGTTTCCCGCTCTACATCTCATGTCATCATTTCTGTTTGCATGCATTGCCATAGGCAGGGTTCCATAGCGAGTCAATAGGACAAATACACAATACTCCCCCCTTAATCTGAACATCCCTATGAACAATAGTCAATAATTCAGTCACTATTAATAAATCAGACTTTCTGGAGGTCATCGCTCTCGGAACGGTTGATGGCGAACCTCTGGAATCTTCTTCTTCCCGCTGACATCATCAGTGGTTAGTCGCCACACTCCAGCACCTGTTCGGGTATACTGAGGGAGAATTTAACATGGCCAGAGCGTCTAACCAGCACGTCTTTCAGACTGTGGGAGGAAATCAAAGCACCCAGGGAAAACCCACGCAGACACGGGGAGAACGTGCAGACTCCGCACAAACAGTGACCCAAGCCAGGAATCGAACCCGGGTCCCTGGCACTGTGAGGCAGCAATGCTAACCACTGTTTGACTTCCTCAACAATGTCAAGTGGTGTAGGGATTGTAGGAAAGTCCTAACTCGGTAAGTCTAAACCTGAATTCTCCACAGGATCCAATCTTGCCGGATCTGCTTTTTCAGTCAGTAACTGGTCTGCATGTCTCTTCCAGATAATGTCATCTCTGGTCTGGACAATGTAAGTGACAGGTCCCGTCTGTACAAGAACCATGGCAGGAACCCATTGCTCCCTTGTGTAGTTCCTAGCTAAAACCCCTTGTCCCTGGTGGAAAACTCTTTGTGTTCTGCCCTGCTTTCCCACCATTGCGTTTGTTGTTGCTGCCACACAATCTCCTTAGTTTTTGGAGGTTTTGGAAGATCAAAGGCAGATGCATTTCATCATGACAAAGGCAGGAGAGGTCTTGGTCATAGAATGTGTGGACAGACCAGCAGGAATTTGTTAAGGTGTTTGATAAGTGAACCTTGTTCCTTGGTTGCTTTCACGGTGTGTTTCAGAGTTTGGATGAAGTGTTCTGCTAATCCATTAGTATCAGAGTGATCGTTTGCAGAAGTAATGTGTTGAATGCTATTTCCTTGTTGGAAGTTCTCAAATCCCTGTGCGACAAATTGAGGTCTGTTGTCACCTACCGGACGAATCAGGGAATCCAAAGCGACAAAGTACTTGTCCCAACTCCTCTATAGTCTTCTCAGATGAGATCGATGTCATCACAGTGACCTCTGGCCATTTGGTGTGAGCATCAACAGTTACTAAAGATGTGTGTCCTTTGAAAAGCCCTGCAAAAGCCACATGCACAAATTGCCGGTGCGAGCCCGATGGGCTGAATGGTCTCCTGCACTGTAGAGATTCTATGATTCTGTATTTCGGTAATGTGTTCATCCTCCTGAACTCCTTTACCTTTCGCCCTCCTGGATTTATGTCTGTTAACCTTCTGTCATGTTTTCTGATGAATTTGTTAATTCATGTGGCTCTGCTTTGAGCCTTGCTGCTGTGCTCCTTTGGGTCTCTGGATGCCTGTCATTTCCAGGTGACAGTCACTCCTAGCTGTGATTTTGCTTCCTCTGAGTTGGCAAGCTCCAAACTTTACATAGGGCTAGTTCGATGTCCAGAAGATTCAACTTGACTGATTAAATTGGGGCTAATTGTATATTTAAGTACTTTAATTGGTTTCCTATTGCTGCTTGCCAGGTAGGACTGCACGGTGGTACAGTGGTTAGCACTGCTGCCTTACAACGCCACGGACCCGGGTTCGATTCCTGCCCTCGGGTCACTGCCTGTGTCTGCGTGAGTTTCCTCCGGGTGTTCCGGTTTCCTCCCACAGTCCAAAGATGTGCGGGTTAGGTGGATTGCCCATGCTAAATTGCCCCTTAGTATCAGGGGGACTAGCTAGGGTAAATGCATGGGGCAACAGGAATAGGGTCTGGGTGGGATTGTGTTTGGTGCAGACACGATGGGCCGAATGGCCTCCTTCTGCACTGTAGGATTCTATGAACTGTAGCTGTTGCCACTGGAAGCATGCCTCCAGCAAAAGCAGGAGGCAGGAACATGTCAGGAAGCCAGTCTGATGTCTCTCTGTCAGAGTTAGCAGCATCCAGATACTGTTCTAAATCTCGCCGATAAGAATTACACCTTGTCGGCTGTGGGGGAGCATTACAAATTTATCTTGCTTTCTGTCCCTTTCCCATCCCGCTCATCCTCACCGCTCCTACATATCCTACTGAACCCCTTTGACTTTTACTCCTTAACCTAAACGAGCCATGGGCAGAAAGACATCTTTTTAATATTGAGGAAAGAAAATGCGTGGGCTCCAAATGTGTGTGTGTGACAGCAAGTAATTATTGCTCCAGTGTCAGGGGGATGCATAAAGGTGGGCAGAAGCGAGTGTGGTTTTTAAACAATTACATGCAGATAAGTGGCTCTGACTGTGTGCAGTTCTGGTCTCTTGTCTGCCCTTTATATTTAAAGCATTTTGAAAATAACCAGTCCTCCATTGAAAGAAATTTCACGCATGGTCCTTTAAAACCAACAGGGAAAGAGTGAACTTTCATCCCATCAATCTGGCCTCAATTTAAATCAAGGCCCCAGTAATGAAAAGACAACTTATTATACTCTCCTTTCTCTGCCAGTGATGTGCTCTTCTGCTGTGTGCAGTCTTGGGTGGTTGAATACCCATTCCTGTGGCTAGAAGTTTACCTCCCCCTGTGCCCGGAGCAGTGGGCTAGCAGCTGGGGTGGGGGTGTAAAATCAGGTGATATGGCGGGGCCTATCGTTTATCCACCTCCCCGCCACCCCCCCCCCCCCCCCCCCAATTAGAATTTTACTAATGGGATGAATGAAAGGCTGCCCTTGGCCAAATTGAGATCCGTAGTGGCTAATGGATGACCACTGGTCATCACTGATATACGCCATGTGAGGCCAGTAAGTAAACCTTGGCGGCTTGGCTACGAGCTAGGGGGTTGTTCTGAGACCTGTCTTTCTGGATTCCAGGGATGAAATTTCACGTCTTCCAGCTCTGCTGATGGGAACTTCCAGTTCCACCAGCGGAGATTCCCTGTCTCGGGTTCCCCGATGGCAAAGGGTGTGAATAATGGGAAAACCCTTTGACAGTGACAGGAGCAGAAGATCCCGCCATCAGCCAATGGTGAATAACCTCCGCCATCGCAAAACTTGCTACTGGGCGGGGCAAAATCCCACCCTCGGTGTGGTACTTAGTCTTAGGCTGGCTGTAGACATACTCTGTGATCTTCTTAATGCTGGTTTATTAAGTTTATTAGTACTATGGCTAAGCAGGTTACAGAGTAGGTACATTGGACCTCAGCCTGATTACAACCCCTATCTTTCTCTCTCTCTCTCTTTCGTCTAGCACACGTAATCCAGAAGTTTTTAAAAATACCCCAACACATGCACATGCACGGACGCATACACGCACAAACAAAGGACAAACTCTCAGGATCTCTGCAGAGATGGGCCTTTGAGAACAGGCTTTCTAACATAAAAGATGAAGTTCGCAGGGGTTTGATGCTGTCAATCTGGAACTCCCTTCTGAGAAGCTGGCCCCAGGAGATATCTGGAGGTTCTCAGCATCAGAGCTTTGGTGTGGAGGAGAACATAGAGCTAGGTCAATTCTTCTCACCTCAGCTTTGCAGGTTTCCCAATGAGAACAAGTTGCATTCCGATGAGAATTCACTGTCTGCAGGTTAATAACCGCACACGGAATTTCAGGCAAGGCAGGGAGAGAGCCTTCCTTTTCAACCTATTTCCCAAAACAACAGGTTCAAAGCATAACGTTCATCTGTCAGGTAATTTCCAATAAATCACAAGTCTTTAGCTTTAAACCAAGTTTTCCCCATCAATTAAAATACTTGCAGTTTAAACAAGCAGCTCTTCCCCACACCCCCAAGGACCATGCTGATCAGGTAGCTGTGATCATGTGATTTCTTGGAAAGGGCATGCTTGTAGAGAATCCAAGGTGAATTTATGATCTTTTAAAAATAATCCAAGTGTCCAGATAATACGGTGTCCTTTCATATTTTAAGAGACGAGAGTTTGTGAAACATGGTTTTCCCAACAACATTCTCTGTGGATGACTCTTCATGAACAATTGAATTTGATTTGATTTGATTTACTATTGTCACATGTATTAACATACAGTGAAAAGTATTTGTTCTTACGCACTAAACAGACAAAGCATACCGTTCATAAGGAAGAAAGGAGAGAGTACAGAATGTAGTTACAGTCATAGCTAGGGTGTAGAGAAAGATCAACTTAATGCAAGGTAAGTCCATTCAAAAGTCTGACAGCAAAAGGGAAGAAGCTGTTCTTGTGTCGGTTGCTACGTGATCTCAGACTTTTGTATCTTTTTCCCGATGGAAGAAGGTGGAAGAATGTCTGGGGTGCATGGGATCCTTGATTATGCTGGCTGCTTTCCCGAGGCAGCGGGAAGTGTAGACAGTGTCAATGGAGGAGAGGCTGGTTTGAGTGATGGACTAGGCTTCGTTCATGACCCTTTGTAGTTTATTGTGGTCTTGGGCAGAGTAGGAGCCATACCAAGCATCTGTAAAAGTTGGTGGAAGTTGTGGCGGATATGCCAAATTTCCTTAGTCTCCTGAGAAAGTCGAGGCGGTGGCAAGCTTTCTTAACTATAGCATCCACATGGAGGGACCAGGACACGTTGTTGGTGATCTGGACACCTAAAAACTTGAAGCTCTTGATCATTTCTACTTTGTCCCCATTGATGTAGACAGGGGCATGTCCTCCTCTACGCTTCCTGAAGTCGATGACTATCTTCTTTGTTTTGTTGACACTGAGGGAGAGATTATTGTCGTTGCACCAGTTCACCAGATATTCTATCTCTTTCCTGTACTGTGTCTTGTCATTGCTTGAGATCCAACCCACAACGGTGGTGTCAATGGTGGAGATAATGTGGACAATACATTGGTCGATTCAATGGAACTAAGGTTTGATTGGATTTACTGGATGCTCAGTTACTAAAAAGCACAGCTGAATGTACTAAGATGAGAACTGAGACTTCATAAGGTTCAACCATTAGCGGGAAAGATGAATCATTCTCTCGGACCTCAATCTCCAAGACTTCACTCGACACTGCCAGGATTGCTTCCTCATCACTCTCTCGGATGGGACAATTCAGGTCTAGCAGGTCTTTGTGAAGATGGTCACCCATCTGAACCCACATCTGCCTCGTTGGTCTAGGGGTAAGATACTCGCTTTGGGTGTTTCAGACCAAATGTGTGCGAGAGGTCCCGGATTCAAATCTCATATAAACACTTTGATGTTGTTTCCTATAGGAGCGGCAGGGTGGCAGAGTGGTTAGCACTGCTGCCTCACAGCGCCAGGAATCTGAGTTCAATTCCGGCCTTGGGTGACTGTGTGGCATTTGCACATTCTTCCCGTGTCTGCGTGGGTTTCCTCCGGGTGCTCCGGTTTCCTCCCACAATCCAGAGATAAGCAGGTTATCATAGAACCCCTACAGTACAGAAGGAGGCCATTTGGCCCATTGAGTCTGCACCGACAACAATCCCACTCAGGCCCTATCTCTGTAACCCCACACATTTACCCTGCTAATCCCCCCGAAACTAGGGTCAATTTAGCATGGCCAATCAACCTAATCTGTTAGGTGGATTGGCCTTGCTAAATTACCTCTTAGTGTTCCAAGATGTTAGGGGGATTGGTGGGCTAAATATGTGGCATTATGGAGATAGGGTCTGGGTGGGATGCTCTGTCGATGCAGATTCAATGGGCTGAATGGTCTCCTTCTGCACTGTAGGGATTCTGTATTCCATGATCTGTTGAAGTGCCTTCTGTATCCACCACCTCTGACCTTAGTTCGTGAAGGATGGAGAGATTCATAACTTTCATGTTTGCTTCGGTCTAGCGGGTCTAGTCTCTGTGGAAGAAAGGAACTTGCTGCTGAGTGTGTAAACATCCTCCGCTTCCGAGGGCTGAAGTTCCACTGGTTCTAAATAAAAGGTTGATGATTGCTGCGTGAAAAACAGTGCGTCGCTTAAACGATGAGCATCACCTGGTTTCGCTGGGGATAGGGATGGACATTGATTGTGAAGGAGAGAAGCAACAATCAGTCACTCCTTGTGACAAAGAGGATCAATAATCCTGCTCTTGATTGAAAGGTAATATTGCCTGAGCCTTGTAACTTAATGTCTGATGGATGTAGGGTCATTGACTGAAGCTAGTTGAGGTCATCTGCTAATACATTAACAGCAGCTCCTGTTTCAACTTTAACAGTTGTATTGAAGCCTTAAACTTGAACTGTAGCTGACCAGTAGTCTGGAGTCACACTATTTATCTCTCCCCAGAACTCTGTAATTTCATCTTTTTCTTGAACTTCCATTTCTTGGAAGGAATGTGTTTCACAATTTCTTTCAGGTGATTTGATTTGTTTAAGATGAGTGGATTGGCAGGAACGTGTGAAAGGTCCAGTTTTGCCACACTGGAAGCGATCTGCACCCACTGGCGATGCCTGGGCTGGGTTTTTGCGTCACAACACGAACTTCTCAAAATGGCCACCCTCTAGCTTGGTTTGGTGAGCTTTCAATTGAGTGGGCCACTGCCTGAGGGCACACCCAATCTATGGTGTCACGAGAGGCCTTGGAACCACCTCCCAATTATCACCTGATTAAAGGGTCTGGGGGGAAATTCCGCCCTGATTCTGTTGTTGGCTTACGAGAGGGGGGGGGGGGGGGGGGGGTCACTGGACAGTGATCAGGATCAGGATTCCTGGCTTTTCTTTAGCCCAACCTAGGAATTCCTGAGCCAATTGCACCGCTAACTTTCCTGGCGGAGATTACCTAACTTGTTGCACACTCCACACTGATCAGGAGGCCTCACTGCTTTTATAGCTCAGTTACCCACTGCCAAAGCACACTGAGCCACTGGGGAAGACAAGCAGGGTATGTGATCTGTAGCTATTGTTCCTTCCTGCCTGTGCTAAAGCAACATAAGCTATAACTGAAAGAAAAACCGGCTGCTGTGGAAGACATCTTTACATTGATGTGTGTTACTGATCTGAAATACTGCGTAATTTAGCAAAATTCAACTATCAAATGATTGATAAAGGAATACAGGCACTTTGCTTGTGCCTGTGCCCTCTTGCACCAGTTTCCTGATGTTCACCCACATGATGCAGCATAATCGGACACAGACCCAAGGAAGTGCGCGGCACAGTGGTTAGCACTGCTGCCTCACAGCACCAAGAACCCGAGTTCAATTCCGCCCTCGAGTGACTGCCTGTGTGGAGATTGCAAGTTCTCCCCGTGTCTTGCGTGGGTTTCCTCCCGGGTGCTCCAAAGATGTGTGGGTTAGGTTGATTGGTCATGCTAAATTGTCTTTAGTGTCGGGGGATAAGCAACGTAAGAACGTGGGGTTACGGGGATAGGGCCTGGGTGGGATTGTTGTCGGTGCAAGCTCGTTGGGCCGAATGGCCGCCTTCTGCACTGTAGGGTTTCTATGATTCTAAGTCTCCCCAGTGATTGGCATTGGAACTTGAGGTTTGAGAGCCAAATTGCAGAGGTCACTTGTAGCTGCAGTTTCAACACCACTGGTCCAGATAGATTTCTTAGAGTTATTGCTTTCCACGAAGATCATGGTTTGTAAATCAGTTCCAATAAATATCACGGACGCTGAAAATCAGGCCAGGTTAGAATTACTTCTCCATTTTAAAATGATTTCCTGCAATAACGTTCTTGGACAGGCTCTCCTGTATTCCCTTCCCATCGGCAATGGAAGCGCAGCTCTTGCAGATCATCTGAGTGAGAGTCCAGCGAGCTAACGCTGTGGCTTCCAGTAGATTGCTCCATCATACTGACCTGGGCAGGTGATGGCCTAGTGGTATTATCGCTAGACTATTAATCTGTAAACTCACCTAATGTTCTGGGGACCCGGGTTTGAATCCCGCCACCGCAGATGAGGGAATTTGAATTCAATAAAAAATATCTGGAATTAAGAATCTACTGATGACCATAAAAACATTGTTGCGTTTTGGGAAAATCTATCTGGTTCCTTTAGAGAAGGAAATCTGCTGTCCTGAACTGGTCTGGCCTACGTATGACTCCAGAGCCTCAGCAATGTGGCTAACTCTCAACTGCTCCCCCTCTACCCCTCCAAGGGCAATAAATGCTGACCTATTTTTGACTCCAAATCCACAGCAATGCATTTGAATCTTAGATGCCCTCTGAAATAGCAAGCCACTCAGCTCAAGGGCAATTAGGGATGGGCAATAAATGCTGACCCAGCCAGTGACACCCACATCCCATGAAACCCCCTTTTTCCCATAGAATCATAGAACCCCTACAGTGCAGAAGGAAGCCATTCGGCCCATTGAGTCTGCGCTGACACTCTGACAGAGTATCTTACCCAGGCCTACCCCCTGCCCCACACATTTACCACAATAATCCCCCTAATTTGCACATTTTGGGACACTAAAGGCGAATTCGGCATGGCCAATCCACCTAGCCCGCACATCTTTGGGACACTAAGGGGCAATTCAGCATAGCCAATCCACCTACCCGCACATCTTTGGACTGTGGGAGGAGACTGAAGCACCCGGAGGAAACCCATGTAGACACGGGGAGAACTTGCAAACTTCACACAGGCAGTCACCTAAGGCCGGGATTGAACCACCGTTGTGCCACCATGCCATCAACACATTTTGCACCTCTTCACCACCTCCAGCTAGTTCATGCGATGTGGGCTCTTTTAATGTTTTGATGTGCTCACTTAATGTACACATTGTACGTGGTTTTTCCTTTAGTGGTTTATCCGTTTGATCTTCCTGCTTTTAGTTTAGCTATCTGCCCTGTTGGGACTTCTCCAAGGTCTGCAGACACACCATTAGCCCATGGACTGACTGCATATGGATACCATGAAATATAAAAGAGAATTTGAAAGGTTGTGTTTTGGGAGTGAAATGCAAACCTAGGATGGATGATTCAGAGCCTCTGAACTGTTGGGTTTCTATACGTGCGCTTTGCTATGTCTCTACAAACAGCAGAAATAAAACGCATCTGCCTCAATTTCTGATTGCATTTTAAGGAGGTGGAGCAGAGGACATGTTTGAACAAATTTTTGTTATCGGTGGTGAAAAAGGAGGTGTGAACGCACTCATTCATGAAATATCTCTGGACTGGTCAAATCGACTGCCTCTCTTGTGACACTTATTAGGAGCGAGACAATTGAATCAGTCACGGAATTCAGAACTCATCTGGGTGGAAATTGGATTGGTGTACTGGGATTTCCCACACTGGCAAAGGAGACTGCGAGAAATTCCAAGTCAGACAGCACTGACTCAGAGGCTACTGTTCAGTCAGAGCCACCGAATGTAGACATCGGCATCTGGAAATGATGAGAATGAAACAACAAAATTAAACCCTCTTGCGTATTTTTAAATTCTTTCACAGGATGTGGCCTTCAAGCTAGGGGAGGCAGTGGCGCAGTCGGATTGTCACTAGCACTAGTAATCCAGAAACCCAGAGCAAGATTCGTGGACCTGGGTTCAAATCCCACCATGGCAAATGGTGAAATTTCAATTCAATAAAAATCTGGAATTAAATGTCTAAAACCATTGTTGATTGTTGTAAAAACCCATCTGATGTCCTTTAGGGAAGGAAATCTTACCCAGTCTGGCCTCCATGTGACTCCAAATCAACAACTTTGTAGTTGCCCCTCAACTGGAGGGCAATTAGGAATGAGCAATAAATACCCACATCCCTGTAAAATGAATAAAAGAAAACGTATTATTATTGCTTGTGGTTCGAAGGATTGGAGAGAGTTTAGTGGAGTGACCCCACGAATAAAGAACTATGAGGATAGATTTGAGAAGTTGGGACTGATTTTCTTGGAGGAAAGAAGAACATAATAAGAACATAAGAACTAGGAGCAAGACTAGGCCATCTGGCCCCTCGAGCCTGCTCTGCCATTCAGTAAGATCATGGCTGATCTTTTCGTGGACTGAGCTCCACTTATCCACCTGCTCACCGTAACTCTTAATTTCTTTACTGTTCAAAAATTTATCTGTCCTTGCCTTAAAAACATTCAATGAGGTAGCTTCAACTACTTCACTGGGCAGGGAATTCCACAGATTCACAACCCTTTGTGCGAAGAAGTTCCTCCTCAATTCAGTCCTAAATCTGCTTCTCCTTATTTTGAGGCTATGTCCCCTCGTTCTAATTTCACCTACCTGTGGAAACAACTTCCCTACTTTCCTGCTGAGGCTGAGAGGAGACTCAATGGAGGTATTCAAGATCCCAGGGAGGATGGACAGGGCAAATAATGAGAAGCACATCAAGAACTTGAGGGCAAAGTTTCAAAATAATGGGCAAAAGGAGTAGAAGTGATGTGAGGAAAGTTTTTTTGGAATCTGGAACTAACTTCCTGAGAGGGTGGTGGAGGCTAGTTTAAAGTTTATTTATTTATTAGTGTGATAAGTAGGCTTACATTAACACTGCAATGAAGTTACTGTGAAAATTGCCTAGTTGCCACACTCCGGCACCTGTTCAGGTACACTGAGGGAAAATTTACCATGACCATTCCACGTAACCAGCACGTCTTTCGGACTGTGGGAGGAAACCGGAGCAGCTAGAGAAACCCACGCAGACATGGGAAGAATGTGCAAACTCCTCACAGACAATGACCCAAGCTAGGAATTGAACCCGGTTCCCTGGTGCTGTGAGGCAGCAGTGCTGACCACTGTGCCACAGGTTTGATTGAGATATTTAAAAGTGAATTGGATTGTTATCTGAAAAGTGAGAATGTGCAAAGTTACGGGGGTAAGGGAGGGGAGTGGGATTAGTTAGAATCCTCTTTCAGAGAGCCAGGGCAAACTTGGGCCTTCTTCTGCGCTGTGAGTTTTGTGATTGTGAATTGGGTGAACTTTTGAAGCTAGCTCATAATTAGATCCCAATTAAAAATGTAGTTCTCATATTACTGTTGGCTTGTGTTCATTTTCTTTTGCCCAATTAATTAACGGAAAGCTGTTCGGGAACAGCTGTCATTTAGATGCAACTCATCCCTAAGTATTAGTGTGGGTATCAGGTGACACGAGGACTAAGGCAGAACAGTCGATGACAGATAGGCTTGGGTTGGACCATCCCACAAACACAATAAACCTCCTGACCTTTTGATTGTTGCTACCTGTGAATGGGAAAGCTTCTGGGAAATTAGAATTTGCACTATGCATGCACCGTGGAGCGCTGTGAAACACTAGCAACACTCAAAAAGCACCAGGTGAAATCACGAAAAAAAAACTTGAACTGCGTGGGTTTCCTCCGGGTGCTCCGGTTTCCTCCCACAGTCCAAAGATGTGCGGGTTAGGTTGATTGGCCATGCTAAATTGCCCTTTAGTGTCCCGGGCTGTGTAGGTTGGAGGGATTAGCGGGGTAAATGTGTGGGGTTGTGCGGATGAGGCCTGGTTGGAATTGGTGTTGGTGCAGACTCGATGGGCCGAATGGCCTCCTTCTGCACTGTAGAATTCTATGATTCCATGATTACTGAAAAGGAAGTCACATTGTTGAAGACACATTTGTCTCACATCACCAGGATAAATACAAGAATGTCAAATTTCAAACAATCACGACAATTTATGCTGCGGGCGGAAAGCATGCTGATTGGTTGACTCTGAATTATTGCCATGGTGAAAGCAGCAGGGAACTACAAGCTCCCCAAGCTCCTGTGTAAGTCAAAAAGGCACAAGGCTTGAGCATTTTGCTTTGGTTTGCAGAGAATGGATCTCTGCACATGGATGTATGTCGCTTCCAGCAGGAGTAAGTGAAGCACTTTACAAGTTCAGTTGGATGTAGCTATTAGTGCACTCAGGATTGCTCAGCACTTGCTGCCCAATTGTAGAATGATGTGGAGATGCCGGTGTTGGACTGGGGTAAACACAGTAAGAAGTTTAACAACACCAGGTTAAAGTCCAACAGGTTTATTTGGTAGCAAAAGCCACACAAGCTTTCGGAGCTCTAAGCCCCTTCTTCAGGTGAGTGGGAATTCTGTTCACAAACAGAGCTTATAAAGACACAGACTCAATTTACATGAATAATGGTTGGAATGCGAATACTTACAACTAATCAAGTCTTTAAGAAACAAAACAATGTGAGTGGAGAGAGTATCAAGACAGGCTAAAAAGATTTGACAATGGACTTCCCTGCAGTGGTGCTGTTTTCTACTGTGGTACGGGGAGAGGCTTGGTTGCTGCTGGTGGTGATGCCGAGTGTCTTAAGTTTCCTGTTCTTGGTGTGCATGTAGATGGTGTAGATTGGTTGACTCTGAATTATTGCCATGGTGAAAGCAGCAGGGAACTACAAGCTCCCCAAGCTCCTGAGTAAGTCAAAAAGGCACAAGGCTTGAGCATTTTGCTTTGGTTTGCAGAGAATGGATCTCTGCACATGGATGTATGTCGCTTCCAGCAGGAGTAAGTGAAGCACTTTACAAGTTCAGTTAAAGACTTGATTAGTTGTAAGTATTCGCATTCCAACCATTATTCATGTAAATTGAGTCTGTGTCTTTATAAGCTCTGTTTGTGAATAGAATTCCCACTCACCTGAAGAAGGGGCTTAGAGCTCCGAAAGCTTGTGTGGCTTTTGCTACCAAATAAACCTGTTGGACTTTAACCAGGTGTTGTTAAACTTCTTACAATTGTAGAATCACATCGAACAGTGGAGGGTTAAAGTTTATTTATTAGTGTCACAAGTCGGCTTACATTAACACTGCAATGAAGTTACAGTGAAAATCCCCTAGTCGCCACACTCCGGCTCCTGTTCGGGTACACTGAGGCAGAATTTAGCATGACCAATGCAGCTAACCAGCATGTCTTTCAGACTGTGGGAGGAAACCGGAGCACCCGGACGAAACCCACGTAGACACGGGGAGAACGTGCAGACTCCGCACAGACAGTGACCAAAGCCGGGAATCGAACCCTGGTCCCTGGCGCTGTGAGGCAGCAGTGCTAACCACTGTGCAGTTTGCAAGCGTGGGTTGGTTGATTACAGTCTGTACTTTGCCTATCCCAAATAACTGGATGAACGTGCTGTTTGATTCAATCAGCCGATCGTAATGTCATGAAAGGTGCTATACAAATGCAAACTCTTACCTTCTCTGAGTTGCATAAATTTCCAATATATTGACCTGAAAGCTGAAACTGTTCTGACCCCAAAAGATGTGATTGCTTTCTTGAATTGCACTGTTTCCTGAGTTAGATTCGCTGAACCCTTCCCATTCCCATCTGACTGGTGAAACATCTGCAAATGATGGGATAGAAGCCTCCTGGTCCAAGGCTGGATTAGGAGCGCTACAAATGTCATTGGTATCTGCTGTTGAAAGTGTCTGGTAAATAGCAGAGGTTTACCATTGGAGTGAATATGCCTGTGGGCAAAGATGAAAGTTCCTATCTCTATTGTTTGATATCGCTAACTGCCTCAGTATTCGTTTTGTTTGTTTTGCTATCAGGAAGTTGTCGTTTCCACGTGTGGGATCTTCTGCCCTGTGCAGCGTGCTTGGCGGTGGCGGTATGCCATTGGCTGGTGGCGGGTTCTTCCAGTCCCGCCGCTGTCAACGGGTTTTCCCATTGTTCGCACCCTGCCCTACTGGGGAACCCGTGCTGGGGGATTGCTGTCAGCAGGAATGGAAGATCCTGTCTGCGGGAATGGAAGATCCCCGTCGGCGGGAATGGAAGATCCCCGTCGGCGGGAATGGAAGATCCCCGTCGGCGGGAATGGAAGATCCCCGTCGGCGGGATTGGAAGATCCCCGTCGGCGGGAATGGAAGATCCCCGTCGGCGGGAATGGAAGATCCCCGTCGGCGGGAATGGAAGATCCCGTCAGCGGGAATGGAAGATCCCTTCAGCGGGACCAGATGATCCCGTTGATGGGAATGGAAGATCCCGTCGGCAGGAATGGAAAATCCTACTGGCGGGAATGGATGATCACCTCTACGGGAATGGAAAATCCCGTTGGTAGGTATTGACAATCCCATCGGTGGGAACGGAAAATCCGGTCAGAAAGAACGGAAGATCCTGCTGGTGGGAAAGCCGGAAGATTTTGTCCACGTGAGGAGCTTGTGGTGGGATGCTGGAACCGATTTGCATTTGGTGCCTGTGGGGGAAAAAAACCCCAGAAAAGTTTTTTTTTGGTTGATAATAAAATGATCCAGTTTGCATCCTATCAAAGGTTACCTTCCTTTGTCAGTTCTGTTGGTTTGGTGAAGGTCCCAGCACATGCTGCAGTGCGAGATTCCGACGGAAATAGCTTTTCCAATCTGAACTGTTCACTCAAGCTTTAAATGGAGAGCAAGGACCTCATTTACTTGAAATGAGGTTGGCCCATGATGCAGCGGCAATGAACACCTACCTCATCAGAGCAGCGTTCTGTATCTCTGAATAGGCCTGATCTAGTGATCTCCATTTCCCAGTGTTCCTGTTTCAAAGATATAAATCCTCTGATCGTAAAATTACATTGTTGGAAAATTGGTTCGCATTATGAGGCAATTAATTAGGATTGCGCAGTGGATAATCTGTATACAGTTATACTGACACTGTAAATCACACACCTGGGATCTATACAGTCCAAATCATCTACTAAATATGAACAGAGGGAGGAATCTATCTTTCACTAAAATAAACCACAAAAATAAAATGTGGTCATATTCAACTAGCCATCGATCCCATCCTTATTCCTCGCCCCTGTCCTGAGTCCCGACTGTTCAGTCTAGGAGTCCTATTACCCCAAACTGAACTTCCAGCTGCATCAATATGACCACCTACTCTGTCCTCCATCACTTGTCTCCACCATTGCCTAGCTGATCCGCTGCGGAAATTCTCATTTTGCCTTGTTATCCCAGACTTGATGATTCCAAAGCTCTGCTTCTGCACCTCCATAAACTGGAGTTAACACTGCTGCCATAGTGGCACAGTGGTTAGCACTGCTGCCTCACAGCGCCGGGGCCCCGGGTTCGATTCCCGGCTTGGGTCACTGTGTGGAGTTTGCATGTTCGCCCCGTATCTGTGTGGGTTTCTTCCGGGTGCTCCGATTTCCTCCCACAGTCCAAAGAGGTGCGGGTTAGGTGCATTGACCATGCTAAATTGCCCCTTAATGTCAGGGGACTAGCTAGGGTTATGGGGATAGGGTCTGGGTGGGATTGTGGTCGGTGCAACCTCGATGGGCCGAATGGCCTCCTTCAGCACTGTTGGATTCTATGTTCTATTCTTTTCTATGTTCAATGTATGGTCCTAAAACGATTTCTGTTCACCCACATCATCCCTGACCAAGGCCCAGGAGGCAAGGAGGCAGCAAGCCACAAGGTAAGGGCAAGGCATCACAGGGAGCAACAAGGGTTGGACGTGAGCACGAAGAAAAGGAGACATGTCCTCTCTCCTGGTCTGGCAGTGGGTCGATGTAAAAATGTTCATCCCAGTTTCATCCTATGGTTCCCCTATATCTCTCTCTCCCTTTTACCTCTTTCAAGCCTTCAACTCTCTGAGATCTCCACGCAACTCCAATTCTGACTTCCTGCGCAACCCTCAGCTTTAATCGCTCTGTCACTGGCAGCCGTGCCTTCAGCTCCCTCAGTCCTAAGATCCAGAATTCCCTCCCTAAACTTCTGTGTCTCTCCCTCCCTTCCCTCTTTCATGACATCTCTTACAGCTATCTCTTTGAGCAAACTTGCTCTGTTACCTCCTTCTGTGGCTCAATGTCAAATCTTGTCAGATGACACTTCTGTGAACTGAAGGCACTATGTAAATGCAAGTTGTTGTAGTGACAAGCAAGTGTTGAGGGCACTTTCCTGCAGGTTGTGTTTTCAATGTTGCGACAGAGGGAGGTTGTGGGGAGACTAGTAACCAGAAACCCAGGCCAACGCTCCTGGGAACAAAAACAGAAAATGCTGGAAAATCTCAGGAGGTCTGACAGCATCTGTGGAGAGAGAATAGAGCTGATGTTTTGAATCTAAATGACCCTTCATCAGAGCAGCTCTGTCCTCTCTCCACAGATGCATGAGATTAACAGGATTAACATGGACTGGGTTGTTCTCTGAAACGTTGTTAGTGGGCTTAAAAAAAGCATTCAAACCTTCCCCCGCCCTGCCATCCCCCCCCCCCACCCCCCCCACCCCCCCGCCCGCCCCCCCCCCCCCCCTCTTCGCTGGCGGGTGGCATCTGATTTGCCCAACCCCCATGACCTCAGCTTTCCCAAACTCCGGGCGTCACATTTAAATGGCACCCCTGCACAGCGCTCGCATTCTCTGCAGCTTAGGACAGCTCCACAGAAGAAATAGCTTCTGAAGGAAGAAAATATGCTGCGCCCAAATTCAGGGTCGGCTCGCTCGAGCGTCTGTTAGACGCAGTCGAGACCTACTGCGATGTTTTGTACCCTCACCCTGTTCTCAGGAGTTCCACCAAGTTGACCAATCCAAAAGGTCGTGAATGTAGCCCAATCCATCACGCAAACCAGCCTCCCATCCATTGACTCTGTCTACACTTGCCGCTGCCTCGACAAAGCAGCCAGCATAATTAAGGACCCCACACACCCCGGACATTCTCTCTTCCACCTTCTTCCTACGGGAAAGATTTACAAAAGTCTGAGGTCACGTACCAACTGACTCAAGAACAGCTTCTTTCCTGCTGCTGTCAGACTTTTGAATGGACCTACCTTGCATTAAGTTGATCTTTCTCTACACCCTAACTATGACTGTAACACTACATTGTGCACTCTCTCCTTTCCTTCTCTATGAACGGTATGCTTTGTCTGTATCGCGTGCAAGAAACAATACTTTTCACTGTGTGTTAATACATGCGACAATAATAAATCAAATCAAAAGCATGGGAGGCGGTCGCAGCGGCACTAATTGCAAGCACCCTGCAAAAGTTGGTTAGCCACCCAGTACAGAAAGAGGATGAATGCTCTCCTCCATTCTGCCAGGGTACGTCAACTCTCACTGGCTCTATCAGGCCCTGCCAACATGATGGCATGTGCCCCACCTGCAGATTGTTCCTCCAGTGTTCCGGATTATCTGGAGAGAAAACTCGGCTCTGGAGTTGGAGAGCTGCACCCTGGTTTTCTCACCTCAGCCAGCACCCTGTGCACAGGGTGGAAATTTCCATCCATGGTTAATACTTGTCAGCATGCTTCATTTTTAACAATGCGTCTTGTCGGTAAATTGGCATTGACGAGTAGCGCTCCGTTATACTCGGCAGAGTAAGATAATCTTAGAAAGGAGCCACAATACTGTTCTGCTTTGTGGCAAAGACAGCATCTCGGAGTGTTTTTCCATGTTGTGACTGGAAAATAATCAGCTGCAGGGCTCATCAACTGAAAATTGAGCTCAAAACTATTTTCATTTGATTTCTGCTTTTACTTTAACTCCTGCGTTATTGGAAGGACCCAGGGCACAGGGATCTACCGATGGCAGTTACTGTCCCCTCGGAAAGATAATTCCGCTGCCCTTTACACTGACTTCCCTCCAAGACTTCATCAGGGCCTGCTTCACCAGCTCTGTGGTAAGTTCTCCCCCCAACTTGGAAAGTGAACCTTGCTGGCTAGGCCAACATTGTTGCCCACCCCTAATTGCCCTTGAGAAGGTAGTGGTGAGCTGCCTTCTCGAACTGCTGCAGTCCACGTGGTGTGGGTACATCCACCGTGCTGTTAGCAAAGGAGGTTCAGGATTTTGACCTAGCGACAGTGAAGGAATGGCGATATATTTCCAGGATATTGCGTGGCTTGGAGGAGAACCTGCAGGTGGTGGTGTTCCCATCCACTTACTGCCACCATTCATCGAGATGGTGAAGGTTGCGGCTTTGGAAGGTGCTGACAAAGAAGCCTTGATGAGTCGCTGCAGTGCAGATATCTGTGCTGCTACCCTGCACTCTTGGTGGTGGGAGTGAATTATGCTGATGGATGGGGTACCAATCAAGCAGGCTGATTTGTCCTGAATGATGTTGAGCTTTGAGTGCTGTTGAAACTGAACTTATCCAGGCAAGTGGAGAGTATTCTAACTCACTCCTGCCTTGTAGATGGTGGACAAGCTCTGGGGAGTCAGGATGTGAGTTATTTGCTGCAGAATTCCCAGCTTCTGACCTGCTCTTGTAGCCACAGTATTAATTATTGTCCAGTTAAGTGGTCAACAGTAACCCCAGGATGTTGGTAGTGGGGGGTTTCAGTGACAGTAATGCAATGGAATGTCAAGGGGCAATGGTTGGATTCTGTTGCTGGAGATGGTCAGTGTCTGATACTTGTGTGGTGTGAATGTTATTTGCCACATATGAGCTCACAACTGATTGCTTTCCAGGTCTTGCAACCTGTGAGCATGATGCAGCGATGCTGGAGTTGGACTGGAGTGGGCACAGTAAGAAGTCTCACAACACCAGGTTAAAGTCCAACAGATGTATTTGGAATCACAAGCTTTCGGAGCACTACTCCTTCATCAGGTGAGTGAACACTGAGTCCAGCAGCGCTCCGAAAGCTCATGATTCCAAATAAATCTGTTGGACTTTAACCTGGTGTTGTGAGACTTCTTACTGAACCTGTGAGCAGGCACTGAATCCAAGGACAGAAATGGAAAATGCTGGAAAATCTCAGCAGGTCTGACAGCATCTGTGGAGAGAGAATAGAGCCAACGTTTCGTGCCTGGATGACCCAACATTGGCTCTACTCTTTCTCCACAAATGCTGTCCGACTTGCTGAGATTTTCCAGCATTTTCTTGTCTTGTTTCAGATTCCAACATTCACAGTATTTTGCCTACTGTTCCCAAAGACTTGTGAATGGTATGGCATACTGTGCAATTATCAACAAACATCTTCTAGAAATGCAGAGAAGGTACGTCACAGAAAGCAGGCCATTCAAACTGCGCCCAGTCTGTGCTGTCACGCAAAAAAATTATTCGAAGTATATTTCCCCATCCTGTTTCTAATTCCCTTCCGTTCCCTTTCTATCATCTGCCTATCCAATCAAATCTTGAATGTTGATATGGTTTGTGCCTCATTCACTAATCATGAACCTTTCCCGATGCGAAGCTTCCCCTGCACTTTTTTCCATGTCTCGGACACTTAATATAATATCCACAGGGGTTTTAACTTGAAATCCCTCAAGTTAAGATGTTAAGAGACCAGGCTAAGATGTTGCCTGGTCTCGAGGGCATTGGGCATGAGGAGAGGTTGAATAAACTAGAAAGGTGGAGGCTGAGGGGAGACTTGATAGAGGTCTACAAAATTATGAGAGGCAGAGACAGGGTGATAGTCAGAGGCTCTTTTCCCAGGGTGTAAGTGTCAGTTGCAAGGGGGCACAGGTTCAAAGTGAGAGGAGGAAAGTTTAAGGGAGATGTGCGGGGGAGGTTTTTCACGCAGAGAGTGGTGGGTGCCTGGAACGCGCTGCCAGAGGAGGTGGTGGAAGCAGGCACATTTGCAATATTTAAGAGGCATCTGGATGGGTACATGAATAGGGAGGGAATAGAGGGATACGGTCCGAGTAAGGGCAGAAGGTTTCCTTTTTAGTTTAGTTACGGCATCATGATCGGCACAGGCTTGAAGGGCTGAAGGGCCTGTCCCTGTGCTGTACTTTTCTTTGTTCTTTTCTTTGTTCTTAGTGGAATTAGGCTGCTTCTTTCTATCCTATCTCATCCCTTCATAATACTTTAACACTTTTATAATATCACCCTATAGTCTGTGTTGTTCGAATGTTACATTTTTTTTCCAAGTCCTTTTGTTCTTGCATTTCCTCACAGCATCCTAATGAACCTGCACATAGCCCCATAAAAACCTCAATATCCTTCCTAAAGCCTAATCCAGAGCAGTCTGAGATCTTATTAATATTTAATAGAAATCCATCATTACTCCTTGACTTCTGTATTCTATACATCTTGCGATAAACCTTAGAATTCCATTAAGTTTTTTATGGCCATATCAACTGAAAGTGCTAGCATCTATTGGAGGACCTCTGATGTGTGGTAATAACTCAACCTTAGCTGCCACACAAGAGACCTTGGTGTCTGCAGAACAAAATATATTTAGGTCCTCATTCATCCCTAGGATTACCAAGCAGTGTTTGCGCTGGGATATTGTAGCACAAAGTGGTTTAAAGCAGCAATTGCTTTCTTGCTTTCGATCCTGCTGCTATTGTTAATGGAAATGAATTGAAGTTTGGAATATTGGAATTGTTCGATGGGGCGAGAAGAAAAACCCCATTTGCAAAGCATTTTGTTCCAAGGTAGTAAGTTGTACTGGCAGGAGAGGAAATGCTGATTTTGTTGTGCTGATGTCTGATACCATTTAATTGGCCTTCCAGTTGAATTTTCAAAGCCTACTGCCATTATCATCAAACGACACGGCCATAAGTTTTAATATGTGACATATTTCAACTCTTGGCGGAACTGATTGCCTAAAACTGAAGGGTTAAAGTCATGGTTAAAATATGCCAGCAATGTACAACATCTGGGAAGGTTAAAGACAGTTAATATTTCAGACTGAGACCCTTTGTCAGAAATGATAAAGTCATAAGTGAGTTATGTCTAGTCCCGACCACGATTGATATAAAGCATCTGCTATTCCACAAACTGTCTGGCGTGTGGAATTTTGTCATCTTCAGTAGCTCTCTGTCTCTGAGCAGAACTTGACCCACGAGTGCCTGAAGTAGAGGGGAAGCAGATCCTAACCGTTTATGGGTCAGTTTTAGGTCCATGGGGAATCACTGATTGATCTCTCTATGGGGCTCAGTGAGTATGAGTTCCCCTGGTAGTAGGCAGTGGGCTCATTACCTGAGCCTTTTTTAAGGTAGGCCCAGGACTGGGCCTGCTGCACTGTAGTCCCAGGCAGGGACTAGTGTGTGTACACCACCACAGTAGTGTTTTTACTTTGCTTTCAGTAATAAACTATGTTCCTTTCCGGTCAGGCTTCCTGAGTTATTACAGTTAGGAGGCTGCATTCCGGTTCATTGTTGGGACTCGATACTATCAGTGCCCCGTCTGGATACTGGTTCAATCCGGCTTCTGATTCAGAATTCTGGTGAATTGCTACAGGTTTATATCATCCACCTTGTATTAAGCTGGAGCAGAAAGCAGTGCAGTTTCCCAACTGCAAATGAAGCTGATCAAGAACAGAACCAAACCACTTTTGAAATGAACCCAATTTAATATTTCTGCACATTTGAAATTTGAAAAATAATGCCATGTCATTCTAAACACTGCGATGGTCCAGGTTCTTCTCATTGTTGAAGTTGTTGTTGTCTCAAGTAGCTGCTACCACTGTTTTTACTGAGGAGAAGGATGTCGTTAGGCCTGTCTATGGAGGAGGTTAAAGGAGTACTGGAAGCACATAAGTTTATCCGGGTGGAGTACTGAGCAAGTTAACTTGCCCCATTTGGAGAGCAGGGTGTGAAAAGGTATAGGGCGGCATGGTGGCACAGTGGTTAGCACTGCTGCCTCACAGCACCAAGGACCGAGGTTCAATTCCGGTCTCGGGTCACTGTCTGTGTGGAGTTTGCACATTCTCCCTGTGTCTGTGGGTTTCCTCCGGGTGCTCCGGTTTTCTCCCACACTCCAAAGATGTGCAGATTAGGTGGATTTACCATGCTAAATTGCCCCTTAGTGTCAGGGGCGCTAAAGTTTAAAGTTTATTTATTAGTCACAAGTAAGGCTTACATTAAAACTGCAATGAAGTCACTGTGAAATTCCCCTAGTTGCCATAGTCTGGCGACTGTTCGGGTCAATGCACCTAACCAGCACGTGTTTCAGACTGTGGGAGGAAACCGGAGCACCCTAGGGAAATCCACACAGACATGAGGAAAATATGCAAACTCCACACAGATAGTGACCCGAGCCGGGAATCGAACCTGGGTCCCTGGCGCTGTGAAGCAACGGTGCTCACCACTGTGCTACCGTGCCGCCCCAAGCTAGGGTAAATGCATGGGGTTATGGGGATAGGGCCTGGGTGGGATTGTGGTCGGTGCAGACTCGATGGGCTGAATGGCCTCCTTCTGCACTGTGGAATTCTATGATTCTATGAATTGACAGGGTGAGAATCGGGGAGATTGATGACTTGTCTCTTCTGATTCTGCACATTATTTTGCAGGGTGACAATGTCATTATGATCAGAGTAAACCCAATATACTTTTCATTTTTTGCTCATTGGTCTATGATTTCTTTGACCAGCCGGTGGTTCCCTCATTGATGAACTGGTATTTTTTGAAAAACCCAGTGCAGATTTTCATTTGCGTTGCGTGTTCTGTAGAGGGATTGTTCCCATCATGCAAACCTCAACCGGTAGTAATAATTATTCTGTGTCTTATCTATGGGAGATAAATGATTGCTGATTTTATGAGATCGGCGCAATCATTGATGTGCTGGCCATTGCAATTTGACATTTGTATGGAGAAACATTGGAATGGTGTTGAGGTTGTCCAATTCTGATGAGCAAGAGCTTGGCTCAGTTAGTTAAAAGAAAAGTCAGAAGGGTGTGGATTCAAGTCCCACTCCTGAGGTTTGGCCACATAATCCAGGCCAACGCCTTCATGCAGTACACTAGGGATGCTGCATTGTCAGTGGTGTTGTGTATTTGGATGACCAGAATCCACCAGAGTAAAAGGAGAATGTGGATTATGTTCACAACAGATGGCACCTCTATCTGCCTGTTCAAGTTGACTTAAAATAACTCCTGGAACGACTTGAAGAGCAAACAATCCTTCCTGTATCTATCTGTCCTTCACCCGATCATTTGAGAGCTCTGGAGTGGTCGCCCCTGCCACTTCTCGAGTTGCCCCAGGTCCAGGTAAAGGTCACATGCCCTGCATTACAATGCCCTGCATTCTGCCTGTGGAAGAACCAGCAAAGTTTTAGTGATGATGGCAGGGAAGCTGGAACTCTGAGAGATATCGGGCTGCTTACATGCAGAGAATCTTTCACACAGCGAACTGCTGCTTCCTTTAAGCACATGGGAAGAAAGCTATGGGAAACCACCTGGTGTAAGCTTTTTCCTGGTCATATTATTCACTGATGTTGAAAATGTCTCTTATGAGCCTGAAGAGGAAAATGCAGGACCTCCAGATGTGGAGAAATATATGTTGCTTCAGAAGGAACTCATCAAATGCAGACAATAAAAATATAACAAAACTTACTCCAACTTATAAATCAAAGAAAGGGTTTAATAAAGAAACTTCATTTCTCCAAACTTGGGGCCTCACCCTGGGGCCACTCCAAGCTCCCCACAATTCCAAACAGGGTCTTATTTATAGGGAGTCAGCTGTCAGCTGACTATTACATCATTCTGTAGTTGGTTCTATGGTTTACTGGGTCAGCTGACATTTACAGCTTGTTACCATTGGTCACATTATATCCAATGCAAAGTTGTCACCGGTTACATTCTGGGCAGATCACCAATACACGAAATGCAATTTGAAATTTTGTACATCTCCTTTACTGTTTGTGGCAGATTGCTGTGACCAATTCGAATGTCATGTTGCTGAACATCAAGAAGAAGAAAAATGACTTGAGTTATCATGACCACCAGTTTTTAAAATTCTTTCATGGGATGCGGGCGTCACTGGCTGGGCCAGCATTTGCTACTCATCCCTGATTGCTCTTGAATTGCGTGGCTTACTAGACCATTTCAGAGGGCACTTAAGAGTCAAACACATTGCTGTGGGTCTGGAGTCACATGTAGACCAGACCAGGTAAGGTGGGCAGATTTCCTTCCCTAAAGGACATTAGTTACCTCAAAGCTCTCTGCATCCAGTGAAGTGCTTTTGAAGTGCGGTCAATGTTGTAATATAGGAAGCGTGGCTGACAGCTTGCACCACAGAAAATGCCCACACACAGCAATATGACAATGACCTGATGATCTGTTTTTGTGATATTATTTGGGGGATAAATATTGGGTATAAACACCTGGGATAACCTCCCCAGCCTTCCCTCAGTATACTGCCTTGGGTTCTTTTACATTCACCTGAGAATGACTGCATTTGAAAAGTCATCCAGTGGGCTTCTTGAGGTTGTAATGAGGTGCAGTACAAGTTATTACCTTCCGACACTGTATCAGTGTAGACCGTAGAGAAAAGATATCCTTTTGTCCAGTTGCACATCCTAATACATATGTGCACTTACACCCGGTAAACAGTAGATTAAACTGTACCTCCCAATAATTTGATGTTGCAAAAGTTGTGAATCTTCTTGAGAAGCAGAATTGGAGAAACTAAAGATGATAAAATCACGCCTCAGTAAGCACCCCTCATTCACCCACACTATATAGAATTCCTGACAGGAATAGTTAGAGAACTCCATTCATCCATCTCCCATATCAATTGTACATTCACCTTAATAAAGCCTGCTTTAACCTTGCAATCTTCTCAATGCCTTTCAACCAGTGAAGCTTCTGCATACACTTCAACCTGACTTGTTCAGTTGGGCAAACTGATCTACAAGAGTCTGCAATGAATCCCTCCCGCAGATGGGATTTGAGGGTTGCCATTATTCGCTAATGGTTCACCTTGACTGTGACCTCCTCGGCTAAAAGTCACTTCTCTGTGTAAAATAAAGTAGCAGGTCTGGCAACACTGCGACAGAAAAATGTACGTTAACGCTTTGGGTTAAACCCTCGATCGAAAAGAGCTGCTGTGCAGATCCAGTATTCTCTGATTGTAGAATTGCAGCATTCATGATTTTTTTTTATTTGCTTCTCCTCCTCTGTGTACTTGGGTCTTCAGCCAGGTTTCAGTATTTTAAACACAGCTCCTTGTGCTGCAGTTCCATGTCTGTGATTGTCAGCCACTGAGCTCAGGGCGGGTATCATTGACAGAGAAGTGGAATCTCCAACTGGGTTGTCTTGGGGTCAAATGAGTCATAGTTTCCTGATGAACAGTAGGTAAAATAAACACAAAATACTGTGGGTGTTGGAGAGGAACTGAGCTAACGTTGTGTGAAAGCCTAGAAGATGCAGCACCTGCCTTTTCACCATCCAAGGCCCCAAGCTCACCTCTGACAGTTTAATGTACTGTGTTCACTGCTCACAATACGGCCTCCTCTACATGGAGGAACCAAGCCGAGACTGGGTGACCAGTTTGCAGAACAGTCCAAATATAATATAAAATAAAATATAATCCTTAGCTTCCTGTTGTCCATCATTACAATTTTCTACCTTATTTCCATTCTGACCTTTCTGTCCTTAGCTTGCGACAGTGTTCCACAGAGCTCAGTGACTTGAAGAACATCTTTCAACCAGGTGATTTCTAGCCTTCCAGACTCAACATTAAGTTCAACAACTTTAGACCATAACTTCGGTCCCCATTTTGTTTCATATCGTTTTGCCGGTTTGGTTTTGACTCTTATTTCTTTTTTAATTGTTTTTCTTTGCATTCAGATGGCCGTTATTCTGCTGTCCATATCTCTTCTAGCCATAGTTTTTATTTGCTTCCTTGTCCCATTATCACTTCCTTAAGTCTTGCACCATGAAATCTTTTGCTGTTTCATCTCTCCTGTCCTCCACCCTATCACACATACCCTCCCTTTTGTTCTTTTCCCCCACCCTCCACCCTTTTCACTTGCTGAAAACCTGTTACATTTCTAATTGGTGAAAGGCCACAGATCTGAAACGTTAACTCTGTTTGCTGCCAGACCTGCTGAGCGTTTCTAGAATGTTCTGTTTTTAGAACAGCAGTTAGAATCATAGAATCCTTCAGTGCAGAATGAGGCCATTCAGCCCATCGAGTCTGCACCGACCACCATCCCACCCAGCCCCTATCCCCATAACCTCATGCATTTACCCTAGCTAGTCCCCCTGACACCAAGGGGCAATTTAGCATGGCCAATCCACCTAACCCGCACATCTTTGGACTGTGGGAGGAAACCGGAGCACCTGGAGGAAACCCACGCAGACACAGAGAGAACGTGCAAACTCCGCACAGACAGTGACCCAAGCGTGGAATCGAACCCGGGTCCCTGGCGCTGTGAGGCAGCTGTGCTAACCACTGTGCCACCCTGCCACCAAATTAATGTCACCTCTTCTAATTGCACATCTTTTCTCCTTTACGGCAGAAAACCTTGACATGACAGGTATTTTAATGTCACGTTGGATGATGGTCCGACACCTCATTGAATCCTCGTGTCTCTGGACAGCAGGAGACAGTTCTTGTTTTGATTTGATTGGATTTGTTATTGTCACATGTATTGGGATACAGTGAAGAGTATTGTTTCTTGCGCGCTATACAGACAAAACATACCATTCATCGAGTACATAGGGGAGAAGGAAGGGAGAGGGTGTCGAATATAGTGTTAGACTCACAGCTAGGGTGTAGAGAAAGATCAGCTTTATATAAGATAGGTCCATTCAAAAGTCTGATGGCAGCAGGAAAGAAGCTGTTCTTAAGTCCCCACTCAAAAACCCGCATTTACTTAAAGAATGCAGTAAAAACAAATTCAGCATAAAATATAACTTGAAGCCATAGTTGTCAAAAAGTTTGTCGAGTCCAGAAAAAAACATGGGGGAAGAAAATCATTTGGCAGGTAACTAGTCTGGAAGCCTCATTCATTCTTCTCGGCTTGAATGGAAGTGGAAGAAATGAGCTTGCAATAAAACGGGCACCTCGCTTCATAGCCACACGTTTTTTCCTTTAGTTTTGGAACTGACTCAAAGCCACGTGGCCATGTTTGCATTTCTTTCAGGATTTGATCTCCGCCTCCCCTCAGTGAATTTTTCTGGCATGTCTTACTGTGGCAGATAAAATGTCTGGAGCTAAGGCGCGCTTGTGAGTTGAGGAAACTGAAAACCAGTGAGGCATTATAAGGCACCCGACTCAGACATTTACCCATGCGCATTGGCCAAAATGATGGCTAACCTTTCCTCATTAAACCAGTCATTTGGTTACATTTGGAACACTCTCTTTAATGCCAGCAATCTATCAAGCTGGAGTCATTACCCAGAGAGAAAATACAGTAAAAATGGAGAAACAAGAATACTGGTCGGAACTGGTCTTGTATACTTTAAAATGGAATACCAGTAAAATGGGGAAATAAGAATACTGGTCCCAAATGGTCTTTTATACTTTAAAATGGAACACCAGTAAAATGGAGAAATATCGGTCCAAACTATTTTTTCCTTCTGGGTAATACTAACATCAGGGGCTATTGTGCTGAGGCATGGGTGAACAAGTTCATATATTGCGAGTATGTCACTTTAGGCTGACTCCATGCATACCTTCATGGCTAAGTGCCCACTGACCCTACATGAGGCCTCGGCGATGACTCACATCTTCCCCTCTGCTATGGTGCAAGGCCAGTTTAAAGCAGGATATGAGTTGGAACTCACATTAGCTTAAAGTGAAGGTATAATATTAGGTCATTTGATTCGCCTCCATTGAAAATCTTAAAACCAAACAGCGTATTTTGACTGAATCATTTATTTGTAATTAAAGACATAGGCAGAGTTTGATATTGTGTGGAGCATTGTTTAGAAAAGAAAGGCTTCCCCTATTTATAAGGAAGCTCTGAATGCTTTCAATGGAATCAGTTTCACAATGAATTTGGACTTTTGTCAGGTAATGGTTTTAAAGCGTTCACAGCAGATATAATCCGTCTTTCGGGAAGAAACCTTGTGTTATAGGTGGCATTTCCTGCATCTTCAGTTTTCTTTGGCAACAGTGCAGGTAATTCTAGATTTATTGTTCTCCAGGAAATGTAGACTCACTAGAGTCTTGCTGATGGTAACTATGTCAGTAGCCCTTTACAATAATTTTCCAACACTTTCCTCTCTCCCTTTCCTTTACTTCATAATCTCTTTGCACCACATGCCAGTCAAGAACGTACACACACCCAGAACTCAAGTCAGTTTTATTCCATAGCTGGGCATTGGAAGGTGTGCTATACCAGCCTGGATGAATCCCAATTTTCCTCCTTTCCCCGCGGGACTTCCATCCCATTGCTTTCACATGACACGCATCAGATTGTGAGCTTGATGTGGAGAATCATGAATGTGGCCTCACATTCTCCTAGTCTTTGGCCCAACATACTGGAGTTCCACTGTGCTGTATCATCATATCATTCTTCTTCATTTCTCTCCCTTTTCGAAAAATATATCTCCTCTTCCATCTAAGATTTCTCTGCCTTTGTGCAGAGATCTCAAATACTGGCAACCTAGTAGGTGACCTAGTTCAGTCATCTCGTGGCCGTGGAGGTAGGCGTTTTTTGAATTATTTCATGGGACGTGGGTGCTGTTGGCTAAGACCAGGATTTATTGCCCATCCTTAATTCCCATTGAGAAAGTGATGCTGAGCTGCCTCCTTGAACCACCACAGTCCATGTGGTGTTAGTCCATCCACAGAGCTGTTAGGGATGGAGTTCAAGGATTTTTACCCAGTGACAGTGAAGGAACGGTGATATAGTTCCAAGTCAGGATGGTTGAGGGGCAGGTCCAGGTGGTGCTGTTCCTGTGTCTGTCTGCTGCCTTTGTCCTTCTAGATGGGATTAGTCTGTTTGAGCCTCTAGGTTGCAGTTCAGTGAAAGAGACATGAGTTCTGCTTCTTCATAAATTATCTTTATTTCTTTGATCTAACTCCACATACAATTCTCCATCAACACCCAGTGCCACCTGTGGCCCCTTTATGTATCAGTGACTTCTATTGAAGAATTGACATCAAATTAGGACTTAATTGGAAGATCTGTTAACCCATTTCTAACATGGTCATGGATTTGGAAGGAGCTGTCTCATCCAGGCAAGTGGAGAGTGTTCCATTACACTCCTGCCTGGGATAAAGTGTGGACAGGCTTTGGTGAGTCAGGATGCTTGAGTTGGACAGTTTTTTATTCAATTTTTCACAGCATTTGAGATATGAGGACCGTACACTTTTAGAGATAATTGTTGTCTTTGGTTCTAATCTTTATTATTTGACCAGATAGATTATAGTGTGAAGTCTTGAGAAATATTTTGTTCAAATGGGAGTTGATGTCAAAAGTTACTGAGCGACTGTACAGGAAGATCCAGGATGATTATGTTATATTAAATACATAATTGGTGCCTTTCTTGCTTTCTATCTAGTGGTCAGATTTCCATTGGAACAATCTCACTCATGGCTGATGTTTTAATGTTGTTTCATTTTGAAGCATTAATTGTAGCCACACTGGCCAAGCTGAAATGTTTTTAATCCTCAGTAGAAGTTCAAAGGCTTTTATGTTAATTGTAACAACATGTATTTATATAGAACCTTTTAACAAAAATTCCCAATGCACTTCACAGGGGTATCATTAAACAAAATATGACACATAAGGAGATATTCAGCCAGGTGACCAAATGTTTGATCAATAAAGTAGATTTCAAAGATCATAGAAACTCTACAGTAGAGAAGGAGTCCATTTGGCCCATCGAATATCCAACAGAGAACAGAACTATCAGCCGGAATCCTCCAGTCTCATACTCCCCATCACTGCTACCAGCAAGAACGAAGAATTTTGGTTCTCAGCCGAAGCTCCATTCACTGCAGCGGGTCTGGAGAATCCCAACCGTGGACAGGGTTGGCAAATTCTGACAACGTTTCAAATCTGGATGACTCTTCGTCAAGAGCTCTGATGAAGAGTCATCCAGACTTGAAACATTAGCTCTGTTCTCTCTCCACAGACACTGTCAGACTTGCTGAGATTTTCCAGCATTTTCTGTTTTTGTTGTAGGCAGGTCAGAGTTTATCCTAAAGGAGGAAAGCGAGGTGCAGACAGAGAGGTGTAGGTGGAATGTTAAAAATTGAGGATGCTCAAGAGGTCAGAATTGGATTAGCGGAGAAATCTTGGAGAGTTGTGGGGATGGTGGAGTTTACTGAGATAGGGAAGAATGAGGCCTTCCTTAAGGAGAAAAAAAATACTGGCATCTGAGTGGTCCTGATTTCAAGTGCTTCATGATTAGCTGCAGTGATTTCAGTTGCCTAAGCTCTGGAATTCCATCCCTAAATCTGTCTACCACTTTACCTCTCTCTCCTCCTTTAAGATGCTCATTAACACTGACCTCTCTGGCCAAGATTTTGGTCATCTGTCTTCATAGATCATAGAATCCTTACAGTGCAGGAGGAGGCCATTTGGCCCATCGAGTTTGCACTGACCACAATCCCACCCAGGCCCTATTCCCGTAACCTCACATATTTACCCTGCTAATCCCCCTGACACTCGGGTCAATTTAGCATGGCCAATCAACCTAACCCACACATCTTTGGACTGTGAGAGGAAACCGGAGCACCCGGAAGAAACCCACACAGACACGGGGAGAACATGCAAACTTCACACAGCCAGTGACCTGAGGCTTGAATTGAACCCGGGTCCCTGGTGCTATGAGGCAGCAGTACTAACCACTGTGCTACCATGCCACCCAAAGTTAGTATCTTGTTGGCATCTTTGTCAGATTATTGTTGATAACGCTTTTGTTGAGCGCTTTGCGATGCTTTACTATTTTAAAGGCACTATATAAATGCAAGTTGTTGTTCGTGTTGGCGGTGGTGATAGTCTGTACTTTAATTCTAGTGCTCCACATGAAACCTTTCTCCTTTTGAACATAGATCACATGCTCCATTATAACTCCAATAACATCATCACTGCTCTGCAATATTTGTGCCACTGGTTCATTCCAGACTAAACATGAGGTACAGAATGAGAACATCAGAGAATCAGTAAAGCAACTAACAAATATCTCTATAAATGCACGTGTTTCAAATGTAATTTAAATATGCTTAACATGAAACATCTGCGTCAGATGTGGCTCAGTGGTAGCATTCTAACTTGAGTCAGAGGGCTGTATTATTCCATATTAATAAACACCCTCCACCCCACCCCAACCCCGCCAGGTACTGAGCCCCCGCCGTATATTTCAAGTCATGCTGATGTGACATCATACCAGCGCGGTTTACAACAGGTTCATCCAGACGTGAACCTGCCGTGCAGATCCCCCCCCAAGGCTGTGAAGATGAGTAAACCCTCCAGGGGGGGACGACAGACATGACCAGGCAATGGCCTGGCACTGCCCTCAGTACTGGTTTGCATTGCCAGGTTGGCACCATGCCCCCACCCCCTGCATGATTGTGTAAAACACACCCAGCTCTTTCTTTGTGAAGAGTGTGGTAAGATCTGGAGAGAAACATGCCCACTTTCTCTTCAGAACCCACACTCTGCCATCCTTTGGTAAGATTCCCCCCAAAGTCTACTTTTAATTCCGATTTTTTAAAATTTCAGATTATTGGTAAATTCAACTTTTTAAGCACTTTATTTACACTTTGCAGTGTCATTTCTGCAGTTTATTTGAACTTATTTATAAGAAAATAACAACTGCGTCAATTGCACCTAAAGTTTTTGAGTTAATCTGCAAATATCAGACTTCCTGTAAATGTTGCACCTTCTGTAAATGGCATGCTTTCTGTAATGTCACACCTCAGGTGACACATTCCAGTGTAGCCTGTCCTCTAATGCATCATGAGAAGCTCCACAAGAGAGCTGCTGGTATGTTATTGGCAAATATCATGTCTTGTGCATATAATGAATAATCGCTTGTGTATATATGTTACATGGTAAATAATTCCTGAAGGAGGACAATAATGAAATGAAAGAACTACAGAACATTACTATGTATAAGTGTCCACATACGCTAATGGTGTACATTTTGATTTGATTTGATTTATTGTCACATGCATTAACATACAGTGAAAAGTATTGTTTATTGCGCGCTATACAGACAAAACATACCGTTCATTGAGAAGGAAAGGAGAGAGTGCAGAATGTAGTGTTACAGTCATAGCTAGGGTGTAGAGAAAGATCAACTTAATGCGAGGTAAGTCCATTCAAAAGTCTGACAGCAGCAGGGAAGAAGCTGTTCTTGAGTC
Organism: Mustelus asterias; assembly: GCF_964213995.1. Classification (NCBI taxonomy): domain Eukaryota; kingdom Metazoa; phylum Chordata; class Chondrichthyes; order Carcharhiniformes; family Triakidae; genus Mustelus; species Mustelus asterias. The sequence continues at coordinate 15,751,058 of NC_135801.1, read as the reverse complement.
GGTTGGTGTGTGACCTCAGACTTTTGGATCCTTTTCCCGAAGGAAGAAGTTGGAAGAGAGAATGTCTGGGGTGCGTGGGGTCCTTAATTATGCTGGCTGCTTTGCCGAGGCAGTGGGAAGTGGAGACAGAGTCAATGGATGGAAGGCTAGTTTGCGTGATGGACTGGACTGCATTCACGATCTTTTGTAGTTCCTTGCTGTCTTGGGCAGAGCGGGAGCCATACCAAGCTGTGATACAACCAAAAATAATACTTTCTATGGTGCATCTGTAAAAGTATAAGTACATTTGTGTACATGGCTGAGAAAATAGTTGTTGCTGTTGTGAATTGCTTTGTGGAATTAAATTTTTCCGTTGTGGAACGTAATCTTTTTAAGTGATATTGGTCTGTTTGTATTGGTATGCAGCGATCCTTCTGTCTTGATTATTTGCCTCTTGCAGAGGGTTTTGATTTTTGTTTAACCTTTTTTTTGAGTTGATGTTTTCTTTAGAACCCTTGAGTTGCTCAAGTTGACAGAGGCCTCTAACAGTGGGTCGCTGAAAGCAAAGCCCCATATCATAGCAACCAATGTTTCAGCTATACCGGGGCAATGAGAACTCAATCGCACATTGTTCACTCTGGCAAGATGTTGGATTATTTAATGTTGACGCAGTCACTGAGACAGTCAAGAAGTTAAGTTTAAGAAGAACTCCCAGGCCATTAGGTCTCCTTAGAACTTCTAAAACTTTGCATTGCAAATATACTGCAGTGGGTGTGAAGCTGGCAGCTGCACTTGGATATATCCTTCTGGTATTATTAAGGTGTTGAATGAACAGGCTAACTATCTGAAGAGAAAATAGAATCCCTAAAGTGAAGAAGGAGGCCATTGAGCCCATCGTGTCTGCACAGACTCTCCAAAAGGGCATCTTACCCAGGCCCATACCCGTGCCATAATCCTGTGACCCCGAGCATTTACCATGGCTAATTCACCTAACCTACACACTTTTGGACACTAAGGGGCAATTTAAGTTTAAGTTTATTTATTTAAGTTTGTATATTAATCACAAGTAGTCTTACATTGACATTGCAATGAAGTTACTGTGAAAATCCCCTAGTCGCCACACTCGGATGCTTGTTCGCATACACTGAGGGAAAATTTATCATGGTCAATCCACCTAACCTGCACATCCTTGGACACAAAGGGGCAATTTAGCATGGTAAATCTTTGGACTGTGGGAGGAAAATGGAGCATCCGGAGGAAACTTATGCAGACTTGAAGAGAATGCGCAGTCTCCACACAGACAGTCACCCAAGGCCGGAATCGAACCCGGGTCTTTAGCACAGTAAGGCAGCAGTGCTAACCACTGTGCCACCATGGTGCCCTAATAGTTGTAAAAGTTTGCAGAGAAATGACATGAATTTCTTTTGATAGCTTGTAAGGTATTTCAGACAACACCTCTCAACTTGTTTGAGGGCTACACAATCTGAATCTGAGGATTATCTCACCCACACTGAAAATATTTCAACGGTGCCTACTTGCTTCATGGCTGTAGCTACGTCCATTACCCAGAGAAACACAAATGAAGGAAAGGATCTGGAATGGAAGGCATTATAAAAATGCTCAGCGATCACTTGTACAGTTTTTATACACAGCCTTGTCTCTTCAGACCTGATGTACCCTGGGAAGCTTTATTCTAGAGTCATAGAGGTTTACAGCATGGAAACAGGCCCTTCGGCCCAACTTGTCCATGCCACCCTTTTTTTTTAAAACCCCTAAGCTAATCCCAATTGCCCACATTTGGCCCATATCCCTCTATACCCATTGTACCCATGTAACTATCTAAATGCTTTTTAAAAGACAAAATTATACCCGCCTCTACTACTACCTCTGGCAGCTTGTTCCAGACACTCACCACCCTCTGTGTGAAAAAATTGCCCCTCTGGACACTTTTGTATCTCTCCCCTCTCACCTTAAACCTATGCCCTCTAGTTTTAGACTTCCCTACCTTTAGAAAAAGATATTGACTATCTAGCTGATCTGTGCCCCTCATTATTTTATAGACCTCTATAAAATCACCCCTCAGCCTCCTACGCTCCAGAGAAAAAAATCCCAGTCTATCCAGCCTCTCCTTATAACTCAATCCATCAAGTCCCGGTAGCATCCTAATAAATCTTTTCTGCACTCTTTCTAGTTTAATAATATCCTTTCTGTAATAGGGTGACCAGAATTGCACACAGTATTCCAAGTGTGGCCTTACCAATGTCTTGTACAACTTCAACAAGACATTCCAACTCCTGTATTCAATGTTCTGACCGATGAAACCAAGCATGCTGCATGCCGTCTTCACCACTCCGTCCACCTGTGACTCCACTTTCAAGGAGCTATGAACATGCACCCCTCGATCTCTTTGTTCTGTAACTCTCCCCAACGCCCTACCATTAACTGAGTAAGTCCTGCCCTGGTTCAATCTACCAAAATGCATCACCTCGCATTTGTCTAAATTAAACTCCATCTGCCATTCGTCAGCCCACTGGCCCAATTGATCAAGATCCTGTTGCAATTGGAGATAACTTTCTTCACTGTCCACTATGCCACCAATCTTAGTGTCATCTGCAAACTTACTAATCATGTCTCCTATATTCTCATCCAAATCATTAATATAAATGACAAATAACAGTGGACCCAGCACTGATCCCTGAGGCACACCGCTGGTCACAGGCCTCCAGTTTGAACAACCACCCTCTGGCTTCTGTCAAGGGGCCAATTTTGTATCCATTTAGATACCTCGCCCTGGACCCCATGAGATTTAACCTTATTAACCTTGATTGCTCTTTTTAATTGACTAGTTACTGCACATCTATAAAAGTCTGAGTTCCAAGGTGGTATACAGTGCAGTCATCAACAGGACATTGAGGCTTAAAGGGTTAAATTATGAGGACAGGTTGCATGAACCTAGTTTGTATCCCCCTGTGCTTCGAAGGTTGTCTGGTTGAGGTGCTTAAAAATGAAGAAGAGAATCAATTTCCTGCGGGTGCTTTGGTTTCCTCCCACAGTCAAAAGATGTGCAGGTTAGGTGGCTTGTGGGCAGCACGGTGGCACAGTGGTTAGCACTGCTGCCTCATAGCGCCAGGCACCCTGGTTCAATTCCTGCCTTGGGTCAAAGAACAAAGAACAATACAGCACAGGAAACAGGCCCTTCGGCCCTCCAAGCCTGTGACGCTCCTTGGTCCAACTAGACCAATCATTTGTATCCCTCCATTCCCAAGCTGCTCATGTGACTATCCAGGTAAGTCTTAAACGATGTCAGCGTTTCTGCCTCCACCACCCTACTTGGCAGTGCATTCCAGGCCCCCACCACCCTCTGTGTAAAAAACGTCCCTCTGATATCTGAGTTATACTTCGCCCCTCTCACCTTGAGCCCGTGACCCCTCGTGATCGTCACCTCCAACCTGGGAAAAAGCTTCCCACTGTTCACCCTATCTATACCCTTCATAATCTTGTACACCTCTATTAGATCTCCCCTCATTCTCCGTCTTTCCAGGGAGAACAACCCCAGTTTACCCAATCTCTCCTCATAGCTAAGACACTCCATACCAGGCAACATCCTGGTAAACCTTCTCTGCACTCTCTCTAACGCCTCCACGTCTTTCTGGTAGTGCGGCGACCAGAACTGGACGCAGTACTCCAAATGTGGCCTAACCAGCGATCTATACAGCTGCATCATCAGACTCCAGCTTTTATACTCTATACCCCATCCTATAAAGGCAAGCATACCATATGCCTTCTTCACCACCTTCTCCACCTGTGTTGCCACCTTCAAGGATTTGTGGACTTGCACACCTAGGTCCCACTGTGTTTCTATACTCCTGATGACTCTGCCATTTATTGTATAACTCTGTCACTGTCTGTGTGGAGTCTGCCTGTTCTCCCCGTGTCTGTGTGGGTTTCCTGTGGGTGCTCCAGTTTCCTCCCACAGTCAAAAGATGTGCAGGTTAGGTGGCTTGTGGGCAGCACGGTGGCACAGTGATTAGCACTGTTGCCTCATAGCGCCAGGCACCTTGGTTCAATTCCCAGCTTGGGTCACTGTCTGTGCGGAGTTTGCACGTTCTCCCCATGTCTGCGTGGGTTTCCTGTGGGTGCTCCGGTTTCCTTCCACAGTCCGAAAGATGTGTTGGTTAGGTGGATTGGCCATGCTGAATTCTCCCTCAGTGTACCCGAACAGGCGCCGGGGTGTGGCAACTAGGGGACTTTCACAGTAACTGCATTGCAGTGTTAATGTAAGCCTACTTGCGACACCAATAAATAAACTTAACCCTAAAATGTAAACTACGAGCCCTATTAAATTTCTAGAATTAAATTCTGGTTTCCTCCCACAGTCTGAAAGACGTGCTGGTTAGGGTGCATTGACCCGGACATGCATCGGAATGTGGCGACTAGGGGAATTTCACAGTGACTTCATTGCAGTGTTAATGTAAGCCTTACTTGTGACTAATAAATAAACTTTTTTACTTCATGAAATTAAAAACAGTGGACTACATTCCCCCCCAAAAATTGTACTTTAATGAAGGAAATTCTTTGAGTTGTGCAGTATTGAGCAGTGTTTTTGTGTTTGTCCTTTCAGTGTCCGTCTGAAGACAGCCCTAGTCTGAAATGAGAAGAATCACGAGGACTGAACCATTTGGTACAGAGCCGGATGGTGTTGCTGTCAAGTTATTCTGGACTGATTAACTGGATTGGCACTCGCAAACGATCAGATGTGGCTAAGGATGATGCGGAGAGGAATGCCAACCTGGATTTGGCGGCTAGCTATGATATTGGTTCTCCTGTGTTGTATAGTTTCATTGTTGTACATGTTAGCATGCACGCCAAAGATGGAAGATGGGCAGCCCGTACTGCCAAGGGTCAGCGAGCCGACCGGAAAGGATAACTTTCAAGCGTTGCTCGAGGAGCGCGAGGAGCAACACCGTAACTACATCACCAGCTTGAAGAGACAAATCGCACAACTGAAGGAGGAACTGCAGGAGAGGAGCGAGCAGCTGAAAGCCGTGCAAGATCGCTACGGCGACTCGCTGGGTGCTAATATCGACCGCAGCAGTCCGGAGAAAACTCAGGCAGGCCTGCTCGAATACCTGCACTCTCAGATCGACAAGGCGGAGGTCCACTCCGCCATCAAACTGCCCACGGAGTATTCGGTGATACCGTTCGAGAGCTTCACTTTGCAGAAGGTGTACCAGCTGGAAATGGGCCTGACGAGGCACCCAGAGGAGAAACCTGTCCGTAAGGACAAGCGCGACGAGCTGGTGGAGGCTATCGAAGTTGCACTAGAATTCCTGAACACTGCCGAAGATGAAGAAGCGACGAATCAGCGCATGCACGCCGCCGCTGACTTTGTTGAAGGTTGGTTTGCCATTTTTGAAATCCTGCCAAACAATTGACTTTCTCATTTTAAGATTTCAGTGCCTAGGGGACTCCGAGATATAGTGGAATAGCACATTGTCATTCCAACTTATGGACTTGCGCCAAACCCCACCTAACTGAGGGCAGGACCGTGGCACAGTGGTTAGCACTACTGCCTCACAACGCCAGGGACCTGGGTTCAATTCCGGCCTTGGGTCACCGTCTGTGTGGAGTTTGCACGTTCCCTTTGTGTTGGCATGGCTTTCCTCGGGGTGCTCCGGTTTCCTCCCACAATCCAAAGGTATGCAAGTTAGGTGGGTTGGCCATGCTAAATTGTCCTTTAGTGTTCCAAGGTGTGAAGGTTTGGGGGATTAATCATGTTAAATATGTGGAGTTACAGGGATAGGACAGGGGAAAGGGCCTGGGTAAGATAATCTGTCAGAGAGTAGTGCAGACTTGATGGGCTGAATGGCCTCTTCTGCACTGGAGGGATTCTGTGATTCTAGCTGAATGAGATCAAAGTCTCTTTCCGTTCATTGTATCTATTCTTTGTGACATTGGCCGCTGTTTTACCAGCTCACCCCGCCCGTGGGCGGGACGAGCTGGCAAAATTGCGCAAGAGCAGAGAAATCAGGTTCACGCCTGATTTCTCACCTCTCCTGATCTTACCGGCACTGGATATCTGGCGCAATCAGCCTCTCACCCATTTCTGGCAAGAGGCTGAATAATTGGCCTTGCCGGTAGAACTGGAGGCCATTGAGGCCCCCCAGGGAGGTTGAGGGCAAGGCTGGGGGTGCCCCTTGTGCAGTGCCACAAAGGTTTGCACAAGCGCAATAGTGCCCTCTGCTGCTACGGCAAGCTGGCTGGCAATTTAAGCCCTGCTCCCTTCCCCAACATGCGAGGAATGGTTTAGCCCATTTCTTCATGCACTAAGTGCATAAAATACATGATTTGAACTTGCTCTAAAAACAGGTGAGAAGCTCTCCCGTTTTCCCACCTGTCCTGGACTTAGAATCTTTTTGGTAAGATCGTCACCATTAAGTTTGGGTAGGATTGATTTTGTTCATTGTGGTTAGTTATCCTACAGGATAAAACTGCTCATCATTTGGTAATAAACTCCATCACAAAAGAATTCAATGATCTGGAAAATGGAGATGTCACGTCAAAGCTGTAATGAATAAAGCTGAGGCATTTTGGAATGGAGTAGAAGGAGCTTTATCACCCATTTAGCTTGAGCGTCCCATATTGTAACGTAACTTATATAATGGCATAGAGTATTCCTGACATTGTCGGTTTCATTTCAGATTTCCAGCAACTGCAGTATTTTGCTTTCATATTTGTGTTGTTATAACATAGCTTACCTTCTTAACACATTTAAAATGCAGTTTTATTTCTCTTGAGTCTCTTATGGAACTATGCTGTGGCACAGTGGTTAGTACTACTGCCTCATAACGCCAGAGACCTGGGTTTGATTCCCGGCTTGGGAACGTTTGCACGTTCTCTCCACATGTGCGTGGGTTTCCTCTGGGTACTCCGGTTTCCTCCCACAGTCCAAAGATGTGCGGGCTAGGTGAATTGGCCATGCTAAATTGCCCCTTAGTGTCAGGGGTACTAACTAGTGTAAATGCATGGGCTTATGGGGATAGAGCCGGGGAGGAATTGTCATCGGTGCAGATTCAATGGGCCGAATGGCCTCCTTTCTGCACTGTAGGATTCTATGATTCTATAAATCTCTATTAAAAAGCATTTAGACAATTACATGGGTAAGATTGGTATAGAGAGATATGGGCCAAACGCAGGCAATTGGGACCAGCTTAATGGTAAAAACTGGGCGGCATGAACAAGTTGGGCTGAAGGGCCTTTTTCCATGTTCCAAACCTCTATGACTTTAAGTGCCACGGTTGCTCCAATAACACTTCATCCATTCTACTTTGGATGCTACTTTGGTGTATTACAAATGCTGCACAACAGCATCACCGCTGATGGGAGGGTGTAATTACAGCATGAAAAATTTACATCGAGAATTCTTATTAAAAATGCAAACATAGTCACTTACAATGCAAAATAAATAAAAGTCACAACAGTATGTATGACTGTAGAATTGTGGCTGAATAGCCAGCTCAATAGGGCGGCACGGTGGCACAGTGATTAGCACTGCTGTCTCACAGCTCCAGGGACCCGGGTTCAATTCCCAGCTTAGATGACTGTCTGTGCGGAGTCTGCATGTTCTACCCGTGTCTGCATTGGTTTCCTCCCACAGTCCGAAAGACGGGCTGGTTAGGTGCATTGGCCAGGCTAAATTCTCCCTCAGTGTACCCGAACAGGCGCCAGAGTGTCGTGACTAGGGGATTTTCACAGTAACTTTATTGCAGTGTTAATGTAAGCCTACTTGTGATTAATGAATAAAATAAAGTATCTGCATACCCTGATCAGATTATTCTTAGTTTACTAAATCTGTTTCTATTAAAAATTCCATTTTACCTTGAACCACGTGCAATACCTTGCGAAATATGTTTTCATATATGTGTGCTCTGACTGACATTTTATGCACTTTTTATCTCTTACACGCGTTGCACTTAAATTCTGTCAGCCCATTGTCACATTCACTAAACAACAACAAATCCCATTGAAACGGGTCGGGAATTTATTCATCAAAGGTGGCGAGAAATGTGAATTAAAATTGCCAAACAAGGACGTGCTCTTCCCAAGACCGCAAGAAACTACAAAAGGTCGTGAATGTAGCCCAATCCATCACACAAACCAGCCTCCCATCCACTGACGGTCTACACTTCCCGTTGCCTCGGCAAAGCAGCCAGCATAATTAAGGACCCAAAGCACCCCGGACATTCTCTCTTCCACCTTGTTCTGTCCGGAAAAAGATAGAAAAGTCTGAGGTTACGTACCAACCGACTCAAGAACAGCTTCTTCCCTGCTGCTGTCAGACTTTAGAATGGACCTACTTTGCACTAAGTTGATCTTTCTATGCACCCTAGCTGTGACTGTAACACTACATTTTGCACTCTCTCGTTACCTTCTCTATGAAGGGTATGCTTTGTCTGTATAGCGCGCAAGAAAGAATACTTTTCACTGTATACTAATACATGTGACAATAATAAATAAGATCAAAATGAATGCTATCAATTACATTCAGAAGTAGGCAAACACTACTCGCCATTCAACAGCACAGAAGGAATCAGAAACTAATAAAAATACTATGGAAAATCTGTTCGGCAGCCATCTTATTTTCTCACCAGGCTTGGCACACTGGAAATAAACTTCCCAAATGAATAAAGATCACAAACTTTCAACTTTAATGAGAATTAAGCAATGTCGCAGCTATGATAAAGTGACACAGATGTAATGCGGATTCTTTAATTTGTTGTAGGAGATGGGCCTGTCTGAGAACCCTCGCAAGCAGTGATACTTCCCTTCTGAAGTAATTCGAATTCATTGTTCCCGCTGTTTAGTTAGCGATTTGCCCCTTTGAGTGGTAGTTATTTCATGCATTTCTGGCATGAGAGAGTGACACACCAGTGAAAAATGGTCATGTTAACAGCACTTACCTAGAAGTTACTCCCAGTAAGGTATTACAGTTGCTAACTCAAAGATCAGTGGAGCAAATCATTTACAAAGTGACTCCTGCCTTGATATATTTGCTGGCAGTCACACTCCAAATCCGAGTGCATGTTTTGCTAGGCTGGAATGCATTTTCAATATTAGAAATAGCCTGAAAGTTGGCCAGAAGACAGATGGAGATTGGGCATAAAACCCATTCCTTTATCTTGGCTGATCATAAATGTTTTTAGTTTAGGACAATGAGCAAAATGGATTAATGTCCATTATTTCAGGCCCGATAAAGGGATGGCCAACAAAGATGCGCAAAAAAGATCGGAAAAGGACTAAAGTAGGCAATGTCTAATTTACTGGAGTGAGCATAGAGTTCTAAGCACCATGAGTGAAACAGAAGTGGTGCAGCAACATACCAAACCCTGACATTTTCCTGCCTTATGGCACCCTTCAGCATTCTGTATAATTTATCTCTAGCTTTATATTGCATTTCTCATGACACATTCACAAAATGTGTGTAACACTTGCTTTGTGTAAGACTCTGTCGACACTTCCCGCTGCCTCAGAAAAGTAGCCAGTATATTCAAGGACCCTACGCACCCAGGACATAACCTCTTCCACCTTCTGCACGGTGGCACAGTAGTTAGCACTGCTGCCTCACAGCTCCAGGGACATGGGTTCGATTCCTGACTTGGGTCACAGTCTGTGCAGAGTTTGCACATTCTCCCCGTGTCTGCGTGGATTTCCTCTGGGAGCTCCTGTTTCCTTCCACAGTCTAAAGATGTGTGGGTTAGGTGCATTGGCCATCCTAAATTGCTCCTTAGTGTCCCAGGATGCATAGGTTAGAGAGACTAGTGGCGTAAATATGTGGGGTTACGGGGATAAGGCCTAGGTGGGATTGTTGTCAGTGCAGACTCGATGGGCCGAATGGCCTCTTTCTGCACTGTAGGGTTTCTATGGCTTCTTCCATTGGGGAAAAAGATACAAAGGTCTGAGGTCACGTACCAGCTGATTCCAGAACAGCTTCTTCCCTGCTGCCATCAGACTTTTGAATGCCATCAGATCTTTCTCTTCACCCTAGCTATGACTGTAACACTACATTCTGCACTCTCTCCTTTCCTCCTCCCCTTTGTACTCTATGAAGAGTGTGCTTTGTCTGTATGGCGTACTAGAAAGAATACTTTTCACTGTGTACCAATACATGCGACTATAAAAACTCAAAACAAATTGAACGCATCTTGTAATCCTTCTGTCACTCTTTAACAATTAATCCAACCTAGGAAAATTTGTTGTCTCATACCCGATTGGGTCATTCTTCCTGTGTCAGTGACTCCTAACACTTCTTCATCCAACCCTACACCCAGGAGATGTAGCAGAACTTGAAGAAATTAAAATAATCTCAAAGGAAATAACAGCTCCAAGTCAGCTATAAATGTTGAGACTCCTTAAAATGATGGATCCTCATAATTAAGATTATTGACACTAGATGAATCACCATGTTCTGGAAAACATAGGATCAATGACCTGCCATCAACGCCTTTCCAATACTACTCTTCAATCAGCGAAAAGGAAGTCTATGAGCCCTGCTCACTATTGCCCCCTAATGGTGCCACGAAACACAACTTGTAGTAAGCACCTTTAATATATTATGTTGTCCCAAGGTGTGTCACATGTTAGGACTGGGTTAACAGATCTTCCAATTAAGTCCTAATTTGATGTCAATTATTCAACGCCGGTCACTGATATATAAAGGGTCCACAGGTGGCATTATTTGTTGGTGGAGAATTGTGTGTGGAGTTGGACTGATCAGCAAAGATTAAATTATTATTTAAATTAAATCATCGTTCATGTGTTGGCCCTTTAAGAGAGCTATCCATTCCCCTGCTTTTCCCCAATCCCCAAACATTTTATTTTCAGTTTGGAAGTTGCTATTCATTCAAAAACGGTTCCGGAAGAGAGGGGACATTAATGAAAAGGTTTCCTCGTGAGAAGTACATTTAAAAAAAAATCTAAATGCTTCTGTTGAGCTAGCTCTGTTTAATCAAGGCAAATAAATCCTTCTCTCAAAGCTGGGTAACACACTGAAAAAGGGAAACTTTGAGAGATAAGTGTGATGAAAGGATGAGCATAGATCCACAATGAATTTATTGGTAATATTATTGCAGTGTGTCTGTACCTGAAGAGAGTGCAGCTACTTACATTACTATACAGAACTGCTGGAGAGGAAGTTTGGGTGTAGTGCTATTCCGGAGCAGAATTGGAGAAATGGATTTGTGCCAATTTTGCAATTGAACTCAGCTATCAGATATTTCTTTTATTCATTTGTGGGACATGGGCGTCGCTGGCTGGCCAGCATTTACTGATGTGGAGATGCCGGTGTTGGACTGGGGTAAACACAGTAAGAAGTTTAACAACACCAGGTTAAAGTCCAACAGGTTTATTTGGTAGCAAAAGCCACCAAATAAACCTGTTGGACTTAAACCTGGCGTTGTTAAACTTCTTACAGCATTTACTGCCCATCCCTTGTTGCCTGAGGGCACGTGAGAGTCAACCACATTGCTGTGGCTCTGGAATCACATGTAGGCCAGACTGGGTAAGGACAGCAGATTTCCTTCCCTGAAGGGACATCAGTGAACAAGACGGGTTTTCCCGACAATCGGTGATGGTTTCATGGTAGATTCTTAATTCCAGATATTTTTAATCAAATTCAAATTCCACCGTCTGCCATGGTGGGATTCGATCCCGGGCCCCCAGAACGTTAGGTGAGTTTCTGGATTAATAGTCTAGCGATAATACTACTAGGCCACCGCCTCCCCTAAGAATTGGTTTGGGAAAAAATTGAGCTTGCCTGAGAAGGATGAAATGACAAAAAAACTGCTGCATGTGCGCTATTTGTGAGCCTAAGCAGTGATCTTGGATAGGCTATTCAACCACAGTGGATGGCACGATAGGGGAGAGGGTGGAAATCACGAGCCATACTTGGCCTTCCCTTTATCTAGTAATTGCATGTAAACACTTGCAGCAGAGTTTAGTACAAAGGCAGAAGCCACAGGCATTGAAGCGAGTCAAAGTGTCTCTCCCACTCCCAGCTGTCGTCTGTTTACAAGTTCAGCAAAAATGACCCAGTCTCTTTTCTCAAGTTCGACTGTATGAAAGAACACCTTGTATATAAAAAAAATTCCATTCCTCTTCCTATGAGAAACTGTTAGGTACTGCTCCAAAGACAGATTTGAAGATCGAAAGAGTCTCTTGTGTCGTTGGAAGTAATGTGAGCCATTCCCTCTCAATTGTATTGGTTATGATTGTATTTCTGGGACAGGTTGTTGAACACTGATGCTGAAATTTTACTGCCTCGCCCACCCGAAGCTCGTAAGGTCCCACCCGAGACCAATGGCAAATGCCGTTCTGTGAGTCTCGGTTCCAGGGCGGGTGTACCGGTAAAATTCCGACATGAGAGAGTTTGACGAACCCTCCAAAATTGTTTCTTATTCATTCATGGGATGTGGGTGTCGCTGGCTAGGCCAGCATTGATTAGCCATTCTTAATGTTTGACCAGGACATCAGGGAGAGCTCTCTCTCTGTCTTTGGACTATGGCAGTGGAATCTTTGACATCCACCTGAGATGGCAGAGGGGCCCCCTGTTTATTGCCTCAGCTGAAAGCTGGTACCTCCAGCAGTGCCACATCCCCTCAGTACTCTGTTGGAATGTCAGCCTAGCTTTTGTACTCAAGTCCACAGATTCTCACTCTTTTTTTATATTACTGGAAGTGAACTACACTCTTAACTTTCAACAAGAAACCTGCTTGTGTTCAATTTGATTTGATTTATCATTGTCTTATGCTTTGGTATACAGTGAAAAGTATTGTTTCTTGCGTGGTATACAGACAAAGTATACCATTCATAGAGGACATAGGAAAGGAAAGGGTGCAGAATGTAGTGTTACAGCCATAGCTAAGGTGTAGAGAAAAATAAAATTAAAATAAGGTTGGTCCATTCAAAAGTCCGATGGTAGCAGAGAGGAAGCTGTTCTTGAGTCGGTTGGTATGTGTTCTCAGACTTTTGTATCTTTTCCCCGGCGGAAGAAAGTGGAAGAGCATATGTCCGGGGTGCATGGGATCCTTGGTCATGCTGGCTGCTTTTCCAAGGCAGCTGGAAGTGTAGACGGAGTCAATGGATGGGAGGCTGATTTGCACGATGGACTGGGCTACGCTCACAATCCTTTGTAGTTACTTGCGGTCTTGGTCAGAGCAGGAGCCATGCCAAGCTGTGATACATCTGAAAAGGATGCTTTCTATGGTGCATCTGTAAAAATTGGTGAGAGTCGTAGTGAACCTGTCCGTTCAGTCGAAGTTTCACACTCCTTACTTTCTGAAATTCAGATTTACTTTGGAAAAATATTGCAGATTTTCTTTATAACTTAATATCTTGTCTGATTCGCTAAGTTTCCACTTGGCCACCTTCTATTAAGTGCACATGTCAACAGTTTCAACAATCTTCCCTTGCTGCTTCCCTCAAGTCACTAAAGATTAGACTCTGTGTGTGTGTGTGTACAGAACTTTCACTGAGGCAGTTGTGAAATCAAACCTTTATTGTGGCTGGTAACAGTAAAAGAAGAAATTGTGGAGAGTATTTTACAACTTTCTAAATCCTATATTTTGTAGCAAGCACTTTTTAAAAACTAAGCTTTTTAAATATGGGTATGATCTATTTTTTTTCCAAAACGCTTTCAATAAGGTACCAGGTAACAGGATAATGAGTGAATTCAGAGCATATGGGAAAAGGGGGCAATTAACAGGATGGATAGCAGAGAGAGGGGGTAAAGGGTAGTTCTTCAATGTGCAGAAGGTTGGAGTGGGGGGGTCCCTCAAGGATCGGTACTGGGGCCACTGTTGTTCACGATTTATATCAGCAACTTAGACTTTGTAATCAAAAACACCACGTCTAGATTTGCAGATGGCAAGAAATTCAGAGGAAGATTGCAACAAATTTCAAGACAACATTAATACACTCAAATGGACACATGAATGGCAAATGAATTCTAATGGTGATTGCGAGCTATTACATTTGGTAAGAAAAAGGGAGGTGATATATTATTGAAAGATAAGAATCTTCATTGGCTCAGTTGAAAGAAAAGCGTTTGGGAGCCCAAATCTTGAAATCACTAAAAACTCAAATGAAGGTTAATAGAACTATAACAGAAGTAAACCAAGTGCTAAGGTTTCGGGACGGATGGAAGTGAAAAGTAGAGAAGTAATGCTAATGCCAAACTTGTATCTTTCAATGCAACAGAAAAACACCAGATCTGGCTGTATAATTAAATAATCAATCAAGCTGGCTTAATGTGGTTTCCAAAAACCAGTTCCTCCAATATTGTTGCATTCAGGTTAGTGCTGCACTGAACTGCCAGTCTGAATTGATGGGTTCAAGTTTGGGAGTGGGGTTTGAACCCATTAGAATTAGTTCACTAGCTTTAATTTGATGGTGACGTCAAAGAATGAGAGGCTATTCTGGCATTCCACTTGCCATTGTACTTGGAGGTTTGCACGAATGCTGAAGCAATTCCCACATTTTTCATATGATGTTCCAACAACTTGGGAACGGTGCTGCTATATTTCATGTGTACAAGTCAAGGACAGAAATTGATTTTTGAGGCGGTTGTCGGAATTTCTCTGAAAAGGTTTACTAAGAATATTCTGAACTTTTTGACCAAAACATACATGAAAATGATCAGTGCTGAGTGAAAATGTTTTATTTGCATTCATTCGTGGGACATGGGCATCGCTGGCTGGGCCAGCATTTATTGCCCATCCCTGAGGGCATTTAAAAGTCAACCACATTGCTGTGGCTCTGGAGTCACATGTCGGCCAGACCGAGTAAGGATGGCAGATTTCCTTCCCTAAAGGGCATTAATAAACCTGATCGGTTTTTACCACAATCAATAATGGTTTCATGGCCATCAGTAGATTCTTAATTCCAGATTTTTATTCAATACAAATTTCACCATCTGCCGCGGCGGAATTTGAACCTAAGGTTTAAAGTTTATTTATTAGTGTCACAAGTAGGTTTACATTAATGCTGCAATGAAGTTACTGTGCAAATCCCCTATCGCCACACTCTGGTGCCTGTTCGGGTATGCTGAGGGAGAATTTACCATAGCCAATGCACCTAACCAGTACACCTTGTGGACTGTGGGAGGAAACCCACGCAGAGACGGGGAGAATGTGCAAACTCCACACACACAGTCACCCAAGCTGGGAATCGAACCCAGGTCCCTGGCGCTGTGAGGCAGCAGTGCTAACCAAGGTGGCCAGAGCATGACCATGGGTGTCTAGATTACTAATCCAGCAACAATACCACTATGCCATTGCCTCTCACTGCAGAATGTTTGAGCCTCTTTAAAAACCTTTCTGGATTTGTACAACAAATGCATTGAGAGTGGGGATCAATTTGATGAGCATCTCTCTCTCTCTCTCCCACCCTCCCTTCCATACACAGCAACTCATTTAACAGGATTGATGTCAATATGATGCAGTTTCTCTGGCCTATCATCAGCAAGAAGTCACTTCAACCAACGCTGGTCCCATTAATGTCCAGCCATCTCTAGTTTTGCCTGAAACCCTTATTGGCTCTTACCAAATCTCTATCTCCATGTCGGTGGAAAGGCAGGCTATTTGCATCTCAATTCCTCATTTGGTTTTTCCTCACCATGGGCCACAGCAGAAGGGATGGTAAATTCAGCACGTGCATCTCTTTAAACCTAATTGAAGATTGATGTTGGCCTGCCTCTCTCCCGGAGAATGGGGCAGAGGGATCTAAAGAGGACAGAAATGAAGAGGTGAAAAACAGCATTTGGAAGTGATGTGAGAAGTCTCACAACACCAGGTTAAAGTCCAACAGGTTTATTTGGTAGCACAAGCTTTCAGAGCACTGCTCCTTCATCAGGTGAGTGGTCACGTAACCTGGTGTTGTAAGCCGACTTACTGTGCCCACCCCAGTCCAATGCCAGCATCTTCACATCTTGGAAGCGTTTGTAAATTTACAACCAATGATCATTCTTGGAATGTGGGTGTTACTGGCCAGTCTGCCATTTATTGACCATCCCAAGTTTGCCTGACAAGATGATGATGGGATTGTTCAGCCATCTCATGAGGCTATATTAAAAACCAGTGATGTGTGGGACTGGAGTCACATGTAGATCAGACAAGTTGAGGACAGCAGGTTTCCTTCCATAAAATACATTAGGTTTTTGCAATAAGTACTAATGCAGCTTCATCATATTTACTGATAGAAGATTGTCAATTCCCAGGTTAAAAACAAACAGAATTCAAATTCTCAGATTTAAATTCACATTCAGATTGCAGGTCCAGGAATTCAACCACTACCTTGGCACGTTCTCATATTATAAATGACGCAAATAGAATTCTGAAAATGGCAAGTGATAACCCGCAGTCTCAATACGTTGCAAAGGGAAAGTTACATTTTTCATTCATTTTTGACAGCTTCTGTTTGTTTTTAAACTAAAGGGCTGTTGAGGGATCATAAGAACTAGGAGCAGGAGTAGGCCATTTGGCCCCTCGAGCCTACTCCGCCATTCAATAAGATCATGGCTGATCTTTTTGTGGACTCAGCTTCACTTACCCGCCCGCTCACCATAACCCTTAATTCCTTTACTGTTCAAAAATCTATCTATCCTTGCCTTAAAAACATTCATCGAGGTAGCCTCAACTGCTTCACTGGGCAGGGAATTCCACAGATTCACAACCTTTTGGGTGAAGAAGTTCCTCCTCAACTCAGTCCAAAATCTGCTCCCCCTTATTTTAAGGCTATGCCTCCTGGTTCTGGTTTCACCCGCCAGTGGAAACAACTTCCCTGCCTCTACCTTATCGATTCCCTTCATAATTCTGTTTCTATAAGCTCCCCTCTCATTCTTCTAAATTCCAATAAGTATAGTCCCAGTCTACTCAGTTTAGGAAAATGGGAAACCCACAACCAAGTCCCATTTTGTTCCTCATGTAGTTAGAACTGACAGAAGCGGACTGCATATGTATGTGTTGTGTGTCTGTGTACGGTGAAATTTCAGTTCCCATATCCCATAAAAGTCCAAAATTCCTGCATTGTGTATTTGAAGTTTTAACCATCAGAGAATTCCTTTCTGTTGGGTGGACGTCAAATAGAGGAGGCGGGAGCTGGATAGCAGTGCAAGTCCATTTATTAGAGGGCACAGCTTGGGATAGGATGCAGATTGATTGGTATTCCCACCCCTTGCAACTCCAATGACAGATTCTCCTTTTGTCTTTGCATGGGATGGTAAGAAAGAGTTTTTAAAGAAAGTTTTTTTATTAGCGTCACAAGTAGGCTTACATTAACACTGCAGTGAAGTTACTGTGAAAATCCCCCAGTCGCCATACTCCAGCGGGTACACTGAGGGAGAATTTAGCATGGCCATTGCATCTAACCAGCATGTCTTTGGAGTGTGGGAGGAAACCAGAGCACCCGGAGGAAACCCATGCAGTCACGGGAAGAACGTGCAGACTCCACACAGACAGTGACCCAAGCCGGGAATCAAACCCAGGTCCCTGGCGCTGTGAGGCAACAGTGCTGACCACTGTGCCACCGTGCTGCTCAGGTTCATCACTCACCTGACGAAGGAGCAGCGCTCCGAAAGCTCTTGATTCCACATAAACCTGTTGGACTTTAACCTGGTGTTGGGAGACTTATTCCTGTGCCCACCCCAGTCCAACGCCGGCATCTCCACATCATGATTTGCATGGGATGGAGGTGGGGGGAGGTATAAAGGTTTTTGGCCCAATCCACTACAATATGAACTGACTTGGGTGTCTGATGAGCAGTGTAAACAATAACCTGAGTAATGTATGAGAGGATTAGTACTAGCTTGCTAATGGGATTGAAGAGTACCCTGATGCCGTGTGTGTAATTCACCTTCAGAAGTACCTGTCATAATGGACGCTGCCTAATTCAGACAGATAATCTCATTCATACAGAAGGGGTTACAAAAGATCATGCCGTGTGGTACGGTGCAATTAACTATCTTTTCTGCTGTCCTGTAATTTCCAGGGCATAATTGTGTTGTCCACCTCTAATAAAACTAACCTTTGTAACTGCAATGTTGCTTGTAGCGAATAAAATCTGCCCAACAAACTCCAGCTACATTGCACAGGGTGAGACTGATGGAAGATTGATGCATGAGACATCTCAGGCAATTGCCTCATTAATGATGGTCTATCGATCGGCCTTCCCAAACTTGTCATCGTGCCAACAATTTACTGGCAGTCCCAGTTAATGAGATTCTGCCCATTCTAGACCAATTAAAAAAAAAAAATCCTGCCTGTTCTGAGTCTGACTGGAAGCTCGGCTGCCCTAACGCATGTTGGAGACATTCACTTCTCTGCGTATTCATCTTCACTCCATGAACAATCTCGACATTGATAATGGCTGTAGCTGTGGGGGTTCGCGGGGGGAGGGAGGATGTGGGTGGGTGAGTGTGAAAAGGGAGAGACACGGACTGCAACGACAAGCTATCAAGCTGTTATTGCATGTGCTGGGGTGAGGTCTATGACAGCATTTTAAAAGCAGCCTCAGAACTGCTCTGAAACTGCAGGAATTGTATCAGCCGAAGGCTTTGAAACTGAATTAAAGAGATCTGTGTGTGTGAGGGTGATGGTGTCGGGGAGGGGTGTACAGTGTGAGGGTGTCGGGGGGGCTGGGCGGGGGGGGTGTACAGTGTGAGGGTGATGGTGTCGGGGAGGGGTGTACAGTGTGAGGGTGTCGGGGGGGCTGGGGGGGGGTGTACGGTGTGAGGGTGATGGTGTCGGGGAGGGGTGTACAGTGTGAGGGGGGCTGGGGGGGGGCTGTACGGTGTGAGGGTGATGGTGTAGGGGAGGGGTGTACAGTGTGAGGGTGTCGGGGGGGTGTACAGTGTGAGGGTGTCGGGGGGGGTTGGGGGGGGGGGTGGGTGTACAGTGTGAGGGTGATGGTGTTGAGGACCAAAAGAGAAAAGGCTGGAAAATCTTAGTAGGTCTGTCCAGCTTTGACAAAGGGTCGTCTGGACTCGAAACGTCAGTTCTTTTCTCTCCTTACAGATGCTTCCAGACCTGCTGAGATTTTCCAGCGTTTTCTCTTTTGGTTTCAGATTCGAGACCCGCAGAAATTTGCTTTTATTTAGACGTGTTGGGGGGGGGGTGTGTGTGTGTGTGTACAGTGCGAGGGTGACGGTGTCAGGGGGATGTGTACAGTGTGAGGGTGACGGTGTCGGGGGGATGTGTACAGTGTGAGGGTGACGGTGTCCGGGGGTGTGTGTGTACAGTGTGAGGGTGATGGTGTCGGGGGGGGTGTGTGTGTACAGTGTGAGGGTGACGGTGTCGGGGGTGTGTGTGTACAGTGTGAGGGTGACGGTGTCGGGGGGGGTGTGTGTACAGTGTGAGGGTGACGGTGTCGGGGGGGGTGTGTGTACAGTGTGAGGGTGACGGTGTCGGGGGGATGTGTACAGTGTGAGGGTGACAGTGTCGGGGGGTGTGGGTGTACAGTGTGAGGGTGACGGTGTCGGGGGTGTGTGTGTACAGTGTGAGGGTGACAGTGTCGGGGGGTGTGGGTGTACAGTGTGAGGGTGACGGTGTCGGGGGTGTGTGTGTACAGTGTGAGGGTGACAGTGTCGGGGGGTGTGGGTGTACAGTGTGAGGGTGACGGTGTCGGGGGGATGTGTACAGTGTGAGGGTGACAGTGTCGGGGGGTGTGGGTGTACAGTGTGAGGGTGACGGTGTCGGGGGTGTGTGTGTACAGTGTGAGGGTGACAGTGTCGGGGGGTGTGGGTGTACAGTGTGAGGGTGACGGTGTTGGGGGTGTGTGTGTACAGTGTGAGGGTGACGTTGTCGGGGGGGGGGGGTGTGTACAGTGTGAGGGTGACGGTGTCGGGGGGTGTGGGTGTACAGTGTGAGGGTGACGGTGTCAGGGGGGTGTGTGTGTACAATGTGAGGGTGACGGTGTCGGGAGTGTGTGTGTACAGTGTGAGGGTGACGGTGTCGGGGGTGTGTACAGTGTGAGGGTGACAGTGTCGGGGGGTGTGGGTGTACAGAGTGAGGGTGACGGTGTTGGGGGTGTGTGTGTACAGTGTGAGGGTGACGTTGTCGGGGGGGGGGGGGGTGTGTACAGTGTGAGGGTGACGGTGTCGGGGGGATGTGTACAGTGTGAGGGTGACAGTGTCGGGGGGTGTGTGTGTACAGTGTGAGGGTGACGGTGTCGGGGGGGTGTGTGTACAGTGTGAGGGTGACGGTGTCGGAGGGGTGTGTGTACAATGTGAGGGTGACGGTGTCGGGGATGTGTGTGTACAGTGTGAGCGTGACAGTGTCGGGTAGGGTGTGTGTACAGTGTGAGGGTGACGATGTCGGGGGGTGTGTGTGTACAGTGTGTGGGTGACAGTGTCGGGGGTGTGTGTGTACAGTGTGAGGGTGACAGTGTCGGGGGTGTGTGTGTACAGTATGAGGGTGACGATGTCGGGGGGTGTGTGTGTACAGTGTGAGGGTGACGGTGTCGGGGGGGTGTGTGTACAGTGTGAGGGTGACGGTGTCGGGGAGTGTGTGTGTGTACAGTGTTAGGGTGACGGTGTCGGGTGGTGTGTGTGTACAGTATGAGGGTGACAGTGTCGGGGAGTGTGTGTGTGTACAGTGTGAGGGTGACAGTGTCGGGCGGTGTGTGTGTACAGTATGAGGGTGACAGTGTCGGGGGGTGTGTGTGTACAGTGTGAGGGTGACAGTGTCGGGGTGTGTGTGTACAGTGTGAGGGTGACAGTGTCGGGGGTGTGTGTGTACAGTATGAGGGTGACGGTGTCGGGTGGTGTGTGTGTACAGTATGAGGGTGACAGTGTCGGGGGGGTGTGTGTGTGTACAGTGTGAGGGTGACAGTGTCGGGGGGTGTGTGTGTACAGTGTGAGGGTGACAGTGTCGGGGGGGGTGTGTGTACAGTGTGAGGGTGACAGTGTCGGGGGGGTGTGTGTACAGTATGAGGGTGACAGTGTCGGGTGGGGTGTGTGTACAGTGTGAGGGTGACAGTGTCGGGTGGGGTGTGTGTACTGTGTGAGGGTGACGATGTCGGGGGGTGTGTGTGTACAGTGTGAGGGTGACGGTGTCGGGGGGTGTGTGTGTGTACAGTGTGAGGGTGACAGTGTCGGGGGGTGTGTGTGTACAGTGTGAGGGTGACGGTGTCGGGGTGTGTGTGTACTGTGTGAGGGTGACAGTGTCGGGGGGTGTGTGTGTACAGTGTGAGGGTGACAGTGTCGGGGGGTGTGTGTGTACAGTGTGAGGGTGACAGTGTCGGGGGTGTGTGTGTACAGTGTGAGGGTGACAGTGTCGGGTGGGGTGTGTGTACAGTGTGAGGGTGACGATGTCGGGGGGTGTGTGTGTACAGTATGAGGGTGACAGTGTCGGGGGGTGTGTGTGTACAGTGTGAGGGTGACAGTGTCGGGTGGGGTGTGTGTACAGTGTGAGGGTGACGATGTCGGGGGGTGTGTGTGTACAGTATGAGGGTGACAGTGTCGGGGGGTGTGTGTGTACAGTGTGAGGGTGACAGTGTCGGGTGGTGTGTGTGTACAGTGTGAGGGTGACGGTGTCGGGGGGTGTGTGTGTACAGTGTGAGGGTGACGATGTCGGGGGATGTGTGTACTGTGTGAGGGTGACAGTGTCGGGTGGGGTGTGTGTACAGTGTGAGGGTGACGATGTCGGGGGGTGTGTGTGTACAGTATGAGGGTGACAGTGTCGGGGGGTGTGTGTGTACAGTGTGAGGGTGACGGTGTCGGGGTGTGTGTGTACAGTGTGAGGGTGACGGTGTCGGGTGGTGTGTGTGTACAGTGTGAGGGTGACGGTGTCGGGTGGGGTGTGTACAGTATGAGGGTGACGATGTCGGGGGGTGTGTGTGTACAGTGTGAGGGTGACGGTGTCGGGGAGTGTGTGTGTGTACAGTGTGAGGGTGACAGTGTCGGGTGGGGTGTGTGTGTACAGTATGAGGGTGACAGTGTCGGGGGTGTGTGTGTACAGTGTGTGGGTGACAGTGTCGGGGGGTGTGTGTGTACAGTGTGAGGGTGACGATGTCGTGGGGTGTGTGTGTACAGTGTGAGGGTGACGGTGTCGGGGTGTGTGTGTACAGTGTGAGGGTGACGGTGTCGGGTGGTGTGTGTGTACAGTGTGAGGGTGACGGTGTCGGGTGGGGTGTGTGTGTACAGTATGAGGGTGACAGTGTCGGGGGTGTGTGTGTACAGTGTGAGGGTGACGGTGTCGGGGTGTGTGTGTACTGTGTGAGGGTGACAGTGTCGGGGGGTGTGTGTGTACAGTGTGAGGGTGACAGTGTCGGGGGGTGTGTGTGTACAGTATGAGGGTGACAGTGTCGGGGGGGTGTGTGTGTGTACAGTGTGAGGGTGACAGTGTCGGGGGGTGTGTGTGTACAGTGTGAGGGTGACAGTGTCGGGGGGTGTGTGTGTACAGTGTGAGGGTGACAGTGTCGGGGGGGTGTGTGTACAGTATGAGGGTGACAGTGTCGGGGGTGTGTGTGTACAGTATGAGGGTGACAGTGTCGGGGGGGTGTGTGTACAGTATGAGGGTGACAGTGTCGGGGGGTGTGTGTGTACAGTGTGAGGGTGACAGTGTCGGGGGTGTGTGTGTACAGTATGAGGGTGACAGTGTCGGGGGGGTGTGTGTACAGTATGAGGGTGACAGTGTCGGGGGGTGTGTGTGTACAGTGTGAGGGTGACAGTGTCGGGGGGGTGTGTGTACAGTATGAGGGTGACAGTGTCGGGTGGGGTGTGTGTACAGTGTGAGGGTGACAGTGTCGGGTGGGGTGTGTGTACTGTGTGAGGGTGACGATGTCGGGGGGTGTGTGTGTACAGTGTGAGGGTGACGGTGTCGGGGGGTGTGTGTGTGTACAGTGTGAGGGTGACAGTGTCGGGGGGTGTGTGTGTACAGTGTGAGGGTGACGGTGTCGGGGTGTGTGTGTACTGTGTGAGGGTGACAGTGTCGGGGGGTGTGTGTGTACAGTGTGAGGGTGACAGTGTCGGGGGGTGTGTGTGTACAGTGTGAGGGTGACAGTGTCGGGGGTGTGTGTGTACAGTGTGAGGGTGACAGTGTCGGGGGTGTGTGTGTACTGTGTGAGGGTGACAGTGTCGGGTGGGGTGTGTGTACAGTGTGAGGGTGACGATGTCGGGGGGTGTGTGTGTACAGTATGAGGGTGACAGTGTCGGGGGGTGTGTGTGTACAGTGTGAGGGTGACGATGTCGGGGGGTGTGTGTGTACAGTATGAGGGTGACAGTGTCGGGGGGTGTGTGTGTACAGTGTGAGGGTGACAGTGTCGGGTGGTGTGTGTGTACAGTGTGAGGGTGACGGTGTCGGGGGGTGTGTGTGTACAGTGTGAGGGTGACGATGTCGGGGGATGTGTGTACTGTGTGAGGGTGACAGTGTCGGGGGGTGTGTGTGTACAGTGTGAGGGTGACAGTGTCGGGTGGTGTGTGTGTACAGTGTGAGGGTGACGGTGTCGGGGGGTGTGTGTGTACAGTGTGAGGGTGACGATGTCGGGGGATGTGTGTACTGTGTGAGGGTGACAGTGTCGGGTGGGGTGTGTGTACAGTGTGAGGGTGACGATGTCGGGGGGTGTGTGTGTACAGTGTGAGGGTGACGGTGTCGGGGTGTGTGTGTACAGTGTGAGGGTGACGGTGTCGGGTGGTGTGTGTGTACAGTGTGAGGGTGACGGTGTCGGGTGGGGTGTGTGTGTACAGTATGAGGGTGACGATGTCGGGGGGTGTGTGTGTACAGTGTGAGGGTGACGGTGTCGGGGAGTGTGTGTGTGTACAGTGTGAGGGTGACAGTGTCGGGTGGGGTGTGTGTGTACAGTATGAGGGTGACAGTGTCGGGGGTGTGTGTGTACAGTGTGTGGGTGACAGTGTCGGGGGGTGTGTGTGTACAGTGTGAGGGTGACGATGTCGTGGGGTGTGTGTGTACAGTGTGAGGGTGACAGTGTCGGGGGGTGTGTGTGTACTGTGTGAGGGTGACAGTGTCGGGGGGTGTGTGTGTACAGTGTGAGGGTGACAGTGTCGGGGGGGGTGTGTGTACAGTATGAGGGTGACAGTGTCGGGTGGGGTGTGTGTACAGTGTGAGGGTGACGATGTCGGGGTGTGTGTGTGTACAGTGTGAGGGTGACGGTGTCGGGGTGTGTGTGTACAGTGTGAGGGTGACAGTGTCGGGGGGTGTGTGTGTACAGTGTGAGGGTGACAGTGTCGGGTGGGGTGTGTGTACAGTGTGAGGGTGACGGTGTCGGGGTGTGTGTGTACTGTGTGAGGGTGACAGTGTCGGGGGGTGTGTGTGTACAGTGTGAGGGTGACAGTGTCGGGGGTGTGTGTGTACAGTGTGAGGGTGACAGTGTCGGGGGGTGTGTGTGTACAGTGTGAGGGTGACAGTGTCGGGGGTGTGTACAGTGTGAGGATGTCGGGGTTTGCGTTTTTACAGTGTCACAGTAATGTACAGCACATGCATTCCATGGCTTTGATTCTTGTCAGTGTGTTATTGAAATCCGATTCCATCATTCCAGATACGTTGCTTGGTTAGTCACAGTAAACTCGACATCAGTTTAAATCAATAGGGGTTGTCAGCTTTTAAAATCAGAACATCCAAATCAAACATAATCCTGCATCACATCTAGTGTTGTGGAAAATCAACTTATACATTTATTAAAACCAGGTTTTAATTGCTTACTGAAGCATTAGCAGCTTGCTGAGAGATTTCCAAGACTAAATGAATAGTGGCTTTATTGCCATGCACATACAGGTCTTTCATCCTCATGATTTATTAGTATCTTTGGCAGTGGCTTTCCAACAATATCTTCGATGTCATTGTAGCGATTTGCTCTAATGCTGCCAGCAGAGTGTATTTTTTTAAAGATGTGAGTGCAGTGAAAGCTTTTTAATAAACTGTTTTAGCATCAAGGCAGCCTCGACCTTGGCTGTAAGAATATGATGAAGGCTTTCATGAATTATTTACTTTCTCTTCAAACTCCAATCCCGAGTCAGACCAAGATTTTCCAGAACGCTGTGTTTATCTCGCCCCGAACAAAATGTCAGATCCAAACAGGAAAGCAGAGAGCCCTGTGGTCTGTCCCACCACGTGTGCCGCCGATTTACAATGGGGCTGTCAGTCTTGTGACACTTTCAGCAAAGAACCCAACACCAGGCACCTTGATCTGCTCTTAACAACTGATTTGCTTTCTCGCCCATCTCTTGAGTTGAAGGTGGCTTTATCTTTGAGTTCTGTCGCCTTCATGCTGTCTTTCCTTTGATTATATTTTCCCCACAGCGCCTTGCGTCTCAGGGAGATGGCTGCCAGCAATGATTTGCTTTGATCTATAATGTTGCTGGCAAATAAGCTTAACTTAGTGGAAATTAAACTGAAGTGCAGCAACTGAAAATACCCAGACCACTCACCTTCCCTGAAACCTGCTCTCTTATGCTGTGGTTACCATGTGGAAAAACGTGTATTTGAACATTTCTTTTTGGTATGTGTTATTTATATTTCCTCACTGCAATGGTTTTTTTTAATGAAACCAAAACCTTGCCTCTTAATCCCCTTCAAGGATGGTTCTTCAGTGTGTGCTCCAGAAGAGGTGATTTTTTACTATTCATTCACGGCTCATGGCCGTCGCTGACTGGCCAGCATTTATTGCCATTCCTTCGTTGCCCGAGGGCAGTTGAGAGTCAACCACATTGCTGTGGATCTGGAGTCACATGTAAACATAGAAGATAGGAGCAGGAGGAGGCCATTTGGCCCTTCGAGCCTGCTCCGCCATTCATTACGATCATGGCTGATCATCCAACTCAATAGCCTAATCCTGCTTTCTCCCCATAACCTTTGATCCCATTCACCCCAAGTGCTATATCCAGCCGTCTCTTGAATACATTCATTCAATCAGCCGGTTTATTAAATTCAATGTAGGCCAGACAGGGTA
Source organism: Mustelus asterias (assembly GCF_964213995.1). Classification (NCBI taxonomy): domain Eukaryota; kingdom Metazoa; phylum Chordata; class Chondrichthyes; order Carcharhiniformes; family Triakidae; genus Mustelus; species Mustelus asterias. The sequence continues at coordinate 15,725,126 of NC_135801.1, read as the reverse complement.
AGGATGGCTGATTTCCTTCCCGAAAGGGCATCAGTGAACCAGATGGGCTTTTCCCACAATCGACAATGGTTTCACGGTCATCAGTAGATTCTTAATTCCAAATATCTTTTTTTAATTGAATTCAAATTCCACCATCTGCCGTGGCGGGATTCGAATTCAGGTCCACAGAACATTAGCTGAGTCTCTGGGTTAATAGTCTAGCGATAATACCACTGGGCCATCGGCTCCCACGTGTGCGATATTCCTTCATTTGGAAACCCTTCCCCATCTCAGCCTCGTTCAGTGAGTGAAATGAAATGGACAAATAGTTGGAAGATGGGGTTCGTGCCAGAATCAGCATTCCAAGGGTTCAGAATGAAGTCTTAAAGGTAAACACCCAGTGACAGAACTTGAACTGCCAGATTGGGTTTGTAAAGCAGGAAGCAACAGGTAAATGCAACTGGAAAGTTGATGTGCTTTGTACCACACGTGTCTGCATCAGAGCCACTCTTATGGCTGCGGTATACAAACATGATCTGGACTTGGGAATTGAGGGGATGTAATGCTGGTGACACCAGATTGAGGACATGGTGAATTGTGACCATTGCAGGAGGGCTGAGGTATATTTAATAGGAGGGGCAGAGAGCTGGCAAATACAGTTCAATATAGAAAAAATATGAAGTCATCTTGTTCGGGACTATGAATAGGTGAAGGAAATATACCTTTGAATGATAAAAATTGGAATGGATGACAGGAACAGAGTCCTCTTGGCGTTCTTCCTCCATCTTTCCTGTTGTGAGAATCATTGAATACCTACAGTGCAGAAGGAGGCCATTTGGCCCATCTGCACCGACAACAATCCCATCCAGGTCCTATCCCTGTAACCCCACATAGTTACCCTGCTAATCTAGCCCTACTAACCCTACCCTTTCACAGTAACTTCATTGCAGGGTTAATGTAAGCTGACTTGTGACACTAATAAATAAACTTTAATTCCCCTGACACTAAGGAGCAATTTAGCATGGTCAATCAACCTAACCCGCACATTTTGAGATGCCAGTAGGAACTCTATTCCAAGTTCTGCCTATAGTGGTGACGAGAGTGAGGTGCATGGGTCTCCTGTTCATCACATAGCTAACAACCTTTATGATTTCTTAACTCACACAAAATATTAAAAAAAAAGCTTGCACCTTTGTGGCGTGCCTTTCACGACTTCCCAAACCACTTTACAGCTAATTAAGTACTTTTTGAAATGTAGGCATGGCTGTGATGTAGGAAGCACTGTAACACTGTAATATTACTGTTATTTTCTGCAAAGCCATCTTTCTCAACATTCAAAGAAAGCAAAGCCTGCACTGATTTTATTTTATTATTGTCACATGTATTGGTATACAGTGAAAAGTATTGTTTCTTGCACGCTATAAAAAGCATACTGTTCATAGAGAAGGAAAGAGAGAGTGCAGAATGTAGTGTTACAGTCATAGCTAGGGTGTAGAGAAAGATCAACTTAATGCAAGGTAAGTCCATTCAAAAGTCTGACAGCAGCAGGGAAGAAGCTGTTCTTGAGTCGGTTGGTATGTAACCTCAGACTTTTATATCTTTTTCCCGAAGGAAGAAGGCGGAAGAGAGAATGTCCGGGTTGCGTGGGGTCCCTTATTTTGCTGGCTGCTTTTCCCTGAGGCAGCGGGAAGTGTAGACAGAGTCAGTGGATGGGAGGCTGGTTTGTGTGATGGATTGGGCTACATTCACGACCATTTAGATTGGTCAATTTGGTGGAACTCCTGTGAACAGGGTGAGGGTACAAAACATCGCAGTAGGTCTCGACTGTGTCTAACAGACGCTCGAGCGAGCCAACCCTGAATTTGGGCGCAGCATATTTTCTTCCTTCAGAAGCTATTTCTTCTGTGGAGCTGTCCTAAGCTGCAGAGAATGATTATGGTGGCTGCTTTTCCAAGGTATTGCTGTGGTATTAGTACGATACACACATATATACACATACACACACACACACACACCTTGACCTTCTTGTCTGGGGAAATCCTGTTTCCTGAAACATCTGCCGGAAATGCTCAGGTTTTGAAACTCTCCAGTTGTTTTCATGCGACCATTTCCTCGATTGTTTTGCCTCAGAAACCGAGAGTGTTCCATTTGCCAGTTTAAGTGACGATATTTCCCGCGTCATCCCCGACTCCCATCCTCTAGTTCCTAGTGTTAACAAAAGCCCTACGCAGGGGTCAGTTAGTCTTTTGAGAACTGGCAAAATAAATTTCCATCAGGCATCTGGCAGTGCCAAGTTGCGAGGCCTAATGGAGAGTAGGGCCTGATAGGGGACAGAGCCTCAGGGAGGGGCGATCGGTGGGGATGGGGGGTCCTGCTGCCACTCTGCAATTGGGCTGAGTGACAGAAGGAGGGAAGCCAGCGGTCGGGGCTGGCCATCTGGGTGGAGGGGCGGCCTGCCAGCAGTATTACTGAGAAAAGCGATGTAGCACCCAATCAGCACTCCCTTTCCTTGCAGTAGAAATTGTTGTTTCCTTTACAATTGGTATTCTTGTGAATCTGCCCTGATGAGTGCAGGGTGAAAAGTTTTGACAGCATATCTCTTTTTTTTAACAACGCTCCGGTTCTGTACTACCAAGTGACTACTTATTTATATAGTCTTTTTTTGTTTCCGCTGTTTCTTTGTATTCATTTTTCCTGCGGCTTCTTTGTTTCTGTCTCCTTTTTCCTGATCATTTTCACCTTTCTTTCCTTTTTTCTGTTTTCCCTTTATCACTTTCCTTTCAGCTGGGGGCTATTGTGGTAACAGCCGCTGCCATGGATTACAAGCTACAGTTTCTGGTGGCTGTTGCAATGTTGATGTAACGACTCCCTTCCTAATTGCTCTCCTCCCTTGTCCCACCTTATTGCCCCTATCACTTCCCCTATGCATTCGTCCCTTGCCCTGCAGACTCCCTTTATTCCTCTTTCTCCCTCCCTCCATCCCTTGCTTGTTCTCCCTTTCTCTATTTGTAACTCCCCCCCGCCCCCCTGTTGCTGACCTTTGAAATGCATTGCCACACCCCCACCCCGCTCACTGCCTTTCCTTGATCCTTCCTTCCCTTTATCCCCTCACCTTGCTACTCCCTCCCTGACGAAGACCTCAAGTCTTCAAGTGGGGGCGGCACGGTGGCACAGTGGTAAGCACTGCTGCCTCACAGCGTCAGGGACCTGGGTTCGATTCCCGGCTTGGGTCACTGTGCGGAATCTGCACATTCTCCCCATGTCTGCGTGGGTTTCCTCCGGGTGCTCCGGTTTCCTCCCACAGTCCGAAAGGCGTGCTGGTTAGGGTGCATTGGCCTTGCTAAATTCTCCCTCAGTGTACCCGAACAGGTGCCAGAGTGTGGCGACTAGGGGATTTTCACAGTAACTTCATTGCAGTGTTAATGTAAGCCGACTTGTGACACTAATAAAATAAACTTTAAACTTTAACTTTTAAACTTTACGTGGAAAACAGTAGCAGGTATAACGAGTGATCCATTCCTGGGTATGCGATTCAATAAATTTGGGCAGGATATTGGGAAAAACCTGCCCTTCCCATCCGAGTGGAAATACTGAGACTCAGTTTAATGTCTCATCCAAATGAAGGCACCTCAGTGATCACACTGAGATTCATAATTGGGTCTCTAGAGTGGGATTTAACCCAACACCGTCTCCTCGAGGCATGAGTGTTATCAGCTGAGCCATGGCTAACCCTTGGCTACAAAGAATAAGCAACTGCATTGCCCAGAGAGAAATCAAATCGGGAGAAGCACCGCCCATAGTGGAGCTCGGTCTGAATTCCCATCTTCTACTTTAAATTATGGAAAAATCAAGCAAGATTCATTGCGGGCTTGTGGTTGTCTGTACAGTGTTTTAGACTCTCTTCAATGCCCAAATGTACAGACAACACAATTTCTCCTCCTCGGTTTTTAATTCAGGACTTAATTTAAAATTAAATTTAAATTAAATTTAAATTTAAATTTAACTTTAATTTAAAGGGATGATAAAATCAGAAGGGTTAACCTTGTAGCCTGAAACCTTAACCTGAAGTGATCAGATTCTATTGTTATCACAGGCAGAAACTTTGGGTTCCAAGCCAATCACTTAATTTCTAACTGAAGCGGGATTTAATTAGTTGGCAAGCCATGCTACCCATTTCAGCCTGACACCTGCCTGACCTCCAGTACCAGATTTATAAAGCTGGTGCCTCTGCTTGGTGCTGACCTGATTATAACTACCATTGGTGCGACATGGAAAATTAAGTTCCCAGCGGCATTCTTGACCAGAAGTGGGAAGACTCTCTTCCATGCCACTGTGTACACACTTCATGCCTCTTTACATTTCAGTACACTTAGTTGGAAATGCTCCTTATGGGTTAGAGATGAGCACAAAATTGAACGGCCATTTAGAGTTAATAAGAACCCCTATAGTGCAGAAGGAGGCCATTCAGCCCATTGAGCCTGCACCAACAACAATCCCACCCAGGCCCTATCCTCATAACCCTCACGTATTTACCCTGCTAATTCCTCCCCCAGCATGGCCAATCAACCTAACCCGCACATCTTTGGACTGTGAGAGGAAACTGGAACACCCGGAGGAAATCCACGTAGATGTGGGGAGAACATGCAAACTCCACACATGCAGTCACCCGAGGCCGGAATTGAACCCAGGTCCCTGGAACTGTGAGGCAGCAGTGCTAACTGTGCCACCGTGCTGCCCCCTAATGGCACGCCCAAAGCAAATTTGTTAATTTTCCAACAATGCCCTTGAGGGAAGGAAACCTTTGCCTAGCCAGGGTCTGTATGTGACCCCCAAGCCCACAATAATATAGACTCTTAAACTGTCTGCAAAAGCAGGTCAGTCGGTCACATTGAACTGCTATCTGCTGCGGTTCACAAAGAAGGGCTATCACCACCTTATCAGAGAATTTGGGAATGGCCCACATCCCGAGAATAAACATTAAAGAAATGAAAACAAATGTGACCCCATTCAGAGAGTGTGACTAGATAACAACAAATAGAGGTGGCGGTATAGTGGGAGGAGACACAATGCCTGAAGGATTGGAATGTTGTATAGCTTCTCCAGTCCCATGCTGCAGAGAGCACATGTTGAGTAATTGAGCTATAACATTTCGTTCAATCATCCCTGCTTAGACTATGGGATCGGTGAGTTTACCCTCAGATACCGATACACGCTGCCTTATACTGTAACTTAGTTTTACTTGCGACTAGTCCCCTGGCTGTGCTTTCTTGATGCTATCCAGAGTTTAGAAGGAAAGTGATAATCATGTCTTCAAGCACCTTTGGAAATTTCAAATTCCTTTTGGAAGTGTTGCAGTCTCTTGACGTCCACCAATAAAGGACTGGAACGTTTCTCCTTCTGGTTTCACCGTTTGCCCTCGGGTTTGATTGAGTTCCGCTGTGGTTCGAGTCATGATGAGTACAACGCGAAGACCTGTCACTTTCACTCCCTGTGGCCAAAGGGAAACAGCTACAAAAATCACTCTTTCCATCCAGATGTCCTGTCAAACATTTTATCAGTTTTGCCACAAACTTACCAGGTAGATTCAGAGGGGCTGATGCATCCGTCATGCAGAACGATGTGGAGTGAAACAGTGATTTTTTTAACAATTTCAATTTACTGCTTTCTCTTGTTTTAAAGCGGTTTGTGAGGCAGATTATGATTCTGTATGTTGAGAAGTGTCTAACACAGGTGCAGGCCATTCGGCCCCTTGAGTCTGCTCTGCAATCCAGTTAGATCATGGCTGATTTGTATCTTAACTCCATTTTCAACAACAATAAATGACAGTATTGCTACTGTTTAAAGTTTATTTATTAGTGTGACAAATAGACTTACATTAACACTGTAATGATGTTACTGTGAAAATCCCCTAGTCGCCACACTCCAGCGCCTGTTCGGGTACACTGAGGGAGAATTTGGCACAGCCAATGCACCTAACCAGCACGTATTTCGGACTGTGGGAGGAAACCGTAGCACCTAGAAGAAACCCACGCAGACACGGGGAGATTGTGCACAGACAGCGAACCAAGCCGGGAATGAAACCTGGGTCCCTGGCGCTGTGAGGCAGCAGTGCTAACCACTGTGCCGCCCATTACATTAATAAAAAAGACTCAAAGCATTTACCAAGAGGGATTGCCAGTAAAAGAAACACTTGTGATGCTGGGATAGGAGTGTGGTCAAACAGATAAACTTTAAGGTGCATCTTAATAGAGATGATAATGGCAGAGACGTTTATGGAGGGAATTCCAGCAATTAGGGCCTAGGCAGCTGAAGGCATGGCCGCCAGTGATGGAGCCATAAAATTGGGATTCCACAGGATGCCAGAGTTGAAGGAGCTCAGAGATTGAAGTCTTGTGGATTTGGAGGGGTTTACAGAGATAGGAAAGAGCAAAGGTCTGGAGGATTCTGGGAGCCAGTACAGGCCAGCAACGTCTGTCATGAGTGATGGGCATGATGTGGAGATGCCGGCGTTGGACTGGGGTAAACACAGTAAGAAGTTTAACAACACCAGGTTAAAGTCCAACAGGTTTATTTGGTAGCAAAAGCCACACAAGCTTTCGAGGCTCGGGGCTCAGAGTGATGGGTAGCAGAGCTTTGGATGAGCACAGGTTTCTGTAGAGTGGAAGATAGGAGGCTAAACAGAAGGGCATTGCAATAATCATTCCAGAAGTAACAAAGGCATGGGCGAGGGCTTCCGCAGCAACTGAGCTGGGACAGGGTCATAGAATCATAGATACCCTACAGTGCAGAAGGACTGAGTGCAGAGCTCATCGAATCTCTGACAGAGCATCCTACCCAGGCCCTATCCCTGTAACTATTTACCCTACTAATCCTACTAATTTGGGGGCAGCATAGTGTCCCAGGATGCGTATGATAGAAGGATCAGCGAGGTGGGATTACAGGCACAGGGCCTAGGTGGGATTGTTGTCAGTACAGACTCAATGGGCTGAATGGCCTCCTTCTGCACTGTAGAGTTTCCATGATTTTTATGATTTCCAATCCCTCTAACTCACAGACTAAGGGGCAATTTAGCATGGTCAATCCACCTAACCCGCACGTCTTTGGACTGTGGGAGGAAACCAGAACACCGAGTGGAAGCCCAGACACGGGGAGAACATGCAGGCTCCGCACAGACACTGACCCAAGGCTGGAATTGAACCTGGACCTGGCACCATGAGGCAGCAGTGCTAACCACTGTCCCACAGTGCTGCCCAGCCTGCAGGGTTACGGAGGTTGAAGTGTGCAGTCTTGCTGGTGAAATGAACAATGGTTAGAAGTTCATCTTCAGGCCAAACACAGTGCAATCTGCTTGCCTTGGTTTCCTAACTCTTAATACCCATGGCTAAGACAAATCTAGTGATCTAGATTCATAGAATTCATAGAATCCCTACAGTGCAGAAAGAGGCATTCGGCCCATCGAGTCTGCACCGACAACAATCCCACCCAGACCCTATTCCCATAACCCCTCATATTTACCCTGCTAATCCCCCTGACACTAGGGTCAATTTAGCATGGCCAACCAACCTAACCCGCACATCTTTGGACTGTGGGAGGAAACCGGAGCACCCGGAGGAAACCCACGCAGACACGGGGAGAACGTGCAAACTCCTCACGGACAGTGACCCGAGGCCGGAATTGAACCCGTGTCCCTGGCGCTGTGAGGCAGCAGTGCTAATCATTGTGCCACCATGCCACCCCAGCATTAAACTTTTATTTTTTTCTATGGAGAAGAATGTTTTGGTTTTCCGTGAGCCAAGCGGTGTGGAATTGCTTTGTGACATTAACACTGAACAGCTTAGCTCCAATTCTGAGGTTCTGTCCTCTTTTGCTGGATGAGTGGGAATTGTGGTTGAGATTGGCACCCATCACGTTGTTATTGGTGATCGGAGCTGAAAGTCCAGCAAATTGTTCCTGCAGTGCTGCTGTGCATTTTTTCACTGTCAGGTCCCATTGCTGTCATGCTGTTTTCAATTTGTTGTCTTTCTGCAGGTATTTATCGCACAGAGAAGGATAAAGGAACTTTGTATGAACTGACATTCAAAGGGGACCGAGCCTATGAGTTCAAACGCCTAATTTTATTCCGTCCCTTTGGCCCGATCATAAAAGTGAAGAAAGCAAAGGTGGACACATCCAACATGCTGATTAATATCATAGTGCCTCTGGCAAAAAGGGCCGATACGTTTCGACAATTTATGCACAATTTCAGGTAAATTATTAGTTTGTGTTCATTAGTTTAAAAGCTGTTTTAGTTGGAAACCTATTCAAATAATAGAAGTGGCTCCCCCTGAACTTTACAGTGCATGATGGTTAGGAAAATAAAGGTAGAGAGATTTAGATTTATATTGGTAAACAGCAGAAATAAGATAAAATTTCAAGTGGGTGCAATTTAATGTTTCTGTGTCTGGAAGGGTAAAATCTATTGTTAGATTCATGCTGGATAAAGCTGTTTGGACGTGTGGGAGTTGGTTTCAATTCTAGTCATGATTCTATTGTGCTTAGAGAGGGCTATGATGTGGAAAGTAAATAAACTAGCAACGGTTGCTCATCAACTGGGACCTTGTAAGATAGATAAGCTTTTAATTTTTCTTTAGCTAAGTTGATTTTAGTTGGAGATCAGTAGTGAGGGAGAAGACAGCTCTCTCAGCTCTGCTAAAAGCAGTTGATTTTAGAAGGCTACAGAGGAAACATCTCTCTCAGCCTTGCTAGAAGAAAAGCCATACTATGGAGTGATGGTTAAGAAAACAGATTCCAGAAACGCAAAGTCCAGTTAGTTAAGGAAACTAGAGAAAACGTTTTCAAGAATTCTGGAGTTAACGGAACAGAGAAAACTGGGAACCAGAACAGATTACCATTCAGTAAAGTCACAGGGAGTTGAAAAGGCATTGAATTGTGAGAGACCAGAAAGATATCTGCAGTAGTGCAGGATAGGGTTTGTGAGAAATTGCCACAGTGGGAGACATTATTGAAAATAATTGTGAAAATCAGCGGCTGGACTTCAGAGTCTGCGTGAAAGCCTTTATGCAAAAAAAAAACCTGAAGAGAGAGGTGTAGAGCCTGAAAGTGAAACTTTGATGGAAGCAGCGGAGGTAAAGCATAATTTAAAAGAAGATTTGAAAATAGAATTTGAAATCACTCGTGGAAGCTGGAGTTCAGTGAGGCAAGGTAGCTCACGGTCTAAGAATCTTCTGGGGGGATTTTGAGGAGAAATCCACAGACATTCACTTGATTTCAGAGAGGAGTGTGTCTGACCACAGTCATCTTGTGTGCTTAAAAGGGACTTTTTATGTTAATGAGACCATTGTAGCTTAAGGTGTACTTTATAATCCATGTTAATTTTAGAATCTGTGTTAAGATAAGGGGGGAGTACAGGAATATTGTAGCATAATCCAACTTTTTAATGTTTAATAAATGCTTTTTTTTCTTGTTGTCAAAACTAATTAGCAGTCATATGATTATGGTCCTCCACATTTTCTTAAAAAAGGTAAAAGTTAGATCTTTTGAGCCAGGATTCCATTCTGGGATCTTCTCGTCCAGTTACACCATCAACTGGTCTTGTAACGTGATTCATGAAGAAAGGTTAATACTCATTGGCCAAGCTCATTGGCTAATAATGTGTTTCCTTCATGCCTGCACTATGGTTGCTCACCTGCTTAATGACTTGGTGAAAATATCAATGGCTGGGATGTTTGCTGCTTCACCAGAAATAGCTGCCAGAGGGAATAAAATCTTAATGTGTTCAGATGTCTATTCCTGCTCCTGCTTTCACTTTAACGTAGAAAGTGGCTACAGATTGAAGGACATCCCCTTAAAGTCCTTCCACCCAGTCACTGTAATAGCCAAACACTACAAGCCTGTCCAGAGTCACCGAAATAGAGAAAAGAGAAATAAAAATGGATAATGCTGGACTCAGCAGTCAGGCAGCATCTGCAGAGAGAAACAGAGATAATGTTTTCAGTCTGTGTGACTCTTCTTCAAAGCTGACGAGGAGTAGAATTGTGAGGGTCGATAAAGTGGAGAGGGGGGTAGAGAAGGTAGAGCAGAATAGAAGGTCAGGAATAGGTGGGAGCTAAAGGGCTGTGAGGCAGCAGTGCTAACCACTAACTAGGAGCTAAGGAGAAAGTTGCACGGTGGCACACTGGTTAGCACTGCTGCCTCACAGCGCCAGGGACTCGAGTTCAATTCCCAGCTTGGGTGACTGTGTGGAGTTTGCATGTTCTCCCCATGTCTGCATGGGTTTCCTCCGGGTGCTCCGGTTTGCTCCCACAGTCCACAGGTATGCTGGTTAGGTTGATTGGCCATGCTAAATTGACCCTAGTTTCGGGGGGGGGATAAGCAGGGTAAATACGTGGGGTTACGGGGATAGGGCTGGATTGTTGTCGGTGCAGGCTCGATGGGCCGAATGGACCCCTTCAGTACTGTAGGGATTCTATGACAATGATATCATGGACACAAGACAAAGGGAGTGTTAAAGACTAAAGAAGATGCTAATAATGGCATGAAGGTAAGATGGCAGAATGTGTTAATAGCAGTACAAAGGTCAGCAGTTTATGAAAGCAAAACAAGTTACAGATGTCTTGGTGGGGGAGGGGATTGGGGAAAAAATGAAAATATCAACATGGAGGAAAGAGTTCATGGTCTGAAGTTATTGAACTCAATGCCAAGTTCTAAAGGCTGCAAAGTAATTAATCAGAAGATGAAAGGGAGCCTTGCAACAGCCTCCTTCCCCTACAGTGAGCCTCAAAAACCTATCTTTCAAAGCATTCAATCTCAAGTCCAGTTGTTAAGCTTTGGAGTATTGTGCCATTTAAAGGCCCCTCGTTGGTACTTCTGGGTTGGTGTTACAAGCATTTGCCCACTACAGGTAGCTGCAAGAGATCCGACAGCACAGTTTTGGAGGTGAGCAAGGAAGTTCTCCCCCCAGGGTGTGGCCAATATTTATCCTTCAACCAAGATATGTTCCTTATGATACCTTGCTGTGCGCAAGTTGGAACAGTGACTGCAAATGTAAAGTTATTTAATTGACCGTGAAGCACATTGTGATGTCGTGCAGTTGTGAAAAGTGTTATATCAATGCTATCCTTTCTTTCCTTTGTTATTCCACTCTTATTCTGCACTTTCCACTGGCAGGCTCCTTCTTGATGGGAGGGAAGTGGGTCTAGGCTGGGGTAAATATCAAGAGGCATGTAGAAGTATCACCTACTGAGGCTTCACTCCAAATCCTCTGTGTCAGCATGGTCCGATTCAGTTAAGCACAGCAGGAGGTATTTTCCAGTCAACTTCAGTGGCACAGTGGTTACCACTGCTGCCTCACAGCGCCAAGGACCCGGGTTCAATCCCCGACCTTGGGTGACTGTCTGTGTTGAGTTTGCACGTTCTCCCTGTGTCTACATGGGTTTCCTCCCACAGTCCAATGATGTGCAGGTTAGGTCAATTGGCCAGGCTAAATTGACCTTGGTGTCCCAAGATGTGTAGGTTAGGGGGATTGGCCATACTAACTTGCCCTCAGTGTCCCAGGATATGTAGGTTAGGGGGATTAGCAGGATAAATACATGGGGTTATGGGGATACAGCCTGGGTAAGATGGTCTATCAGGGAGTTGGTACAGGATCGATGGGCCGAATGATCTCCTGCACTGTAGGGATTCTATGATTCCATGATTCTATGACTGTCTGCGTGGAGTTCACATGTTCTCTCAGGGTCTGCATGGGTTTCCTCCGGGTGCTCCTGTTTCCTCCCACAGTCTAAAGAAATAAAGTTTAGGTGGATTGCGCATGGTAAATGCGCAGGGTTACAGGGATAGTGTGGAGGGTAGGGCTGGGTGAAATGCTCTTTCAGAGAGTCAGTGCAGATCCGATGGGCCAAATGGCCTCTTTCTGCACTGTAGGAATTCTGTTGTAACTAGGGGTTTTAATTGTCTGCCATCCCAACCTGCCGGTTGGGTGAGTTTAGAACTGACAACCTGCTGGCTTCCTGTTCAACTACTGTGCCAAAGGGACAATTAATCAAAGGTGGTTTCGCAAAGATATGTTTGAGAGGGACAGACACGGAGTCAGCATGACTTTCCAAAGATTGAAGCCGTCGGGATAAGGGGAAGTCTTGAACAGAAAAATGATACCTCGTCTGATGGTTGACAATACAGCTCTTTGGAATGCCATGGGGTGTTACAGATGCTAAAACTTTCTTTCTGTCAGAATTCCGCAGAACTTTTAATGATTTTCTTTTGTCTGAATATAAACAGTATTGAAGTCAAGTTTTAAAGCTTATTTATCAGTGTCACAAGTAGGCTTACATTAACGTTGCAATGAAGTTACTATGAAAATCCCCTGGTCGCCACACTCTGGCGCCGGTTTGGGTACACTGAGGGAGAATTTAGCATGGCCAATGCACCTAACCAGCACATCTTTCAGACTGTGGGAGGAAACCGGCACACTCGAAGGAACCCACACAGACACAAGGAGAATGTGCAGACTCCACACAGACAGTGACCCAAACCAGGAATCGAACCTGGGTCCCTGGCACCGTGAGACAGCAGTGCTAACCCCTGTGCCACCCCCACTGATTGAAGTCAAAGTATAATGAAATTAATGATAAATGTTGCTCTGCTCATAATGACAAAATATAGCATTTTGGTGATTTACACTCAGTGCTGCCTCACTCAACATAGTCATGATGTGGAGATGCCGGCGTTGGACTGGGGTAAACACAGTAAGAAGTTTAACAACACCAGGTTAAAGTCCAACAGGTTTATTTGGTAGCAAAAGCCACACAAGCTTTCGGAGCTGCAAGCCCCTTCTTCAGGTTCAGGTTCACCTGAAGAAGGGGCTTGCAGCTCCGAAAGCTTGTGTGGCTTTTGCTACCAAATAAACCTGTTGGACTTTAACCTGGTGTTGTTAAACTTCTTACTGTGTTCACTCAACATAGAGCAGTACAGCACAGGACCAGGCCCTTTGGCCCACAATGTTCTGCTGAACATGACGCCAAATTAAACCAATCCCTTCTGCCTGCTCTTGGTCCATATCCCTCTATTCCGTGCATATTCATGTGCTTATCTAAAAGCTCCTTAAATGCCCCTATTGTATCTGCTTCCTGCCCCCTGGCGGCATGTTCAGACACCTACCACTTGTGTGTTAAAAAAACTTGCCCCTGACACCTCCTTTGAACTTTCCCCCCTCACCTTAAGTGCACGCTCTAACCTCAAGCGCACGTCAAGCTGAATTCAGTGCACTTTTGGGCAGATTAAGGCAGTGTTTATGACAATGGTAGTATCCGCTTTGTATACTGGGGACTTCCGCTGGTTCACACTGCTAACAGTGAAGTTCATGATGTGGGATCTCCTTGCAGGAGAGTGGGGACATCTGAACCCGAGAGAGTGGTCCAGAGTTTTCACTGTGTCACAAAGTGATGGCACTTGCTGCTGACCCCACAGAAAGCTGCCCACAAGGATCTAGTGATCTGTGTGCTGGGGATTTGACCTTTCTCGACCATAACTTCATTTTGACGGCCCGCAGGAGTGATGCGATCAGACACAAACGGCTAATCACACTGAGACATGCATTGGGATTAAAGTAGAAACGGAGATATCACACATTATAAAGAAATGATAATATTTTCAAAATCTATGGCATTTTTTAACATGGAGAATTTCGACATTCCAGAAATTTGATTTTCAGGGTCAGAGAGGTTATGGTTTTTTTTATATCATTAAAAAGCCAGTTACACCTCATTCACCAAAATGTAGCTTTTTCAAGGGACTTTACAGGGTCCAACAGTGTAAAAGGTGGAAGCAGGTGTCAAATCAAGCCATTTTTGCGATCTTCCTGTGGAGAATCGTGTATAGCAACTTCTGAATTTCTATTTGTAGACACCAGAAGTAGCTGTCCATATCACAATTGAAATAACAACAAACCTAACAGATTTTCCACCTTAGATTCGCAAAATCAGGCCAATATCTCAAGTAGAGACAATCACAGTGATCACAACTTTAAGGGGAAGTATAGGAGGCAATGCACAAGTGGTACTGTCGCGAGACTATTAATCTAGAAACTCAGCTAATGTTCTAGGGACCTGGGTTCGAATCCCGCCACGGCAGATTGTGGAATTTAAATTCAATATCTGGGATTAAGAATCTACTGATGACCATGAACCCATTGTCTATTGTCAGAAAAACACATCTGGTTCACTAATATCCTTTAGGGAAGGAAATCTGCCGTCCTTACCCGGTCTGGCCTACGTGTGACTCCAGAGCCACAGCAAGATGGTTGATTCTCAACTGCCCTCGGGCAATTAAGGATGGGCAATAAATGCTGACCAGCCAGCGAAACCCATGTCCCACGAATGAATAGAAAAAAATGACTGACATTGGTGGTTATGGTTACCACCATGTAAGGAGTTGAGAAGGACGAGAGGGGATTTGATCGAGGTATAGACCAAATGTTTCCTCTTATGGGGCAATCTAGAACAAGAGGTCACAGGTATAGGTTGAGAGGCGGTAGATTTAAAACTGAGATGAGGAGGAACTACTTCTCGCAGAGGGTGATGTATTTGTGGAACTCGCTGCCCCATAGCACGGTGGAATCTGAATCATTGAATGGTTTCAAGAAGGAGATAGATATAATTCTGATTTTTAAAAATGGGTTAAAGGGATATGGGGAACAGGCGGGAGGGTGGAATTAAGACCAGGGAGAGATCAGCCATGATCTGATTGAATGGCAGAGCAGGCTCGAAGGAATGAATTGCCTATTTCTGCTTAGAACTCCTGTATTTACTGGGCCAGTGCCCTGCAGGTTGTGAGCTTTGCGGAACTGAGCTGGAAGAATCTGGTGATTGGTGGGGTGGTAATGAATGACAATGAAAGGCAGCAGATTGTTATAAAAAAAAACCCAAGCTCTCTACCCAGACGCACTCTGTTTCAGTAGCTAGACAACAGAACAGATGCAGCGACGGTGTCAGAAGCCAAAGGGGTCTTGCTGGAAGCCATCTGCTTCCCGATACTTATGCCAGTGTCATAGTCTGTTTACAAAACACTTCATAACCTTCTGTTTCCTCCTGGTCTCGCTGAGTTTAGCAAAAATAACTTGGCCGGTGGAGAAAGAAGCAAAGTTATTCCAGCCTGCTAATCTGTTTTTTTAATTCTCTGGGTGTGAGTGTCACAGGCAAGGACAGAAACAATAACTCTTCCTGAGAAGGTGATAGTGAGCCACGCTCTTGAGCTGCAGTGACCCCTGATTCTTTATTGTGGTTTGGTACAACTCGATGGCTTGCCAGCTCACGTCAGAGGGAAATAGGAATTTTACCGCCCAGCCCGCCACAGGAATCAGAGACAATGGGACAATGAACAACAGAGCAGAGCAAACGGAGCAAATGGACAATGGGAAGGTCCGTTGACCTCGAGTGGGATTTTACAGTTTCGGGGGACGAGCGAGGCTGCAAACTCCCACCCAAAGAGTCAACCATGTTGACATGAGACTGCAGTCACTTAGACCAGACCTGCTAATGACAGCAGGGGTCTGTCCCTGAGGGATATTGGTGATCATGATGTGGTGATGCCGGCGTTGGATTGGGGTAAACACAGTAAGAAGTTTAACAACACCAGGTTAAAGTCCAACAGGTTTATTTGGTAGCAAAAGCCACACAAGCTTTCGGAGCTCTAAGCCCCTTCTTCAGGTGAGTGGGAATTCTGTTCACATTATTCATGTAAATTGAGTCTGTGTCTTTATAAGCTCTGTTTGTGAACAGAATTCCCACTCACCTGAAGAAGGGGCTTAGAGCTCTGAAAGCTTGTGTGGCTTTTGCTACCAAATAAACCTGTTGGACTTTAACCTGGTGTTGTTAAACTTCTTACTGGATATTGGTGAGCCAGTCATAATTTGGCAACAATCCAGCAGCTACGTGGGCCATTTTGTTGATCCTTCTCAAACTAGGTTTTGAGCGCTTGTTCTCCTGGATTATTAATCTGGGTTACTACTCAGGTAGCATAGACACTAATCCCAGGCCGAAGGACTTTATTCAATGAGTTTGATCTGACTTAAGGCAGAATTCTACAAAATATGTTAAGCCTTTTCTTCTGATTGTCTCCATAAAACATCATCAAGGTGGGATCAGGCTTCCTGGTATTGAGGCACAGGTCAATCATGGCTACATGTTTCTGGTCCCCTTTGATTGTCTTACCCGACCCCCTGCAATGCTCACCAATTTAAATATTCTATACAGCTTCTGTTTTGAGGTGAATGTAATGCATGCCCACTGGGCTCTTGTGTAGAAGTCATAGGATCCTTACAGTGCAGAAGAGGTCATTCAGCCCACCGAGTCTGCACCGACTCTGACAGATTACCTTACCCTGACCCCCCTCCCCCGCCCTAACCCCACACATTTAACATGGCCAATCCCCCTAACTGACACATCTTTGGACTGTGGGAGGAAACCAGAGCACCTGGAGGAAACCCATGCAGACACGGGGAGAACGTGCAAACTCTACACAGACAGTAATCCAAGCCGGGAATTGATCCCATGTCCCTGGCCCTGTGAGGGATTAGTGCTAACCACTGTGCTACCGTTCTGCTCCGGTGAAGAGATATTGGTCACACTGCACAGAACAACGCACCACTGGAGGTGTTTTATATTTGGGGCATAAATGATGAGAGATAACAGAACAGCCTGTACAGGACCCATCTTCGAGGATATGCTTCAATCGGAACATAATGTCATGGCTGTGGTTTGAAATAAAGGGACCTTGAAATGTTAAACACCATGTCTCCTGTCAACACAAGATGGCTGCCAACACGTGTCTGTGCCTGCACAGAATACAATGGCATTTACTGGAGATACAGTGCCGGTTGGATCTTATTCAGATCCCAAACCGTTCATCTAGTTTCTGTGCCCAACGGCGGACAGACGGTTGGGACAAACCTCTCCGCAGTTTCTGGGGATCGGATTGGGATGGGGAGGGAAGGGAGGCTTCTGATCCACCCGGTAACATCTACAATTCAATTTGCAGCGCCAGGGTTTCTTCCCCGTGGAGGAAATAATAAAATGGGTGGAGGTTGTTTGAGGTGGAGATTTGTCCACAGGCTGCTCTGTGATTGTCTGCAAGCAGGAGGTGTGGGTCGCACAGAATGTCCATCACAATCTGCATTTGGTTTTGGATGAATAAAAATTCATGCAGTTTCACAATTCTGCACAATAAAAGGCGCCACTGCCCAACTGTGAAGATTTGAGCAGTTCCATCTTTGGTCCTGGCAATTGCCTACTTTTTGGAGTTCCTACTGTCCCTCCAAATAACATCACAGAGCCTGGACAGCATTGACAGGCAACAAGCCAATGTTAGATTACAAGCACAAATTCCATGGACATGATTTGCAGTCCCCAGAGTCTAGAAGCCAAAGGGCAGACCTAATCGTAACATTTAAAATGACAAAGGAATTTGATAGGAGCATAGAAACTAGAAGTAGGAGTAGGCCATTCGGCCCTTCAATCCTGCTCTTCCATTTATTATGATCATGGCTGATCATCAATTTGAATACCCTGATTCCCCCTCCCCCCCCCCCCCCCCCCACCCCTCCATATTCTTCAGTCCCTTCAGCCCCAACAACTATATCAAATTCCTCCTTGAAATCACACAACCTATTGACCTCAACTACTTTCGGTGGTGAATTCCACCACTTTCTGGGTGAAGATGTTTCTCCTCACCTCAGTTCTAAAAGGTTTACCCCTTATAGAACATAGAAAAAATACAGCACAAACAGGCCCTTCAGCCCACAAGTTGCGCCGGTCATGTCCCTACCTACCTAGGTTTATACATAGGCTTACCTATAACCCTCAATCCTATTAAGTTCCATGTGCTCATCCAGAAGTCTCTTAAAAGACCCTATCGAGTTTGCCTCCACCACCACTGACGGCAGCCGATTCCACTCACCCATCACCCTCTGAGTGAAAAACTTACCCCTGACATCTCCTCTGTACCTACTCCCCAGCACCTTAAACCTGTGTCCTCTCGTAGCAGCCATTTCAGCCCTGGGAAAAAGCCTCCGAGAATCCACCCGATCTATACCTCTCAACATCTTGTACACCTCTATCAGGTCACCTCTCATCCTTCGTCTCTCCAAGGAGAAAAGACCGAGCTCCCTCAACCTATCCTCAAAAGGCATGCCAACCAATCTAGGCAACATCCTTGTAAATCTTCTCTGCACCCTTTCAATCATTTCCACATCCCTCCTATAATGAGGCGACCAGAACTGAGCACAGTACTCCAAGTGTGGTCTGACGAGGGTCTTATAAAGCTGCATCATTATCTCCCGACTCCTAAACTCAATCCCTCGATTGATGAAGGCCAGCACACCATACGCCTTTTTAACCACCTCCTCTACCTGCGAGGCCGATTTAAGAGTCCTACGGACCCGTCCTCAAACTATGACCCTTAGTTCGGGACTCCCCCCGCCATTGGGAACATTCTTTCCGAATCTACCCTGTCTAACCCTGTTAGAAATTTATGTTTCCATTAGATCCCGTCTCACTCTTCTAAACTCCAATGAATACAATCCTAACTGATAGGGTGGATAAAGACAAACTATTTCCTTTGGTGGGTGCACCCAGAAGAATGGGGGTCACAATCTTGAACTTACAGCTGTTCCAGCCGAAGGAACACTTCGGTTATAGGCAATAAAATGAAACAAAACTTACTCCAACTTATAAATCAAAGAAAAAGGTTTAATAAAGAAACATTATTACTCCAACACTTGACTTGTCACCCTGGGCCATTCCAAGCTCCCACAAACCCCAGCGGCTTGTTATTTATACGGAGTCAGCTGACCATCACATCATTTTGTCATTGGTTACATAGTTTACTGGGTCAGCTGACCCTTACAGCATGTTACTATTGGTCACTACAACAGATCCAATATTATCATTGACATGCACCTGTCTATACCAACGGGGACGAAGTAGAAAGGGTCGAGAGCTTCAAGTTTTTAGGTGTCCAGATCACCAATAATCTGTCCTGGTCCCCACCCTCCATGCCGACACTATAGTTAAGAAAGCCCACCAACACCTCTACTTTCTCAGAAGACTAAGGAAATTTGGCATGTCAACTACGACTCTCGCCAACTTTTACAGATGCACCATTGAAAGCATTCTTTCTGGTTGTATCACAGCTTGGAATGGCTCCTGCTCTATCCGAGACCGCAAGAAACTACAAAAGGTCGTGAATGTAGCTCAATCCATCACGCAAACCAGCCTCCCATCCATTGACTCTGTCCACACTTCCCGCTGTCTCGGCAAAGCAGCCAGCATTATTAAGGACCACACGCACCCCGGACATTCTCTCTTCCACCTTCTTCCATTGGGAAAAAGATACAAAAGTCTGAGGTCACGTACCAACCGACTCAAGAACAGTTTCTTCCCTGCTGCTGTCAGACTTTTGAATGGACTTACCTTGCATTAAGTTGATCTTTCCCTACATCCCAGCTATGACTGTAACACTACACTCTGCATTCACTCCTTTCCATCTCTATGAACGCTATGTTTTGTCTGTATAGCGCACAAGAAACAATACTTTTCACTGTATGTTAATACATGTGACAATAATAAATCAAATCAAATGGTCACATTCTAACAAGCGCTAGACTAGTGAGGAGTGGAATCAGAAAGCACATTTTCCACACAAAGTGTAGTGGAATCTGGACCTCTCTCCTTTAAAGCGTTGTGGATGTTGGCGACCAGTTGAAGTGCTCAATATTGAGATCGATAGATTTTTTTGGCAAGGGGATCTGGGGCATTGATAAAAGGCGGCTAATTGCCGTTGCTCTAATTGAACAGCAGAGCAGGCTCGAGGGGCTGAATGGCCGCCTCCTGTCTCTTCTATCTGATTGAGCCATTCTTGCTCACAGCCAGTTCTTTCTTAGTTGCTCTCAAGTGCTTAGTATTTTGCCCCCAGTAGCTGCAGTTCTGCAATGTTACTGGACTGCTTCCTGTTTTCTCTGTGTTAACCTGATTTTGTCGTATGTTGATTTGTTCAGCTCTTATTGCAAAACTTCCAGCACTTTCCATGCTGAAATATTTGGTCTAATCACTTTGGAGCAGTATTTTTGCCTTCATACTGACGCCTGACCATTTTATTACACTTCACAATATTTACTAGCAATGAGCACTCAAGTTATCTCACATCCATTGATATCCACTAAAGAGTTACTAATTTTAGTCCTCTTTCTGCTGAGAGTTTAGAAACATCATTTTATAGAACATATGGATCTCGCTCATATCAAAAGTAAAATTTTAAGTTTATCTTTTGATTTGATTTATTATTGTCACATGTATTAGTATACAGTAAAAAGTATTGTTTCTTGCATGCTGTACAAAGCATACCGTTCATAGAGAAGGGAAGGAGAGGGTGCTCAATGTAGTGTTACAGTCATAGCTAGGGTGCAGAGAAAGATCAACTTAATGCGAGGTAGGTCCATTCAAAAGACTGACAGCAGCAGGGAAGAAGCTGTTCTTGTGTCGGTTGGTACGCGACCTCAGACTTTTGTATCTTTTTCCCAGTGAGACAGTTTCCTGTTTGACAGCAGTGGCACGAGGAAATATAATTTCCTTTATGTTCTCTCTACTAAATGAAAAATAAAGTTTGTAAATGGAACCAAGCCACAAATAAAGTCTGTAAATCGTTTATAAGGAAATATCTAAATGACTCAAGATGGCCTTTACTGGAGGGCGGTTTATTCTGTTCTAGGCCGACCAACATCAATTTTGATGTGGAGAAACCGGCGTTGGACTGGGGTGGGCGCAGTAAGAAGTCTCACAACACCAGGTTAAAGTCCAACAGGTTTATTTGGAATCACAAGCTTTCGGAGCACTGCTCCTTCATCAGGTGGGTGGAGATAATGGTTATGATAATGCAAGTCTTTACAGGTAATCAAGTCTTTACAGGTACAGACAATGCAATTGGAGAGAGGGATAATCACAGGTTAAAGAGGTGTGAATTGTCTCAAGCCAGGACAGTTAGTAGGATTTTGCAAGCCCAGGCCAAATGGTTGGGGGTTACAGGTAGTGTGACATGAACCCAAGATTCGGAGCTCACTCACCTGAGGAAGGAGCAGCACTCTGAAAGCTAGTGATTCCAAATAAACCTGTTGGACTTTAACCTGGTGTTGTGAGACCTCTTACTGTAACCTTAGTTTCTGCAGATTAGCTGTGGTCAGGTGGTTGTGCTGAAGATTTTGTACTGTGCCGCATGATAGGATGACTCCCTCTCCCCTCGCTCAGCCTGGATGGGTTCTGCCAGTCGTGCCAGGATGTGCCACGCATAATGTGGAAGGTCTTGTTCCAAAGGAGAATCGCAGATGGCAGATGGTTTCCCAAGTGGATTTCTAGCCATATTGTGAGTGAGGGTTTCTTGAAACCTTCTGGATAATGGCTAGAAGAGAAATGAGAGAAAGGCCAACCTGTCACCTCCACACAAGAGGGAGCAACGTCCCTGCCAGGGAGCTGGTAATCTACACGGTGCTTTGAAGATTGTACCAACATGCTGCACTGTGTGACGTGTGAATGTTCATTTGGGATGTTTCCAGATCAAGTCGTTTCTTTATCATTTTCTATTTTATAGTTTAAAAGAAATAAAGAAAAGAAAAACTTATAGAATCATAGAATCCTACAGTGCAGAAGGAGGCCATTCGATCCATCAAGTCTGCACTGACCATAATCCCACCCAAACTCTATCCCCATAACCCCATGCATTTACCCTAGCTAGTCCCCCTGACAAAGAGGCAATTTAGCATGGCCAATCCACCTAACTCACACATCTTTGGACTGTGGGAGGAAACCAGAGCACCCGAAGGAAACCTACGCAGATACGGGGAGAATGTGCAAAACTCCACACACACTGACCCAAGCCAGGAATCGAACCCGGATCTCTGGCGCTGTGAGGCAGCAGTGCTAACTACTGTGCCAACTTGCATTTATATATCATCTTTCGTGGATGTTATAATACTTATTTAGCCAATAATGTTCTTCTGAAATGTTATAATTGTAGAAAAGCCTAGCAACCAAGTTGCTGATGATAAGGCTGCACAGACGGCAATAAGATAATGACAGGATTGTCTCTTCCAGTGATGTTGGTTAGAGGGGGAAATGGCTAACTCTCTTGCTATTCCTCAGAATACTTTCATGGGATCCTTGATGCCCGCCTAAGGCAGGGCTTTGATTTAACATCTCATGACAGTATCCTCTGACAGATTAGCACTCAGTACTGCACTGCAGTGTCAGCCTGGATATTGTGCGTGAGTTTGTGCAGTGGAACTTAAAAGACATAATCTTCAGACTTGGAGATAAGAGCGGGACAAACAGAACCACAGCTGCAATTAGGAGCTCCAGACTGTTTGGTCTATGAATCACATTGACCCCTCTTAATGATGTGCATGTAACGATGCTTGTTCACCAGTTTGGGGAAAACACAACTCGCTTATTTACAGGTTAAAATTATACTGAGGCTTCCAGCCTCATGGCCGCAGTCAGCTCCCAAGATGACTCTGAAAACAGAAGCCTGTGGTTACCAGGGTGACCCCCTCCACCCCAGTCCCTGATTGATTCCCTGGGCCGTGTCATCCTTACTGTGCAAGTTGATCCTTAAAGGGACAATCACCACAGTGCATGTGGTGTTTTTACAATGATATAAAAGCATCAATCACTCCTAAGGGATTGGGCAAACATGTTGCGGGTGCGGTTATTAAGACCAGGTACATAAAAATAGCTGAAAAAGGCAGAAGTGTGGAAACATCAACAGCAGAGCTATGTGTGCTGTGTTCCGCTCACAGGCCAAAGTGAAACTGCGACTGGATCACATGACACACTTCCCTTCTAGTGATCGCAAGTTGCTATCCCTTAAAGGCATATTACAGCAGTGTACTCCTTTTGAAAGCAGACGTTTTAACCATCAAATGAGGTTCAATGGCTGCGGTGATAGTCGGTAAAGTGGGAGATATGCTCTACCGAACCCATCAATTTGTGTAGTCTTGAAGTGCCCTTAAATTCTCAACTGTATACTCCCAGCTCCTCCCAAGAAGGGAGACGGTTCAAGCAGCAGAGATGGGAGGAAAAAGCTGCAAACTGTTGATATGAGTGACACTGGAAACTTGAGTGTTCCTGGCATTAGACACAAAATAATGACCCATTTACCACATACTGGTGGAGTGATTCTGGTGTCTCTGGTCTGAACTAGTTGAGATACTTATTATGTAGGAGTGAAGAGTTTGAGTTTGGATGTGAGATCAGTGTTGAATGTGACACGCACTATTGACCTGGGACTCGTTAGTGGAAAACGTTTAAGTAAAAGAGGAGACTGTGTCTAGATTTTGGATATTAAGCACTCATTGCGCCTGAAACATTTGCAACCATCAGTCCTCAATTTTCCCTTCACCCGTTTCTATCTGTTCATCACTAAGTGACAGATTGGCACAGTGAGGCAATCATTAGACTTTTAGCTCCCGATATATTTATTGAATTCAAATTTCACCATCTGCCATGGTGGGATTCAAACCTGGATACCCAGAGCATTACTCTGGATTGCTAGTCCAGTGATAATTCCAGTGTGCCACTGCCTCCCATAGGAACGAGGTGAGCTGCGATCCTTTATTTTTAAATAATATATGAAAGAGAAAGTATGAAAAAAGCAAGATGATTTTGTGGGCCCAGATAACAGTTTCAAAAGAACAGGAATGATCTGAAAGAAATATGATGGTACGAAGGGTAAGTAAAAATAGGCTGAGTCAAAGAAAGGAAAAGGTCAGAGGTCAAACAAGCTGCAGGAAGAAATATTGAGCGAGGGAGGGGAAGAAAAGGTTTTTAAGAATTAGCTTTACTTTGGCCATTCCAGAGAATCGGTAAGAAAGAGTTTGTCGCTGTTGAGGTGGGACTGACGATCAGTTAACTCAAGTTGCACTTGTTTCTTCATTTTGGCCTTTCAGTGATACTCCCTATCTTATCTCTTCCTGTGTCTTGTTGAAGTACTATCAGAGTTTCCTGTCTATCTCCTTGGTTGCCAGTATCTCTGGTTTGATTGGAAGGCTCTAGCAAGACCGAGGAGTTGCTAATCGCTGTGTGTTTTTTTCTTATTGAAGTTAGACATCCGGTGTTAGTGAAAACACAGCTCCAAGTATGAGGCTCCAAAAAAACTACTGAGGAAACCACACTGAGGAAACATTTCTGTTTGCCCAATCTTGATTGCGCATTCCTTCCCCCTGCCTCGCTAAAGCCCAGAGTGTTTGGATGATTAGGAAGAAACGAACCTTCGGAGCCTCCAACAGGGGAAGTTCCCTGGTTTTACTCGAGCAATACCAGCACAAGGGTCACAGCTAACATTAGCTGGGGCTCAGATGGTAGCACTCCTCTGAGTTAGAAGGTTATGGGTTCAAGTCCCATTTCAGAGACTTTAGCAAGTAATTTAGCTGATGTTCAAGTGCACAGTAGCACATTGGTTAGCACTGCTGCCTCTCAGCGCCGGGGACCCGGGTTCGATTCCCAGCTTGGGTCACTGTGTGGAGTTCGCACGTTCTCCCTGTGCGTGCGCACGTGCGTGCTCCGGTTTCCTCCCACAGTCTGAACGACGTGCTGGTTAGGTGCATTGATCCAAACAGGCGCTAGAGTATGGTGACTAGGGGAATTTCAGAGTAACTTAATTGCATTGTTAATGTATGCCTTACTTGTGACTAATAACTAAACGTTTTACTTTACTCCCGGGCGATGCGGCATTGTTGGAGGTGCTGTCTTTCGGGTGAGATGTTAAATTGGGGAATCCATAGAATCCCTACAGTGCAGAAGGAGGCCATTCAGCCCTTCGAGCCTGCACTGACAACTATCCCATTCAGACCCCAGCCCCACAACTGTTTTACCCAGCTAATCCCTCTAACACTAAGGGACAATTTAGCATGGCCAATCAACCTAACTCGCACATCTTTGGACGGTGGGAGGAAACCGGAGTACCCGAAGGAAACCCACGCAGACACGGGGAGAACGTGCAAACTCCTCACAGCCAACATTACTTTGTGGTTTATGGTACGTAAATTGGCAGTTGGATTTCTGACATTACAGCGGTGAATACATTTCAAGAGTACTTCATTGATTAAAGCTCTTTGGGGTATTTTGAGGTTGCAACAGGCTCCACAGAAATCTAAATCACACTTTCCTTTATGCTGAGCTTCCTCCAGATGGGAATCACTCTACTTATTGGCTGGCGGAGATTTCTTTAGTGATAAACCAACTTTTCCAGGTACCATCAAACAGCTGACTGATTGATTAACCAATCAACAGTTTCTGACAGTATTTGAGACCTGCCTGGCTCTGAACAGATCAGCGAGTCTGGCCTGCCGAATTTGTTTTGTAATTGTAATAGCGCGGCACCTCTCGGGCGAAGTCAAGACGCTTCAGACTTCATTAGGAATAAAAGGTATTTATTGATAAAGAGAAATGAGGTCCAGGTGTTTGCAGCCCAGGACTGCCTTGGAACATGCTCAGTTTTTACTTGCTGACCACATGGCTACCCGATGTATTCTGCCTGAGAGAGGACTTCTTCCTTTGGGGTTGATCACTTGCTCTCAGTTCCCATTGGTCCCTCAAGCCAGATGACCCTTTCCAGCTGTGCTGTCTTAAAGCCATGATGTGGAGATGCCGGCGTTGGACTGGGGTAAACACAGTAAGAAGTCTAACAACACCAGGTTAAAGTCCAACAGGTTTATTTGGTAGCAAATACCACTAGCTTTCGGAGCGCTGCTCCTTCGTCAGGTGGAGTGGGAGATAAATCTTTGCTGTACTCTCTTCACAAGCCTTCACATTCGTTTGATAGTGTGGCGACCAGAATTGGACAGTATGTTCCAAATGCAGCCTTACTAAGGTTCTATAAAGCAGCAACGTGACTTGCCAAATATTTAAAATCAATGCCCCGGCCGATGAAGGCAAGCGTGCCTTCCACCTCCACTCCCACTCCACCTGATGAAGGGGCAGTGCTCCGAAAGCTAGTGGCATTTGCTACCAAATAAACCTGTTGGACTTTAACTTAGTGTTGTTAGACTTCTTACTGTCTTAAAGCGACAGACACCACGATCACAACGGCTATGATCTCCTGCCATGTCTTGGTGTGTAAACGGTATGTGTTGGCTGTCAGCTTATTTTTAAAAAATCATTTGTGGGAAATGGGCGTCGCCGGCTGGCCAGCATTTATTGCCCATCCCTAGGTGCCCATGAACTGAGTGGCATTTTAGAGTCAACCACATTGCTGTAGCTCTGGAGTCATGTGTAGGCCAGACTGGGTAAGGATGGCAGATTTCCTTCCCTAAAAGACATTAGTGAACCAGGTGGGTTTTTCTGACAATTGACAATGGTTTCATGATCATCAGTAGATTCTTAATTCCAGATATTTCTTATTGAATTCAAATTCCACCATCTGCCGTGGTGGGATTCGAACCAGGTCCCCAGAACATGAGCTGAGTTCCTGGATTAATAGTCTAGCGATAATACCACTAGGCCATTGCCTTCCCAGAATCAACCTGATGGGAGGTAAAGGGTCCACCTTTGGCTCCATGGTCGCACTTGAGCCTCTGAATCAGCCGGTCATAAGTCCTCCAATTTGAGAGACTCCAGCATGTAATCCAGGCTGGCACTGCAGGATACTACTGAAGGAATGCTGCACTGTGTGAGGTGGTTTTTTGAGATGTGAATCAAAGGCCCCATCTAGGGTGTAAAAGATCTCGTAACATTATTTGACTAAGCGGCGGGGGGGGGGGGGGGGGGGGGGGTGGGAGGAGGAGAAGAGAGGAGAGGGGAGAGAGAGTTCTCCTCTGTGTCCCGGTCAATATCTATCCCTCAACTAACATCATTTTTGAAAACAAAAGGGTGAACAGGTCATTTATCTCATTGCTGTTTCTGGGATCTTGCTGTGCTCGGATTGGCTGTTGTTTCCCTACCTAACAACGCTTCAAGTGTATTTGTTGGCTGTGAAGTACTCTGAGATACCTTGGGATTGGCAAAGACTCTATATAAATGCACATTTTCTTCTTTCTAAGAGAAGGGTTACAGTTTTCTGTAGACCACAAGGGAAGGATCTCCTCAGTACCTGTGTGCTGCAGACCTAGGGGGAGATGGTGGTGAAGTGGTAATGTCACTGTCATGCCAGAGGCTCAGGCTAATGCTCGAAGGACATGGGATCAAATCCCGCTACAGCAGTTGGTGGAATTTATATTCACTTCATAAATTTGAAAGCTAATCTCATAAAACTGGCTTCACTTATTGTAAAAAACCTGTCTGGTTCATTAATGTCCCTTTGGGGCAGGAAATCTGCCATCCTTATCTGGTCTGTGACCCTCATGTGACTCCAGACCCACAAAATGTGGTTGACTTTTTAACTTACCTCTGAAACAAAGAACAAAGAAAATTACAGCACAGGAACAGGCCCTTCGGCCCTCCAAGCCTGCACCGACCATGCTGCCCGACTTAACTAAAACCCCCTACCCTTCCGGGGACCATATCCCTCTACTCCCATCCTATTCATGTATTTGTCCAGATGCCCCTTTAAAAGTCACTATTGTATCTGCTTCCACTACCTCCCCCGGCAGCGAGTTCCGGGCACCCATCACCCTCTGTGTAAAAAAACTTGCCTCGTACATCTCCTTTAAACCTCGCACCTTAAACCTGTGCCCCCTAGTAATTGACTCTTCCACCCTGGGAAAAAGCTTCTGACTATCAAATACTGGAACATTTTCATAGAATCATAAAATCCCTGCAGTGCAGAAAGAGACCATTTGGCCCATCGGGCCTGCACCAACAACAATCCCACCCAGTCCCTATCCCTGTAATCCCACGTACTTACCCTGCTAATCCCCCTGACACTAAGAGATCATTTACCATGGCCCATCCACCTGACTATCTTTGGACTGTGGGAGGAAACCAGAGCACCTGTAGGAAACCCACACAGACATGGGGAGAACGTGCAAACTCAACACACAGGCAGTCACCCGAGACGGAATCGAACCCAGGTCCCTAGTGCTGTGAGGCAGCAGGTCTAGCCAGCCATTTTGGGGGGGGTAATTCAGAGTGGGCAACAAAGGCTGACTTTGTCGGTGATGCCCGTATTCAATGAAAGAATAAAAATCTTGAAAAGAGAAGGCTCCACAATTCAAAGCTCTGCTTATAGGTAGGTTCAAGGGCATATTAATCTGTCTCAGTGTCTGGCACCAGTCGCCACAGCCATCGCATGTTAACTCTGGCTGGATTTACAAGATAATAAAGAAGCTAATCTTTCTTCCCAAGCCTCAAGTGCTTGTCAATACTCAATCAATACATGATGTAGTTGTTTTAGCAGCTGGCTGAATTATGCAGCAGAGAGGTCTTACTGTGACTCGAGGGAATGTCATTAAGATATGAACTTTTGTCCTTTCAAAATATAACAAGGTCTAAAAACCAAGCCAGTCTTGTTATTGCTTGTGCTCCAACCTTTTCCCCAACACTGCTTATCTCTGATTGCACTCAGTCACCAGGAACAAAAGAACCGCCCTCTTTTCCCTTTTTCCCCCACCACACAAGTAACCCCATCCACCATCCGCACAAAGAAAGACTAACATGAATAAAAATGGAAAAACTCCAGAGGACAAGAAGACAACAAGCCACAATATAAGGGCATGGCATCACAAGGGGCAACAAGGGTTGGACGTGAGCTGAACAAAAAGTGGCACAGCAGGAGAGAACAGGGGACACTGCCTCTCTCTGTCCGATCCCCAAGAACCTGTCTCTGATTGCATTCCATTCAATACTGTGCTTTCTCTCTCACCTCAGAAGTTGAGTTAGCCCAGAGCCCACACGTTTCTTGATATAAAACTAGAAGGAGAATTGATTCATGTAGTCAGAACCAATTGACATCCAAATCAATCATTACCACTCAGAGATTTTTGCACATCGACTGATATCTCACCGAAAGCCTCTGATCCCGCTTTTCCTTCAAGATTCTGTAAAACAGAGCAGTGGAGGGAGATGGGTTAAGTTGCTGATATCTCGCAGCAGGGGTTGTGAAGGCTGGTATGCAGGCAGCTGCATCTCCTAAACTAGTCCCTTTCAACTGTCGACAATGGACTCGATTCAGACTGTGGCAAAGGTTGGGGTTATATTATGCCTCATTAGCCTTTTCTGCGTCTTTCCCCCTCTTTCTCTTTCCCTCTCCCTCACTCTGTTGCTAAGAAAATCAGGCCAGGACTATGGACTGTTGTTTACCATGGACCCCTGCTTATGATTAGAACATAAGAGCTAGGAGCCTAAGATCATGGCTGATCTTTTCGTGGACTCAGCTCCACTTACTCGCCTGCTCACCATAACTTCTTAATTCACCACTCCCTTAATTCCTTTACTGTTCAAAAATCTATCTATCTCTGCCTTAAAAACATTCAACGAGCTTCAACTGCTTCACTGGGCAGGGAATTCCACAGATTCACAACCCTTTGGGTGAAGAAATTCCTCCTTAACTCAGTCCTAAATCTGCTCCCCCTTATTTTGAGGCCATACCCCCGAGTTCTAGTTTCACCCGCCAGTGGAAACAACCTCCCTGCTTTTATCTTATCTGTTGCCTTAATAATCTTATATGTTTCTATAAAATCCCCCCTCATTCTTCTGAATTCCAATGAGTATAGCCCCAGTCTACTCGGGCTCTCCTCATAAGCCAACCCTCTCAACTCTGGAATTAACCTAGTGAATCTCCTCTGCACCCGTTCCAGTGCCACTATATCCTTTCTCAAGTAAGGAGACCAAAACTGTACACAGTACTCCAGGTCTGGCCTCACCAGCACCTTATACAGCTGCAACATAACCTCGCTGTTTTTAAACTCCAGCCCTCTAGCAATGAAGGACAAAATTCCATTTGTCGTCTTAATTACCTGCTGCACCTGCAAACCAACTTTTTGTGATTCCTGCACAAGGACACCCAGGTCTCTCTGCACAGCAGCATGCTGCAATTTTTTACCATTTAAATAATAGTCCATTTTGCTGTTCTTCCTACCAAAATGGATGACCTCACATTTATCAACATTGTACTCCATCTGCCAGACCCTCGCCCACTCACTTAGACTGTCTATATCCCTCTGCAGACTTTCAGCGTCCTCTGCACACTTTGCTCTGCCACTCATCTTAGTGTCATCTGCGAATTTTGACACTACACTTGGTCCCCAACTCCAAATCATCAATGTAAATTGTAAACAATTGCGGTCCCAACACTGATCCCTGAGGCACACCACTAGTCACTGATCACCAACCAGAAAAACATCCATTTATGCCCACTCTTTGGTTTCCGTTAGTTAACCAATCCTCTGTCTTAACACCATGCGCCTTTACCTTATGCAGCAGCCTTTTGTGCAGCATCTTGTACAATATCTTCTGGAAGTCCAGATGCATCCACATCCATCAGTTCCCCATTGTCCACCGCGCTTGTAATGTCCTCAAAGAATTCCACTAAATTAGTTAAACATCACCTGCTTTTCATGAACCTATGCTGCGTCTTCCCAATGGGACCATTTCTATCCATTCTATTTCTATTTGGATGACTTCAGCATTTATCCCTCTTATTGTATTGGGTTACCTTTTCCCTTGCTTTTCCCCATATTTCTTTATTCGTCTGCCCTTGCACAGTGCATTTGAGGGGGAGGGGGTGGTGTTTAAGCAGAGTCCTTGCACCCTCTTACTGGCCAACAGAAGGCACGATAGAGCTCCTGCCTCTATCTCGCACTTGCTTCTTCCTCATGCAGTAATCATTGCCAATTTTTGATTGAAGTCTCTTGTTCAGTCTGGCTTAGGTCAGGAACTAAACTGTACTGCAAACTGCAATTGGAACATTGTGAGCAATTTTGGGCCCCTATCTAAGGAAGGATGTGCTGGCCTTGGAGAGAATCCAGAGGAAGTTCATTAGAATGATCCCGGGAATGAAAGGTATGAGGAGCGTTTGAGGACTCTGGGTCTGTACTCGATGAAGTTTAGAAGGATGAAGGGGGATCTCATTGAAACTTAAAGAATACTGAAAGGCCTGGATAGAATGGAGGTGGGGAAGATGTTTCCATTAGTAGGAGACACTAGGATCTGAGGGCACAGCTTCAGAATAAAGGAATGACCCTTTAGAACCGAGATGCGGAGGAATTTCTTCAGCCAGAGAGTGGTGAATTTGTGGAATTCATTGCCACAGAAGGCTGTGGAGGCCAGGTCATTGAGTGTATTTAAGACAGAGATAGACAGGTTCTTGATTGGTAAGGGGATCAAAAGTTTTGGAGAAAAGGTGGGAGAATGGGGTTGAGAAACTTAGCAGCCATGATTGAATGGTGGAGCAGACTTGATGGGCCAAATGGCCTGATTCTGCTCCTATATCTTATGGTCTTATGTCCTGCTGTGTGCTATTGAAAGTTGATGTGTGATAGTGTCACTTGCTGCACTGTGATGGTGACCTTTTTGGAGAAATTTTAAAATTTCTAATCACCCAGAACACAATCTAAAATATGTTTGTAATTAGTGGAAGTAACCGTGTTTACCTTTTAATTTTTTATCTTGAATCTATCAACCTGTAAACTTTCCGTCGCCTCCAAGGAGATTCCCCAGCCCATCTCACTTGTAAATGTGCCAGACGCAGTAACCCTTGTTTATTGTATATTCCACTAGATCAAACAAGAAAGGTTAAGAGACAAACTGTAAAAGCGATGTCGACCTTATTAAAGCAAAACCTCCAGAGGACTGCGCTTATAAAGTTCTCCGATTATTCTTTGCAAGTGCCTTAAAGTTACCTAATATCGTCAGTTAAAGGTAGCTCGACCTACCCATAAAAGGCTGACTGAACATTATTGTGGTATGCCTTTCTGCTTGTGTTAGTCAGACAGGAACATAAACACAACGGGGGCGATTTTCATAGAATCACAGAAACCGTAGAGTCCAGAAGGAGGCCATTCAGCCCATCAAGTCTACACCAACATCAATCCCATCTAGGCCTTATCCCCATAACCCCACATATTTGCCCCACTAATCCCTCTAACCTACACATCCTGGGACACTAAGGGGCAATTTAGCATGGCCGATCTGTCTAACCTGCACATCAATGGAGTGTGGGAGGAAACTGGAGCACCCAGAGGAAACCCAAGCAGACACGGGGAGAACATGCAAACTCCGCACAGTGACACAAGGTCGGGAATCGAACCCAAGTTCCTGGCGCTATGAGGCAGCAGTGCTAACCACTGTGCCACCGTGCCGCCCTGAGTCTACACTCTCCATCTATGGGGAGGGCGGCACGTGTTCAAAATTCAGAGGGCGGGATTCACGCCGTGTGAGTTTCTGAGTTCTGATCTTACTGGTCCCTCACCAACGGAGTGGCTTGAAACACGACATGCGACCACAGACAGCTCAGTTTCATACATTAGCAGATAATTAGTGAGCACTCTCTCCGGATATTGAGGCCGTACAGAATTTTCAGCAGGTGCCTTTGTGACGTCACGCCGGCGCCATTCACAGCATGACCCTGGCACCTTCACCTCCGAGGGGGGTTTCGGAGATCGGCGCTCAGGCAGCCAGCACCCTCCGTGACGTGCACTGCTCAGGGGGAACCAGGAAGGTCTCAAGGGATATGGATAGGTTCCACTCGGGGCCGGGTGTGGGAGTCACCATTTTGGGGAGCGGTGTCGGGAGGGGTCACTTGCCATCCTTCTCAACTCTTCATATCGGGGTGCCCCTCACTCTAAAGGGGTTGTGACGGCTGGTATGCAGGCAGCGTATCCCGTGTCCTCCTTCCTGGGTTCCTGTCCTTATCGCAGCTGAGGGAATGCCTTTCCTTAGTGGGGGCTGGCAAGAAGGTGGGAGGGACATAGCACTGCCATTCGCACACTCCACAGGGTGCCTGGTGACCGCAGTGTTCTCCCAAGCTTGGTGGCATGAACAGACAGGGTGGAGGCTCTGTGAGTGTAATACGTCCTCGGCGGCAGAAGTCCCTTCACCAAAATCCCTTTATTTACAAGTCTGACAACAGCAGACAGAGTGCTTTCAGTTAGCCGTCTACACTCGGATTCCCAGAGGAACTGACACACCGGGTTAAATACAAAGCAAGAGGCTCCCATCAATTTGGCCCTTAATCAGGGAGTTCATATTCGAACAGGCCCACCTCAATTGCCTGATTAAAGTCATTACAGTGAGTGAACAAAGTGAAATTTATTGACAAGCTTTCAGAACAAAATGGTGACCTATCTACACTAATGCCGATATTCACCCGTTCCCACTAAGTGCCGATGGTTTCTTAATCTTCCTCACCCTCCCACTACATCTAGGTGTATCCCCAGGATCCACAGCTGATGTTGAGTAGGCCTGCTGACTTCCACGCCCTTTGGCCTGAGATGACCTTGGCAGGCGTCCGGTGGGGGACCTGGACCTTGAGGGTCCAGGCCTACTTTCAGGCTGCACGGATGTTTGACTGCTTCCCTCCTCGGTGTCAGGGGCTGGAGGTGTGTCACTCATAGGAGGATGGGGGGGCTGTGCCCAGGATCCCCTGGCTGGAGGGTGCCAAGCTGTACTGCTGCAAATCCTCTTCCCATCGGGTTTCCAGGGGCCGCTGTGCTTCTCCATAGATGGGGAGGCAGTTAGAGTAAGATACAGAAGCCCCGCCATCCTCTGGCACATACACTCGTGGATTTCCACCGGTGCCTGCATCATGGTGCAGGTATCTCCTGCCATGGAGTGCACGCCCTGCACTAAGGTCTCCAGTGCAGACGCCAACCTCGCAGTGTTGCCTTGGTGCACTGCAGTGACAGCACCATCTCCTTGGATATAAAGTGAAGGGACTCCTCCAATCGGCCTCGCACTCCGAGGAGCGCTGCTGTCATCCCTTCCTGATATTCGTGACTCTGTTTGCAGCTCCAGCAGCTGTGGCATGACCGGGCCCAGGGGCACATCATCAGGCTGGGGCCCAGTAGAATCCTGGGCTGCGGCATCTCTCTGAGCGCTGATTCCCTCAGACGTCCCTGCCTCTGCCTGATGTGGATCATCAGCTGTGAGGTGCTCACCAGCGAGTGTCTCAGAAGCCAGCCTAGTTGTTGAACCCACCGAGGTGTGAACATCTGCACTGGTGTCGGGTGTGGGTGACACGGTGGGGTTGGAGAAGTCCAGAGTTGCTGGAGTCTGATGGTTCCAGGGGGCACAGTCTGGTCAGTGACCCCCTCCATGAGACGCAGTGCAGGTTTCTTGGCTACCATCCCCTGCAATCATTGTTAGGGCAGGTGAATCGGAGAGAACTTGCTGCTCCAGCATGAAACTTGTGGGAATAAAAATGAATACTAATGAGCTGTAAGATTTGGCTCGAAAACATGCTGGCACCGTTGGTGAGAAACACTCCGTTTTTCAGACCAGAGCCAACACTCTGCCATTTTTTGGTAAGATTTCACCCAACCTTTTAATGATTGTGGCTCCTTTAGTGGAGGAAATGACGGTTCTTTGGCAGTTCAGCTGTTCAAGGGAAAAATAACAGAAGAGTAAATGAGCACTTGAGGCAAATTAATTCCAGATGCTTGTGCAACCTTGATATGTCATACTTCCTGAAAACTCAAGAGCAGCTCCTGAGTCGACGTACATATACATTCCCAACTTCATTGTAAAGCAGCCATAACACACTCCCCCTCCCTCTCCCTCCCTCCATGAGCCTTGAACATTTCAAGTACTTTGTGGAGGCAATGTCATTTTTTTCTGATCTCTGTCTGAATTGCCTTCACTATCACGGTCACCTCTTGGAGCACAGAGTGCTGGACAGCTATGGCATCCGGCAAGCTCCTTTGAACACCGGTATCCATGGTCACGGAGGCAGCAGGCTGAACTTAGCAGTGAGCTGAGCTGGAATGAGAGCTTGTTCTGAGACATCGGTCAACACATTGGGCCTGCCTGCACCAATGGAGTTGGCCACCATCTCCAGGCTGGAGAGGGTGGGTTCCAAGCTCTGGGCAATGCCCCGATGCACATGCGCTTTCTGTCATTTGACTATTTCCACCAGTCGTCTTATATAGCCCCCCCCCCCCCCCCCCCCCCCCCATCCATGTGCTCAGTTGATTGCACTCTCGAAAGCTGGGCATTTACCTTGTCCTTGCCTCCTGCCCTGACTGTAGACCACTCATGCCCAGTGCTTAGTGCTATCCTTTAAATGATGGGCTGTGTCAGCCTCTCTGCTGCTTGCTGTGAGTGTGAAAGTGAGTGATGGAGTTTGTTCCTCATCACTGTTCTTGACCCCATGAACTCCGGACATACTTTCTTCCACCTGCTTCCATCGGGAAAAAGATACAAAAGACTGAAATCACATACCAACTGACTCAAGAACAGCTTCTTCCCCGCTGCCATCAGACTCTTGAATGGACCTACCTTATATTAAGCTGGTCTCTCTCTACACCCTAGCGATGAACGTAACACTACATTCTGCACCCTCTCCTTTCTTTCTCCCCTATGTACTCTATGAACGGAATGCTTTGTCTCTTCAGCGCGCAAGAAACAATACTTTTCACCGTATACTAATACATGTGATAATAATAAATCAAATCAATTCAATTCTATCATCTATCATAGAATGTACATTGCAGAAGGAGGCCATTCGGCCCATCGAGTCTGCACCGACAACAATCCCACCCAGCCCCTATCCCTGCAACCCCACCCACTAATCCCTCTAACCTACTCTGCACTAAGGGGCAATTTAGCATGGTCAATGCACCTAACCTGCACGTCTTTAGACTGGGAGGAAATTGGAGCACCCAGAGGAAACCCACGCAGACACGGGGAGAACATGCAAACTCCACACAGACAGTGACCCAAGCGGGAATCGAACCCAGGTCCCTGAAGCTGTGAGGCAGCAGTGCTAACCACTGTGCCACCGCGCCGCCCCCATTCCTTCTCTCCCACCTGTTACTCTTCCATCACTACCTCACCAGATGATAGTTCTTGGGTATTTGAAAGGAGAAAGGGACAGGTTATGGTGGGGGTTGGTTGTTGGCGGAGGTGAGTGGGGGGGGTGTGGGAAGGGGGGGGATGCGAAAAGCGATTGTGGAATGAGGAGGAAGTGAGGTAGAAGAGGTAGCCATCTTTGATGGTTTCAGCCCCACTGCTCCAGCCAGACTGCAGTTCCCCTTCAGTAGCGCAGACTAGTTCTAACCTGTGCCAGCCTCTCAGGATTTTACACCCTTACTTAGATGTGTAATCACTCCTCAGTTGTGCGCTGTATGCAATCCTATAAATGAGCAGGCAGCAAAAGGTTTGCACACTGCTTGCACCATAAGCAATGGGTGTGGGACAAACCTGCATCATCATCTCCATGCCTTTTCTCGGCTCGAACCAATTTTTTCTCCTAACCACACTGTTAACCATGTTAGCGGGGAGGCAGTGACGTAATGGTACGGTCACTGGTCTAATAATCCAGAGACCCAGGGTATTGCTCTGGGGACCCAGGTTCAAACACTGGTGGTGAAATTTGAATCTAATAAAAATCCGAAATTAAAAGTCTGATGATGACCATGATGCCATTGTTGGTTGTCATGAAAAAAACATCTCTCATTCACTTTAGGGAAGGAAATCTGCCATCCTTACCTGGTCTGGCCTACAAGTAACTCCAGACCCACGCCAATATGATTGACTCTTAACTCCCTCTGAAATGGCCGAACAAGCCACTCAATTCAAGGACAGTTAGGGATGGGCAATAGATACTGGTCCAGCCAGCGATGTCCACATACAATGAATGGAGAAAAATGTTGTTACAACGTCCCTGAGATTGCCATCATCTAGTCTCTGCCTTACTGCTGCTCTGGGCGTACCCACAGGGACTGCAGCGGTTCAAGAAGGCAAGGCAAACCTTCTCAAGGCAAATTAGGGATGGTCAATAAATGCTGGCGAGCCAGTGACGCCCACATCCCGTAAATGAATAAGAAAGAAGAGGGAGGAGATGAGGTCATTGGAAGAATTTGAAAGCAAGAATGAGAATTGCGTTGCTCCAGGCAAAACAAATCAGTTCGTAGGCAGAAGATGATGGGGAACTGAGTATTTGACCCACAGCTACAGTGTAAAGGTCAGTGTTACCTTGATGAATGGTACATTATAAACTGTAGAGCTCGCTGCAAACAGCTGGAGAGCTTCCCCATACAATGACCTCATCCAGAAGCACATCTGCAGGTTGGTATACAGTTGAGTGTGGGTGAGTCAGTGCAGTGTTTGTGCAATTATAATAACATGTCATGATTCTAACAGCTGTATCCATTCTGACTCTGACGTAATGTGGATATCTTATTAAGGCAGCTGTCAGTGGATTCTCCCCAGACCTACCCTCAGCCCGTCCAGTTTCTTTTGAGCTGCTGTCGACTTGTAAGCCCCAAAATATCCTTTGTCAAAATTGGGTTATTTTCACAAGTGTGAGGCTTCACTGACCTTTTACATTACAATTAAATAAGCTTTTGTGGTTTGTGCAGTTGTTAAATGTTATTGTTATTGAATTAATGTCACGACAGAATAGTAATGAGGCTCTATTCTTAAGAAAAGCTAAAGTGCCAATCCGCAACACCTTTAATTTGAGGCCTTTGTTGTTTATGAACATTTCTTCTGGGACATGGAAGTGGTACAGGTCCGCCTGTAGTTTTGCAGTTGGGCACAGATGTTCCTTCAGTGTTCAGAGGGTTAAGAGAAGGCTTGCGTTCCTTATTTATTTAATTACTTGCAGACATCCTGTGGAAAGGCTTTGGATACTCGCAGGCATTTCTCTCTCTGTTCAAAGAGGGTCGAAGCAAAATCGGAGAACTTGAACCTCGTTTTGTCTGTGGAGGGATTTCAGGTCACTGATGCTGATTGATGGAGGAAGGAGTTATAAGTTGAAACAAATTGACTTGCGTCAGACGAGGCTTCATCTGGCCAGACTGCAAGCTACCGCCAGGGCCACGTTTTAC
Organism: Mustelus asterias; assembly: GCF_964213995.1. Taxonomy (NCBI): domain Eukaryota; kingdom Metazoa; phylum Chordata; class Chondrichthyes; order Carcharhiniformes; family Triakidae; genus Mustelus; species Mustelus asterias. The sequence continues at coordinate 15,687,184 of NC_135801.1, read as the reverse complement.
AAGCCATTGAGCGTGTCTCCTAACCCATCATTCATCACTAGAAACACAAAGGTCAGCTGTGGCCGTGGCAAAATGTGTTGTGGGATGTGCAGGTGGGAGGAAAAGCTCCTTCAGTCTCACCTTGTCCCTTAGTTGCTGCTCAATCTATTTTCAGCTTGTGACATTAAGCTTGCAAAACACTAATCACCTGCAAAATACCTCCCATCTTACAGAACTTTTGTAGCATTCTCACCTCTGTGTGAAAAAATTGTTGGTTCCCATAAGACATAGGAGCAGAATTAGGCCACTCGGCCCATCGAATCTGCTCCGCCATTCAATCATGGCTGATATTTTTCTCATCCCCATTCTCCTGCCTTTTCTCCATAACCTCTGATCCCCTTATTAATCAAGAACCTATCTATCTCTGTCTTAAAGACACTCAATGACCTGGCCTCCACAGCTTTCTGCGACAAAGAGTTCCACAGATTCACCACTCTCTGGCTGAAGAAATTCCTCCTCATCTCTGTTTTAAAGGATCGTCCCTTTAACCTGAGGTTGTGACCTCTGGTTCTAGTTTTTCCTACGAGTGGAAACATCCTCTCCACGTCCACTCTATCCAGGCCTCGCAGTATCCTGTAAGTTTCAATAAGATCCCCCCTCATCCTTCTAAACTCCAACAAGTACAGGCCCAAAGTCCTCAACCATTCCTCATACGACAGGCTCTTCATTCCAGGGATCATTCTTGTGAGCTTCCACTTGACCCTGTCCAAGGCCAGCACATCCTTCCTTCTATATGGGGCCCAAAACTGTTCATAATATTTCAAATGGGGTCTGACCAGAGCTTTATTCAGCCTCAGAAGTACATCCCTGCTCTTGTATTCCAGTCCTCTCGACATGAATGCTAACATTGCATTTGCCTTCCTAACTGCCGACTGAACCTGCACGTTAACCTTCAGGGAATTCGATCCATTCCAACCACTAGAACACATAATATCGTCATTATCACATTGCTGTTGGTGAGTGTTGTGTTTTTATAATTATATAAAAGCACCGATCACTCAGAAAGGATTGGGTAAACATGTTATGGGTTCGATTATGAAGACGAGGCATATGGGAACATCTCTACAAAGGTAAAAAGTGTGAAGATGTCAGCAGCAAGAGCTGTGTGTGCTGTGTTCCGCTCACAAGTAAAAGTGAAACTGAGACACACTTCCTTTCAAGTGATGTCATGCTGCTATACCTGAAAGGCATATTACAGCAGTGGGATCCTGCTGTGCACAAATTGACTTCAGTGTTTCAGTATGCACACATTAAAGGTATTTAATTGACTGTAAATACTTTGAGATGTTCTGAGGTTGCAATGGGTGAAATATAACTCCAGTCTATTATTTCTTTGTGTGAAGAAATTGCATTGTTGTTCATGAATGTAAGATGATGTCACTGTGCATCATAGTTAACTATTTAACTGTGCTGCGTTCAAAAACCAAACAGAATGCAACAAGATATTTTATCTGCATCTAGCAGTACAAATAAATCAGCTTTACATCATGTTTTAGGAGTTAGTAAACCATCCCCTGAGGATTCAGGAATAATTCAGGAATAATTGCTGCACTGACGAGAAGATCACTGGGGTGATGGTATAGGTGACTGCAATTGGTCTCAGAATCCTCAAACTAAGGAAAGAAATGCAACTGATTGTTATGCAGTGACCTGGTGGAAACGTTCATATCTGGGGAGGACAGGAATGAGTGCCAGCTGTGAACCGTCACTCTCAGTTACACTCCATAATGCTCAATAACACTCCATCACCCTCAATAACACTCCATCACTCTCAATAACACTCCATCACTCTCAGTAACACTCCATCACTCTCAATAACACTCCATCACTCTCAATGACACTCCATCACTCCCAGTAACACTCCATCTCTCTCAATAACACTCCATCACTCTCAATAACACTCCATCACTCTCAATAACACTCCATCACTCTCAATAACACTCCATCACTCCCAGTAACACTCCATCACTCTCAATAACACTCCATCACTCTCAATAACACTCCATCACTCTCAATAACACTCCATCACTCCCAGTAACACTCCATCTCTCTCAATAACACTCCATCACTCTCAATAACACTCCATCACTCTCAATAACACTCCACCACTCCCAGTAACACTCCATCTCTCTCAATAACACTCCATCACTCTCAATAACACTCCATCACTCTCAATAACACTCCATGACTCCCAGTAACACTCCATCACTCTCAATAACACTCCATCACTCCCAGTAACACTCCATCAACCTCAATAACACTCCATCACTCTCAATAACACCCCATCACTCCCAGTAACACTCCATCACTCCCAGTAACACTCCATCACTCTCAATAACACTGCATCACTCTCAATAACACTCCATCACTCCCAGTAACACTCCATCACCCCCAGTAACACTCCATCACTCCCAGTAACACTCCATCACTCTCAGTAACACTCCATCACTCCTAGTAACACTTCATCACTCTCAATAACACTCCATCACTCTCAATAACACTCCACCATTGCCAGTAACACTCCATCACTCCCAGTAACACTTCATCACTCTCAATAACACTCCATCTCTCTCAATAACACTCCATCACTCCCAGTAACACTCCATCTCTCTCAATAACACTCCATCACTCTCAATAACAGTCCATCACTCTCAATAACACTCCATCACTCCCAGTAACACTCCATCACTCTCAGTAACACTCCATCACTCCCAGTAACACTCCATCACTCTCAGTAACACTCCATCACTCCCAGTAACACTCCATCACTCCCAGTAGCACTCCATCACTCCCAGTAGCACTCCATCACTCTCAATAACACTCCATCACTCCCAGTAACACTCCATCACTCTCAATAACACTCCATCACTCCCAGTAACACTCCATCACTCTCAATAACACTCCATCACTCCCAGTAACACTCCATCACTCCCAGTAACACTCCATCACTCCCAGTAACACTCCATCACTCTCAATAACACTCCATCACTCTCAATAACACTCCCTCACTCTCAGTAACACTTCATCACTCTCAATAACACTCCATCACTCCCAGTAACACTCCATCACTCTCACTAACACTCCATCACTCTCAGCAACTGGAAAGATTTTCCGGTTTTGGAGCTAGTGTGGCCAGGAAATTCCACCCTTTGGGTAGAATGCTGTTAACCACTGGTAGAGATGGATATTCCATTCCTCATGCTCTCTTGCAGCTCTTTTTCTGTCCATCCCTCTCCTTTATTCCCTCTCCTTCTCTCTATTGCCTCACCATCTCTCCATCTCCCTACTTCTCTCCCTCACTTCCTTGCATCCTTACTCGCTCCTCACTCACCCTTGTCTCATTCTCCCAGTTCCGTGCAGACATGGTGGAGATTCCCTTTGAACCTGTTGAATTAGTGCTTTGCTAATTGCGTTCTGGCACCCACTTGGAAAAGAAGGGGAGGATGCTCAGCAAGGGATATTTGTGGTGTTGCCACAAAAATCCCTTGACCGTGGGTTGGTTTGATACCCATCGCCACTTGTGCCACAATTAAAGAATGTGTTTCACAACACATCTGGGTTATCTGAGAGGAAATGAATTGGTTCTTGGTGAAATGAAATAAGTCACATCCCTGTCCACATGTCCAGTTGTGGCTCATCAATGTTCTATTCAAGCTCCACCACTTCAATCCATTCGTTCCGAAATCAACCTTCATTGACAAATATTTAAAACACGACGGCTAATCTTGGGGCAGATTCGGCTGCATTTTGGACTGGTCCCCCTAACGACATTGAAGGGAAACTGATACTGATCACAGTGCCAGTATCCTGGGTCAGTCCTCACTCCTTCAGGCAGCTTTTGGGTGGCACAGTGGCACAGTGATTACCACTACTCTCTCACAGCGCCAAGGACCTAGGTTTGATTCTTGTGTTACTGTCTGTGCGGAGTTTGCACATTCTCCCCGTGTCTGCGTGGGTCTCCTCCGGGTGCTCCGGTTTCCTCCCACAGTCCAAAGATGTGCAGGTTAGGTGGATTGGCCATGCTAAATTGCCCCTTAGTGTCAGGGGGACCGACTGGGGTAAATGCATGGGGTTCTGGGGATCGGGCCTGGGTGGGATTGTGGTCGGTGCAGACTCGATGGGCCAAATCTCCCACCCCGCCAGGAGTACTTCATTCCAGTGGGGTTCAGACTAGCTCTCCACATTCGGGGAACGATTGAGAGGCCCCGCCAGAATGAAGGGGGGCAAACGGGGCCCTCCAGGGGGTCAGGCGGCAGGGGGTTGTGCCCCTAGGCATGGGCACCCTGGCAGTGCCAGCCTGTGCCGCCTGGCACTGCTCAAGGGGCAAAGTGCCCATGTCCAGGGGGAACCTTGGCACTGCCCGCCGGGCATTGGGCAGTGCCAAGGGAGTGGGGCCTATTGTGGGTGAGGCCTAGGGGTGATCGGTGGGGGTGGGGGGTCCTGCTGCCACTCTGCATGGTGATCGAGTCTGGGATGGAGGGAGGGCAGCGATTGGGGGGGGCTGGGGGGTTTGGCCTGCCGGGGAGGCATGCTCCCAGAGGGGGCGGGGGGGTCTGATCCTGGGGGGGCTCAGCGGGGTGGGGGTCTGCGGGATGAGGGGAGTGGGGGGATCGCCACTGCTGGGGGGGAGGTGGCTTGTACATCGGGGTGCTCTGGGGTGGAGGTGGAGGGGGAGGGGTCAGGGTTGGCCCGGGAATTCTTATGGGGGCCGCGACCGGACCGTGAGGGGGGGCTGAAGGGGCAGCACTGCGGGGGTCCCAGCGATCGAGCTGGCCAGCAAACAGGGAGACTGACAGATCGGGGCCACTGCACATGCAGTTTCGGAATTGTCACATTCCGGCGGGAATGGGACCCGTCCTCTTGGGTTTTTAATGAGATTCATGATTGGGACCTCTGCAGTGCACAGTGTGTGGAGATTCAGGTGAGAAGCTGAACTGACAAAACAGTCGGGATGTAGGACAGTTTTCCCGCCAATTCAGCACTTTTGGGAGCAGCGCGGCCTATAATTCTGATTCTTTCACACGGAGCCTGAAGAGATTGCGTTCCACACAGAGGGTGGAATTTTCCCGACCCGCCCACCACGGGAATCTTAGCGGGCGGGGGCAAACCATGCAAAGGTCCATTGACCTTGGGCGGGATTTTCCGGCCTTGGGGGCAAGCACGGCTGGAAAATCCCGCCCAGAGAGTGATTAGAATGTGGAACTCACTGCCACACAAAGAGAACAGCATCGATGTGTCTAAGGGGAAGCTGGATAAACACTTGAGAAAGAAACAAAAGAACGTGTTGGGGCGGATAGATAGGGTGGGATGCGCGGCTTATGGAGGCCGTGAATACCAGCATAGACTCATTGACGGGAATAGCCTGTGTTTGTGCTATTTCACATAATCTCTTTGCCAAGTATTTCTCCATTCTTTTCTGCCACAGTTGGCACTATATCATAATCCCATGTGGTAATTCATGTCTGCAGCTTGCAAACCTTACTTACCACACTCTGATTACAAAGGTATTTTAACTGGAAACAGTCTCTCGGTGGTATTGCACATGGATCTGATGACCGATTCCTTCCTTGGTTTCAAATTATATCACTTGATTTCTTGGCTATTTGGATGAAGTACTAAAATTTTATGGAATTATGGTGGTGGCTGAGTCACTTTAAAATTAAATAGCTTTTTTTCATTAGAAATAAAACAATTTTCCAATAATAAGAACGTAGAATGATGGGAATGCCTCGCCTGCTCAATGGACTGAATGGCCTCATTCTACACTCGGATTCTATGCTGTGACAGATTACCTAATGGTAGGTTAGCATCCCGTAAAGGAGCCCACTTACCTCACAGATTCTGTTTTGGATGAAAGATCCACACACACAACCATTCATTTGTCCCCTTTCCTGTCAGGTGCTGATCCACCTGTCATGTGTGTCCACCATTTTCTGTTTGTACCATAGATTTAATAACACAAGCCGGAATCTTGTACTCTCGCTGGTGACGAGCTTGGAGATGGGAGGGACATTTCTTTTTTGTGGGGTGGTGGTTCCCGAAGCTCCGTTAACCTGACATCTCCGCCAGGATTAAGCCCTGGTTGTGAAGGCCCATGGTTGACCTTCCTGCCCCATTGCCAATTAAGCACCTTAAGTGACCAATTAATCACCGCTCAAGTGTCTCATGCCTCTTCCGCTTATATGAACTCAGCTGCAGGGAGGCCTGTCATTGTGCGGCGTGCGTGATTGGCCAGCAGCTCTCAGTCGGTGAGACCTCTGCCCTGGGGTCTTGATTCCAGGGGAAGGCCCATTGCTGCCCTCGCCACTGCCTAATTTGCATGTTGTTCAGCAAGCTTTCCTGGCAGGCGGGACCCTGATACCCCAGCAACCTACTGCCCCCGTCAGTTTCAGGCAAGAGAAGATATGATCCATTTAGCTCACCTATCCACTTGGTGACATGTTTAAACCAGTTTGTTGAGAAGTATCTGTCTCGTTCTTCCTTCAAGCCCATTTTAGTTCCTTATTCATCTACCACTAATGTCAGTAATTGTTTCCACATAGAATCTCTCAGTGCAGAAGGAGGCCATCCAGCCCATCGAGTCTGCACTGACCACAATCCCACTCAGACACCATCCCCACAGCCCCACTTGTTTACCTTAGCTAGTCCCCCTGACACTAAGGGCCAATTTTGCATGGCCAATCAACCTAACTCGCACATCTTTGGAATGTGGGAGGAACCGGAGCACCAGGAGGAAGCCCACGCAGACACAGGGAGAACGTGCAAACGCCACACAGTCACCCGAGGGGGGAATCGAACCCAGGTTAATATAATGGCACTGTGCCACCATGCCACCCCACATGTTCAGCACCCCCTTAGTAAAGGACTTCCTCCTTCATTTCACATTTCCATTTGTTTCCTTAATTTCTAAGCATGGCCCCTTTTGTGCTTCAATTCTGTACAAAGTAGACAAACTTTACTGGATCCAGTTTATCCAAACCCTTCACAACTTTAATCATACCTATCATATTCCCAGGGAAGTCAATCTTTCCCCATACGTCATTCCCTTAAATCCAAGGATCAGTCTTGTGGTCCTGTCTTGTACCCCTTCCAATAACTGAAAGACTTTCTCTTTATCCTCACCAAGAATTGAAAATCTGTGCCCGGTATCTGGGCAATGCCATCTGTCTCTCCTTCAGGACACACTATGAAAAACATTTGGCGTGGCCAAACACAAGTGCTGTCAAACCTGTTCTGGATGAAATTTTTGCAAACACAGTGGAATTTACTCTATTGTGAAGGTGACTAAGAAACCTACAGGTTGATATGGAATTTGCTTCCTTGCTGTAATCTAGACCAAATACACCTAGATCTGGAAACTGTCTGAGTCATACAGCGCAGAAAAGGCCCTTCGGCCCATTGAGTCTGCACCGACAATATTCCTTTTATTCATTCGTGGGACATTGGCTTCACTGGCTTGGCCAGCATTTATTGCCCATCCCTACTTGCCCTTGGAGGGCAGTTGAGAATCAACCACATTGCTGTGGCTCTGGAGTCACTTGTAGGCCAGACTGGGTAAGGACGGCAGATTTCCTTCCCTAAAGGATGTTAGTGAACCAGATGGGTTTTTCCAACAATCTACAATCATGGTCATCAGTAGATTCTTAATTCCACATTTTTTGTTTAATTGAATTCAAATTCCACCATCTGCCGTGGCGGGATTTGAACCTGGGTCCTCAGAACATTAACTGAGTTTCTGGATTAATAGTCCAGCAATAATACCACTAGGCCAGCGCCTCCCCTTAATATCTACCAACAAAGGCGCGCTAATCTCATTTTCCTGCATTTGTCCCATATCCTCGAATATTATGATAATTCAAGTGCTCATCCAAATATTTTCTAAAGGTTGTAAGGTTTCCAGTCTTGACTACCTTCCCAGGCAGTGCATTCCAGATTCCCAACACCCTTAGATAGAATTATAGTTGGTATTCAGAGACCAGTACAAGCAATTTTTTTAAAATCACCTTTGTTTCAGGTATGGACTTCTGTTAGAGGGAAAGTTTGCATTTATATTGCACCTTTTCAACCTCAGAATTTCCCAAATCACTTCACAATTGTGAAGTTCAGCCGGTGTGATGTTGCACAATAGCAATATAATAATTATCTGATAACCTGTTTTAGTGATCTAGCGATTGAGAGATAAGTATGAGCCAACACACCAGGGAGAATTCCCTTACTTTATTTTATTCATTCGTGGGACATGGGCATCGCTGGCTGGCCAGCATTTATTGCCCATCCCTAGTTGCCCTTGAGAAGGTGGTGGTGAGCTGCCGCCTTGAATCGCTGCAGTCCACGTTCTGTGGGTTGACCCACAATGCCGTTGGGGTGGGAATTCCAGGATTTTAACCCAGCGACTGTGAAGAATTGGCGATATATTTCCAAATCAGGATGGTGAATGGCTTGAAGGGGAACTTGCAGGTGGTATTCCCATGTATCTGCTGCTCTTGTCCTTCTAGATGGAAGTGGTCGTGGGTTTGGAAGGTGCTGTCGAAGGATCTTTGGTGAATTGCTGCAGTGCATCTTGTAGATAGTACACACTGCTGCTACTGAGCGTCGGTGGTGGAGGGAGTGAATGTTTGTAGATGTGATGCCAATCAATCAGGCTGCTTTTGTCCTGGATGGTGTCAAGCTTCTTGAATGTTGTTGGAGCTGCACCCATCCAGGCAAGTGGGGAGTATTCCATCACACTCCTGACTGGTCTTCAAAGAGTTCCATGAATTTTTGTAAAATCTCAATCTAAGAGGGCATCTGGCTGTTATTTAGTGTCTCATTCAAAAGATAACATGCCCAACCCATGCTTTGCTAAGTAATCAGTCTGGAGTGGGGATTGGGCCAATAATCTTATGAATCAGAGGCAGGAGATGTACTAATTTAGCCATGCCCGACGTATGACAATTGATAGGTTCAATTTACAGTAAGTAGTCTCACAACACCAGGTTAAAGTCCAACAGGTTTATTTGGTAACACGAGCTTTCGGAGCACTGCCCCTTCATCAGGTGAGTCACCTGATGAACTTTAACCTGTTGGACTTTAACCTGGTGTTGTGAGACTCCTTACTGTGCCTACCCCAGTCCAACGCCAGCAACTTCACATCATGACCACCATAGGTTCAACTTAGGTTGAATTGTATGTTCTCTCTAAGTGAAAATGCTGCTGCTTCTGATAAAGTGTCATCATCAACCCAAACCAATATTCCCTCCACAGATGCTGGCTGACCTGTCAAGTATTTCCAGCATTTTCTGTTTTTATTTCCGATTGCAGATTTCATCATGGATTTTGGATTTTTAAAATGTAATTCTTGGTATTTTGTACTTTTGCATGTGGTTACATTGAACATTGAGCTGAAGGTGACTTCTTTCTGTATGTGTGTTGCAGGGAGGTGTGTATTCGACTGGACGGCAGAGTTCACCTCACTGTGGTTTACTTTGGAACAGAACAAATGACAGAAGTCAAATCCATACTTGAATATATGTCCAGGTGAGCACGGTCTATCGGAAGGTTAAGCACCAGTTACAATCCCCTGTGGCACACCACCCAGCGAGTGACACTCCGGGCTGGATTTTATGGCCTCGTTCATCCCAAAACCGGAAAATCCCACCTGAGGTCAATGGACCTTCCCATGGTCCGCCCCTCACCCGCTCCGATTTCCATGGCGGGAGGGACAGGAAAATTCCGGCCATTGTATTGACGATGAGGGATACAGTAGCTGCTGCATTTATACAATACATAATCTCTACAGTGCAGAAGGAGGCCATTCAGCTCATCGAGTCAGTACTGACTGTCCGACAAAGCACCCCACACCAGCCGTATCCTGTAACCCCACATTTTTATCCCACTAATCCCCTAACCTACACGTCTTGGGTCACTAAGGGGAAATTTTAGCATGGTCAATCCACTTAACTTTGGGAAGCGGAGCACCCAGAGGAAACCCACGCAGACACGGGGAGAATATGCGAACTTCACAGAGACAGTTATCCCAGGCCGGAATTGAACCCGGGTCCCTGGCGCTATGAGGCAGCAGTGCTAACCACTGTGCCACCGTGCCGCCCATTTGAACATGTTGAGCTTGGCCACTTGGGCACATTACAATAGCAGAGCTGACACACTTGGACGATTGTACCCAGCATGTACTCAGCGAATGACCTTCGAGAGGGGAAAACAAAGGTGTTTGGAGGGAAGTAGTGAGAAAATACATTGACTGAGACAGATTTTGCTCTGGTGAGGCAATAGATTATTTTAACGGTGCTTTTTATATGAGAGCATTCTATCAACTCTTTCCTTAACACAACATCCCCTCAGTGACTGCAACTTCACTGGCAGGGCAACAGGAACTACACACCTCGGGGCTCTGAGGCAAATAAAGCCTTGCCACAGAGCATGAAGAATGGAGCTCCGTGTTTGACTTGATGTTGATAGATTCTCTGAGTTACGCTCCTGCTGAGGTTTACAGAACAGTGCGCTGGTGTCTTACGGCTCTCTCTGTCCAGAGCCTTGTACAAAATATGTCACAAGTGTTGAGAGCTTGCAATCTGAAACTGCCACAGTACTTACTTTAATGCTCACTTTCACAAAACCCCGATCCAGAAACATACCCAGAACATGGTGGCACTCTCACTTACTGCCAAATTTGATTCATCGCCTCTTGGGAAAATTCCAGCGCTTGAAGGAACAATACTCTCTCTTGGAAAATTACAATGGACAGATGGATTTTTTTCAAAGCCATGTTAAACTCTCCAATGTCCTCACAGGGTAACTGATTCCTTGTTCCAAACTGGGTGGCTTGGTGACACACTGGTTAGCACTGCTGCCTCACGGGACCAGGGACCCAATTTCGATTCTGGCCTTGGGTGACTGTCTGTGTGGAGTTTTTTTTTAATTCATTCATGGGACATGGGCGTCGCTGGCTGGCCAGCATTTATTGCCCATCCCTAGTTGCCCTTGGAGGGCAGTTGAGAGTCAACCACATTGCTGTGGCTCTGGAGTCACATGTCGGCCAGACCGGGTAAGGATGGTAGATTTCCTTCCCTAAAGTGAACCAGATGGGTTTTTCCGACAATCGACAATGGTTTCATGGTCATCGGTAGATTCTTAATTCCAGATATTTTTTTATTGAATTCAAAGCCCTCCATCTGCAGGATTCGAACCCGTGTCCCCAGAACATTATCTGAGTTTCTGGATGAATAGTCTGGCGATAATACAACTAGACCATTGCCTCCCCTGTGCAACTGTCTGTGTGGAGTCTGCACATTTTCCTCGTGTCTGCGTGGGTTTCCTCCGGGTGCTCCGGTTTCATCCTGCATTCCAACGACATGCAGATTAGGTTGATTGGCCATGCTGAATTGCTCCTTAGTGTCAGGGGGATTAGCAGGATAAATCCATGAGGTTATGGGGATAGGGCCTGGATGGGATTGGTGTTGGTGCAGACTCGATGGGCTGAATGGCCTCTGTCTGCATTGTAGGGATTCTATGATTCTATGATAGCTTGCAGCAATCTCCATTGGCTTGGAACTGTACTACAGTTCGAGCTTGTACAAACTGTCTGACAACGGTGTGTCTTTTGACTTGGCAAAGTGCGATCAAATTCTTGAGCATTTTATATACTTTTGGCTCCATTTCCATTAAAAATAATCCCCATTTCCTTCTCCCCACTGCCTGATTGATAGCTGGATTATCAGGATCTTTGAGGATATTATTAACATCTCCGGCCAATACACACACGCACTGGTCACAGCTGTATGCTCCCTGACACTCAATAATATCTGTTCATCCTCGAAGTTCAGTCCATCTTTTCCCTAAGGCTGGACTTTTAAGCCTATTTCTCAGCAAAGCAAAGCTCACAGTTCCTCTGAAGGTTTGCTGAAAACTTTTCCAACTAAGAAACAACCTTTCCTTAATCCTTCCAACCTAAAAGCAAAATTGGAAAATAAAGCTGCAGGTTCTAATCAGCAGTTTTAGAAAATTCCAATATCTGGGGAGTGAATTGAATTTGTGATCTATGTGGACAATCGGCATTATGTTGAATAAATTAAATTTACCGGAAGAATGGTAAACTTGGGGTGGCATGGTGGCACAATGGTTAGAACTGTTGCCACACAGCGCCCAGGTTCAATTCCGGCCTTGCATCACTGTCTGTGTGGAGTTTGCCCATTCTCCCCATGTCTGCATGGATTTCCTCCGGATGCTCCGGTTTCCTCCCACAGTCCAAAGATGTGTGGGTTAGGTGGATTGGCCATGCTAAATTGCCCCTTAGTGTTGGGGGATTAGCAGGGAAGTTACAGGAGTAGGGATTGTTGTCGGTGCAGGCGTGATGGGCCGAATGGCCTCCTTCTGCACTGCAGGGTTTCTATGATTCTAGAATGGGGCGAGATGAAAGACCACTCTTTCTGAAGAAACTGTTCTATCCCAAGTGAGTTGCACATTTTATGATATATTCATTCTCAGGAGGCGGGTGCAACTCAGAAGGGTGGCATTTATTGTCCATCTCCAGTTGCCCTCAAGAAGGTGGACCTTCTTTGTGAAGCACTGTGGTCCGTTGTGGTGTCCATGCTGGCCCGATGGTGTTGGATTGAAAATTCAGCATATTGAGTAGTGACAGTGAAGGATTGGGCGATAAATCCTCCAGTCAGGATGGTGGGTGTTTTGCGAGGTAATCCGGTGACGATAAATTTGCTGCTCTTGGTTCAAATGCTTTTTGCAATTTTTTGGCTAAATTGTTTTCCATTTTTAAGTTTTCCTTCTTGCTCACAAATGGCTCAAACCTACTGTGTTTTACTATTCAGATAAGTTGTGACTCACATGTAGTAATGACACCCTCTTGTTACTGAGGAGAAGTAACTGCTGAATATTTGTGCAGAAAATATAATGTATCTGTTCTGGAGTGAAATATTTTCATGTCTTTATCTTTTGACTATAGAGAGGCAAATTACAGGAACTACACCTTCATTCCCTTGAAAGAGGATTTCTCCCGCGGGAAAGGATTGGATGTAGGTGCTCGGGCTTGGAAGGGGAACAATGTCCTTCTGTTCTTCTGTGATGTGGATATTCACTTCACTGCTGAGTTCCTGAACACGTGCAGATTGAACGCCCAGCCAGGTATCTCACTAACTACATTAGAGAGCATAAATCCTGAGCTCCTTCAAAGAGCCAGCACGGGCAATGATAGACCGAATGGTCTCGTTACTGACAGCACATCTGACTGCATCTATGGGGAGAGAATTGACTCTAAGTGACCCTTTGTCCTTGCTCTTAGCTCTGTTGGAGCTGTACTCATCCAGGCAAGTGGAGAGTATTCCTTCACAGTCCTGACTTGGTTGTGGGATTCCATGGCCACCCCAAATTCAGTCCATAGCACCTGCATTTTCAGATGTGCTGGTTAGGTGCATTGGCCATGCTAAATTCTCCCTCAGCGTACCCGAACAGGTGCCGGAGTGTGGCAAGTAGGGGATTTTCACAGTGACTTCATTGCAATGTTAATGTAAGCCTACTTGTGACACTAATAAATAAACTTTAACTTATTTTGTGGTGTCAGCGTCACACAATGCGGGCTATATGGATGCTGTTTTGGTGAGAACATTTGTGCTGGAGTTAGAAATGGAAGTGTTGCGAGTTGATCTGTAATGCTGATTTGATGCCAGTAGTGCTATTTTCAATCTTGATGCTTTAGCTAATGCCTTTTCTTACACATGCACAGTCGAACATACATTCAGTAGCAGGAAGGGATCGTCAACAGCTTTTGGGCCAGTTGCTGTTGGATCTGTCTGAGTCTGTAAAAGTGCATTCAGTTTTCTAGTGCTCCTTAAAGCGAGGGAAGTCAACAAGGAGTGACGTTGTACATGGTGAGAGTCTAGATTCTCTTACTCCAAGGATCCTGCTAAGACCACTTGCTCTAGGCCATGGGTGCTATTGTTAAGAGTAGCATGACAAGGAAACTGAGTAGAGGCAACACAGAGCAGGACAAGGTGCTTGAAGTGGAAGGAAGGGGGGGGGCGGGAGAGGAAATGCCCTCAGCAGGAGACCATATCCACGGTCTTCATGCAGCAGTTGCTTTGCCTATACCTCTTTTTTGTGAAGGATGCGCTCTTTGAAACTGTCACTTCTGCAGAGCTGCAGCCTTGGTACAGGATGAGTTCCACTCCGTCAGTGGCCATCAACGTCTACACATTGGGGTCCTTTCAGGCTGTGGCAGATGACATCATTAGCATCTCCCACGTCGACGGCCATACAAGGGAGGTCACTGATGCTCTATAGGAGAAGGGAATGCATTTTCTTTGTCCAGAGAGAAACAGGGGGAAATGTGCACTCGGATTTTCTGTTGCAGGATGCCACTGACTGCAGAAATGCTACTTTGTGGGCACTGCGTCAAATTGGAGGGCAGTGCCCAAACGAAAAGAGTTCCACTGCCTGAATAGTCATTTGGTGTGTGAATGTCTGTTTTCCTGATAGCTGTCATGATGCCTTTACTTAGTCCGCCGTATTGGAGCCAGCAGGAGAAACCAGGATAGCTTGTGGTTGACAAGGACTATCCACTCACCATCTGGCTCTCAACTCCTCTGCAAAATGCAAGCACGTGTGGGCAGCATATGTATAAAGAGCGTCATGCTGCTGCATGGAATATCATTGTGCAGACCTTTGCTTCGGCAACCCTTGGCACGGTGGCACAGTGGTTAGCACTGCTGCCTCACAGCGCCATGGACCTGGCTTCAATTCACGGCTTGGGTCACTGTCTGTGTGGAGTTTGCACATTCTCCCCGTGTCTGGGTGGGTTTCCTCCGGGTGCTCCGGTTTCCTCCCACAGTCCAAAGATGTGCGGGTTAGGGTGGATTGGCCGTGTTAAATTGCCCCTTAGTGTCAGGGGGACTAACTAGGGTAAATGTATGGGATTATGGAGATAAGGGCCTGGGTGGGATTGTGGTCGGTGCAGCCTCGATGGGCCAAATGGCCTCATTCTGCATTGTAGGATTCTATGATTCCGTTGCCTGAACCATTCTGGAGGGGCACCACAGTACTCGTCAGAATATGTGTCACGGTTTAAGCAAAATACTGCGGATGCTGGAATCTGAAACAAAAACAGAAAATGCTGGAAAATCTCAGCAGGTCTGACAGCCACTGTGGGGGGAGAATAGTGCCAACGTTTCGAGTCTAGATGACCCTTTGTCTTTGCTCTTAGCTCTGTTGGAGCTGTACTCATTCAGCCAAGTGGAGAGTATTCCATCACAATCCTGACTGGGGCCTTGTAGTTGGTGGACAGGTTATGGGGAGTCCGGTGGTGAGTTACTTGCTTCAAGATCCCTCGTCTCGGACTTGCTCTTGTAACCACAATATTTATTTGGCTAGTCCAGTTCAGTTTCTGGTCAATGGTAACTTTGGTTTTTAAATGTTGTGTGCGCAGTACTATCTCGTCTCTTGTTGGTGCGCTCTCACACTTCTGGCAGCACCCCCTCCACCCCTCCTTGCTCTAACGGACCCCTGTGTCAGAGCGTCCCTTTATTTGTTATGCAAGAGTTACCCACCCTGATTGATGTGTACCTGTGGGCGGCACGGTGGCACAGTGGTTAGCACTGCTGCCTCACAGCACCAGGGACCTGGGTTCGATTCCCGGTTTGGGTCACTGTCTGTGTGGAGTTTGCACATTCTCCCCGTGGCTGCATGGATTTCCTCCGGATGCTCCGGTTTCCTCCCACAGTCTAATGATGTGCAGGTTAGGTGCACTGGCCATGCTAAATTGTCCCTTTGTGTCACGGGATGCGTGGGTTAGCGGGGTAAATATGTGGGGTTATGTGGATAGGGCCTGATGGGATTGTTGTTGCGGTAGACCCGATGGGCTGAACGGCCTCCTTCTGTACTGTAGGGTTTCCATGATTCTATGGTATCTATCTGAAATAGCGCCCACTCATGGTACTTTACAAAAGGAAGATGGCGGCTCCCTTGATTAGTCAAGAAAAGAAAAATTGATACTGAATGTCGAGTGTTCAAAGACTCTGGGAGTGATTATTTATTTGTTATTGAGCACAACGGGGCATATCTGTCTGAGATGTCAAGAGAAGGTAGCTGTTTTCATGCAGTAAAGTATCAAGCGACATTACAAAGCATACCGGCCGATTCGATAGCCTCATGAGTCAGCTGAGAATCAATTGATTGAACTCACTGAAACAAAACAATATCGGGAAACAATCTTTTTTCAGAGCTGCAAAACAGAGTTCTGAGGTGGCGATTTTTGATAGCTGAAGCAATAACCAAGAGAGGGAAACTTGTCTGATGGGAAATTTGTGAAAGAGTGCTTGGTCATGTTTGCATCGCTGGCATGTCCTCATAAAACATCAATGGTAGAGAAAACTAGCCTTTCACATCAGGCCACTGTTAGATGAGTAGATAACCAAGCACCCAACATTTGAAATTCTAGAACATAGAACAGTACAGCACAGAACAGGCCCTTCGGCCCACGATGTTGTGCCGAGCTTTACCTGAAACCAAGATCAAGCTATCCCACTCTCTATCATCCTGGTGTGCTCCATGTGCCTATCCAATAACCGCTTAAATGTTCCTAAAGTGTCTGACTCCACTATCACTGCAGGCAGTCCATTCCACACCCCAACCACTCTCTGAGTAAAGAACCTACCTCGGACATCCTTCCTATATCTCCCACTATGAACGCTATAGTTATGCCCCCTTGTAATAGCTCCATCCACCCGAGGAAATAGTCTTTGAACGTTCACTCTATCTATCCCCTTCATCATTTTATAAACCTCTATTAAGTCTCCCTTCAACCTCCTCCGCTCCAGAGAGAACAGCCCTAGCTCCCTCAACCTTTCCTCATAAGACCTACCCTCCAAACCAGGCAGCATCCTGCTAAATCTCCTTTGCACTCTTTCCAGCACTTCCACATGCTTCTTAATAGTGAGGTGACCAGAACTGCGCACAATATTCCAAATGTGGTCTCACCAAGGTCCTGTACAGTTGCAGCATAACCCCACAGCTCTTAAACTCCAACCCCCTAACAGGGGGTTGGAGTTTAAGAGCTGTGGGGTTATGCTGCAACTGTACAGGCCTTCTTCACAGCTCTATCCACTTGAGTGGCAACCTTCAGAGATCAAAGCATGATCTCTGATCAGAAACCCACTGTCAGTCGGTTTTACAGTTCAGGGTTTGATGACAGCACAAATGTGAGTGTTACAGCTGGACTGGGAATGAGGAGTCAGCCAAACCTTCAAAGTCGCTGAGGAATTGCTCGACCTACGTCCAATGAAGTGCACCGCGGGACAAGACATTTTCAATGTAGTAAATGTGTCTTGGTGAAATTCAGTCTTCCAGAGGACACACTTTGTGGTCTTAACAACTGATGGAGCTCCTGCGCTGACAGGCAAGCACAGTGGATTTGTCAGTCTAATACCCAGATCAGTGCCTCGGGAAGCCATCACACATCATTGCATCATTCAACCAAAAACAGCTGTGTGCGAAGACCTGGAGATGGAAAGGTGGTTTCGACAGTCATTTTCATCAGGCCCAAGGAACTCAATCACAGACAGTTCCAAGCCTTTCTTGGAAAAGTTGGGTTAGACCATGCAGCCACATTTGCTAACTCAGCATGGCAGCCACACTAACCAGATTCTAGCCGTTACTTGCCAAAATAAAAACCTTCTTGACAAACAAAAGCAAAGCCTCAGGGATGACGAGCAGGGCTTGAATGACGTGGCGTTCCTGGTGAGACATCATCACGTGTGGTCTAGCTTTCCCTCAGAAATTAGAATTGATTAGGAAAGAGTTGATTATGAGGAAAATTGTCCGGCTCACAACAACTATCAACAAGGCATGCTGAGACCGTAAGGCATGAGAAGTATTCTGCACTGAGTGGCAGACTAAGAAATGAATTCAAACAAAGGTTTACAGATTTTGGGGAACACGATGATGACCTTTCAGATCCATTTGGAACTGGTGTCACTGAGGCTCATGACATGTTCCAACTGGCACTAATCGAGAATCAAAATAACTGGAATGAAGAGAGCTTTCACAGGGTATGATCTTTTGATATTTAACAGCCAATATGTTCCCTCAGAGTCTAAATCAAATCTATTAAAACATGCGTTTTATTCATTGCTCTGTTGGCAGCATGTTTTGCTGTGACCAGCTTTTTTTTCAAGAATGAAAAATGTCCAAACAAACTCAAGATCACTCCTGACTGACGGACATCTATCCGGAATATTCCGCATCGCTGAGTGGGCAGACATGGAGTGTTTGTGCAAGCAAAAACAATGTCAGATATCTCACTAAATCAATGTTCAATGTAGTGATGAGAAAGTGAGTGAATAAATTAGTTTTCTCGTTTGACACTTGCTCGTAAAAATGTTTTGATTAATGGAGAGATGAATTTCTAATGTTTTGTCTTTCCAACGTTTACTCACTGGCCCTGTCATTGAAATGTGGCCCCTCACACAAAATTCTCCGACACCCTGGCTTGAGTGCTTAACAGGCCAGGTGATCAGTGGATAGTCAGTTTCTTAACACACTGTATCTTGTTTCTACCCTAGCAACCATGTTGATATAAAATCCCACAGAGCCATTGAATCCAACAGTGCCCAAGGAGGCCATTCGGTCCATCAAATCTGCACCGACTCTCCAAAGGAGCTTTTTATCCAGGTCCACCCGTCTGCCCTATCCCTGTAATCCTGCGCATTTGTCATAGCTAATCCACCTAACCTACACATCTTTGGACGCTAAGAGTCAATTTAGCATGGCCAATCCACCTAACCTGCACATCTTTCCTCACACAGTCCAAAGATGTGCGGGTTAGGTGCATTGGCCATGCAAAATTGCCCCTTAGTTTCCCAGAATGCATAGGTTAGGCAGATTAGCAGGGTAAATATGTGGGATTACGGGGATAGGGCCTGGGTGGGATTGTTGTTGGTGCAGACTTGATGGTTCGAATGGCCTCCTTCTGTACTGTAGGGTTTCTATGACTGGGTTTCCATCTTTGGACTGTGGGAGGAAACCGGAGCACCCAGAAGAAACCCACACAGATACGGGGAGAACATGCAAATTCCACACAGGCAGTCACCCAAACCGGGAATTGAACCTGGGTCCCTGGCGCTGTGAGGCAGCAGTGCTTGCCACTGTGCCACTGTGCCGCCCCAGTCGAATTCAACTTCTGGACGTATCAAATAATGTCAGATCTAAGACTCCGATTACTGTACTGCTTGTCATTTCCACATACGGCACTTGCACAGTCATGGCCCTTCCTGAGAAATTGCCATTTAGTGTGAGAACAGCCACCCATTCCAAGGGTTCAGATTGATCCCACAACAAGCCGGCTGGTTTTACTGCTGAAGAAACTACAGCTGGTCCCTGTCATTTACAACAGCTTGCAGCCATACAGCCGAGATAGAAGTGAGAAGAGTGTGTTGTGACCAACACTACATTACGAGCTGCTTACACAGTGGATTGGAGTGTTAAGTGTAGAATAGGATTGCGGTGCTGGGCTCTGCTCAGTTTACCCACACGTATAAAAGTCAGCCAGGGCAGAATGGATAATGTGAATGCTGCACATTGAGACTCTTTTTAAACTTCTTGAATGGTAATATATAACCATGCAGCAGGCCACGGCTAAAATTATTCTGATCCTACCACCTGTACTCAGCAATAATGCTGCTTAGATTCCAGACCAGTGTTCTCCATTCTTATGTTTCCATGTAGCTTGCTTAATTTTGGTATGGCGATAGCATTATATTCTGATGGATTCTACCCCAATTCTTTTGGGCAATTCATTGAGGATAGATCTGCTGGCACAACCTGCAACACTCAGAATCCCCGCTAGTTAGATGGGCAGAGAGCAGTGAGATTAAAAGTGAATAAGATCAATTGACAACTTTACTGCTTCACCATTCTGGGACGGCATGGTGGCACAGTGGTTAGTGCTGCTTCACAGCTCCAGGGACCCAGGTTCGATTCCCGGCTTGGGTCATTGTTTGTGCGGAGTCTGTACGTTCTCCGCGTGCCTGCGTGGGTTTCCTCCGGGTGCTCCAGTTTCCTCCCACAATCCGAAAGACATGTTGGTTAGGTGCATTGGCTGTGCTATATTCTCCCTCAATGTACCCGAACAGGAGTATGGCAACGAGGGACTTTTCACAGAAACTTCATTGCAGTGTTAATGTAAGCCTCCTTGTGACACTAATAAATAAACTTAAAAAACTTAAAGAAGGCTGAGTCTCAAATCATCGGTAGAAATGGCAGCCAAGGTATTGAAATGTAAATGTTATATTCCAAAAATGGGACCAGTTTTGTCTAGGGTTCTAAATGAAAGATTAATCATGGAACCCAGGCTCTGAACTTATGGACAGGTTTGTTTTGTGGCTAGCTTTAAGTCATTTCCTGGTTTTATCTACACACCCAGTGTGTCAGGAAGTTCCAGGGAAGTGAGATTACTTACTTTCTGGGACCTTCCTGGAGGAATCTGCCCAATATTGATTGAGTTTGTGGAATTCCCTTTCTTTTTGTTGCTGTTATTGTGGCCTGGATTTTTACTGAGTTGGGCTGACTCAGGAGTCCTTTGAAATTGCTGAGCTGGTCCTAACTCCGGGGGCTCCCATTCCCAATCTGTCTGATTTTCGGGAGTGTGGCACTCCCGACCCGGCCAGCTCCATTTGTGGGGTAGGTATCTCCTAGCCCTCTGCAATCACCATGGAGTTGGGCCAGGTTTTTAAAGAATCATAGAAATCATAGAAACACTACAGTGCAGAAGGAGGCCACTCGGCCCATCGAGTCCGCACCGACCACAATCCCACCCAGGCCCTACCCCACATATTTACCCGCTAATCCCTCTAACCTACGCATCTCAGGGGCAATTTTAACCTGGCCAATCAACCTAACCCACACATCTTTGGACGGTGGGAGGAAACCGGAGCACCCGGAGGAAACCCACGCAAACACGAGGAGAATGTGCAAACTCCGCACAGACAGTGACCCAAGCTGGGAATCGAACTCGGGACCCTGGAGCTGTGAAGCAGCAGTGCTAACCACTGTGCTACCATGCCGCCCAGAGTCGTGGTTCACTGCCCCTCATGAACCTGCAAGAGGGGACCTTTCAAAAGGTAAGGTCAAAAGGACCTACTCCCTAGGTCGGTTCTGCCCTTCCACCCACCCCTATGGCCCAAAGGGGCATAGATTGTGAGGTCTTGCAGCACAGTGGGTAGCGTCCCTGCCGCAGAACCAGAAGTTCAGGGTTCGAGTCCCCCCAGGATTTTGATGGCCAAGGAAGGTGTGATCATAACATGGCCAAACAGCTTGAGGAGATGCGAGGGTTGAAGGCTGGCGGCACTTTGCATTTTCATTTCAACTGGGACAGAGTCCCACGGATCTGAGGTGGGCCTTTTAACCGGCCCGGCTCCACAACCAGAAGCCCGTGTGTCTGCTGCCAAACTTTTTCTGAGGTTGGCTGGCCTGACGCCAGCCTGTACCCATGCTGCCAACAATGAACCTGTCTTTGCGGGCACTATCTCCCGAGGTGTGCGGGCCCAGCAGGGGCTCCTGTTACCCACCTTGAGGATGAACACCCAGGTGTGTGACTCCACTTGCCTGCTACCCATGTGACCCCATTCCACTGGCCTTGCCCGTGGACTGCTGCAACTAATTTTGACCTGGTTGATCTCAAACTGGCGTCTCCATCCTTGCCACCCGAGGCGCTACATTTCAATTTATTTCTCACTCAAATAGTCAGTAAGTAAATTTTGGAAAGACAAGGCATTAGAAATTCCTCTCATTATTAATCAAAACATGTTTATGTCAAATGAAAAAACGAATTGATTAGCTTACTTTCTCACCACTATATTGAACACTGAGTTGGTGAGATATCTTTGTTTAATTTTTGTTCATGGGACGTGGGCGTCGCTGGCTGGGTCAGCACTTATCACCCATCACTGAGGGCATTTAAGAGTTAACCACATTGCTGTGGCTCTGGAGCCACGTGTAGGTCAGACCAGGTAAGGACGGCAGATTTCCTTCCCTAAAGGACATTAATGAACTAGATGGGATTTTCCAACAAGCAACAATGGTTTCATGGTCATCGTTCGACTTTTAATCCCAGATTTTACAGAATTCGAATTCCACCGTTTGCCGTGGTGGGATTTGAACCTGGTTTTCCAGAACATTATTACCGTGGCTCTCTGGATTACTAGTCCAGTGATAATACCACCACCTCCCCATGATGCCACCTGGCATAATTTTTGCTTGCACAAGTAGTCAGTGTCTACCCACGTGGATGACATAGCGATGCGGAATATTCCAGATCGATGGCCATCAATCGGGAGTGATCTTGAATTTGTTATCACATTTTCCATTCTTGGAAAAAGGCTGTTACCAGCAAAGTGTGCTGCCAAACAGCGCAATGAATCAGAGGCATGTTCTGAGAAATTTGAATTAGACTCTGAGGGAACATATTGCCTGTTAAATGTCAGAAGGTCATACCCTGCAGAAGCTCTCTTCATTCCAGTCATTTTGATTCTCAGTTAATGCAAGGTGGATCATGTCAGAAGTCTCAGTGACATCGGTTCCATATGGATTGGCAAAGGACTTCAGTTCATCACAGTGCCCCTTGAAATCTGCAAAATCTTTGTTGAAATTCAACTCCCAGTCTGCCGATCATTGCAGAATACTTTCCATGGGTTACGGTCTCAGCGTGCCTTGCTGACAGTGTGTGAAACAGACAATCTTCTTCATTGTCAGCTCTTTCCTGATCAATTCTAACTTCTGAATGAACGCCGGGACATTCTCATGCACTTGGTTGACAAATTGGTCCTTTCCTTTCCATTCAACTCCGCAAGATACTTGATGATGTCAACCAGGAATGCTTGCTTGAAAGATGAGCCATTCAAGCACTCATCCGCTGGGATTCTACTGCCCCGCCTGCCACGGAATCAGAGCGGGTGAGGGGTGGACAACAGAAATGTCTGTTGACCTTGGACGGGAAGTTCTGGTCTTGCTGGAGTGAGGCCATAAAATCCCGCCCATTGAATCCCTACTGTGCAGAAGGAGGCCATTCGGCCCGTTGAGTTGGCACTGCCTCTTACCCAGGCTTACTCCGCAACCCCGTGTACTGACCCCGCTAATCCCCCTATACTTTTCATGGCCAATCAACTTTACTGGCACATCTTTGGATCATCATCATCCATAAAGCTGACGTCTTTTCCATTGTTTACATGAAGGTTTTTATTTCTTGAAGCAATCTGGCTAGTATGGCCGCCCTGCTGAGCCAGAAAATGTATTCAAGAGGCGGCTAAGTGTAACACTTGGGGCAAATGGGATTAAAGGTTATGGGGAGAAAGCAGGATTAGGCTATTGAGTTGGATGATCAGCCATGATCGTGATGAATGGCAGAGCAGGCTCGAGGGGCCAAATGGCCTCCTCCTAATCCTATCTTCTATGTTTCTAGGTTTTTATGAATTTAGCTGAATTTGAATGATATCATACTCTGATCTGACCTTTTCAAGAAAGGCTTGGAACCATCTGTAACTGAGTTCCTTGGACTGAATTAAAATGACTGTGGAAACAAGCTTTCCATCACATGCTCCATCTCCAGGATCTTTGCACTGAGCTGTTCTTGGAGAATGACACAATGATGTGTAATGGCTTCCCGAGGCACTGACTTTAGTAATAGACCAACAAATCCACTGTGCTTCCCTGTCAGTGCAGGACGTTAGACGTCCATCAGACGCTAGACCACAAAGTCTAGCCTCTGGAAGTTTGAATTTCACCAAGACATGTTTATTTCATTGGCTTGTCCCATGATACATTTCATTGGACATAGATCGAGCAGTTCCTCAGCGACTTCAAATGTTTTGGTGCCTCCTCGTGCAAAGATTGCCAGTTTCGATCAGAGAGTTTTGAGTGTTGGATGCTTGGTCATCTACCCTTCAAGCAACCGTCCAATGTGAACAACTGGTTTCCTCTGCCATTGACCTTCTATAGGAAATGCCAGAGAAGTCAACATGGCTGAGTACTCTTTCCCAAATTCCCCATCAGACAATAATTCTCTCCCTTGGTTAATGAATCATAGAATCCTACAGTATAGAAGGAGGCCATTCTGCCCATCAATCCCACACCGACCACAATCCCACCCTATCCCCGTAACCCCGCATATTTACCCTGCTAATCTCCCCGAAAGTAAGGTCAATTTACCATGGCCAATCAACCTAACCAGCTCATCTTTGGACTGTGGGAGGAAACCCATGCAAACATGAGGAGAACATGCAAACTCCACACAGACAGTGGCCCAAGTCGGGAATTGAACCCTGGTCCCTGGCGCTGTGAGGTAGCAGTGCTAACCACTGTGCCACCGTGCCGCCCCAAGTTAAATTTTACCCACAGGCTCCAGCAATAATTGAACTCACAACCCCTGATTTAAAAGGCCAGTGCTCTAACCACTGAGCTATGGAGCAGGAATGTACTTCTGAGGCTGTATAAGTCACTGGTCAGACCCCATTTGGAGTATTGTGAGCAGTTTTGGGCCCTGTATCTAAAGAACGATGTGCTGGCCTTGGAAAGGTTCCAGAGGAAGTTCACAAGAATGATCGCTGGAATGAAGCGATTGTCGTACGAGGAATGGATGAGGCGCCTGGGTCTGTATTCGTTGGAGTTTAGAAGGATGAAGGGGAATCTTATTTAAACTTACAGGATACTGCGAGGCCTGGATAGAGTGGACATGGAGAGGATGTTTCCACCAGTCGGAAAAACTAGATCCAGTGGGCAAAACCTCAGATTAAAGGGACGATCCTTTAAAACAGAGATGAGGAGGAATTTCTTCAGCCAGAGAGTGGTGAATCTGTGGAACTCTTTGCCACAGAAGGCTGTGGAGGCCAGGTCATTGAGTGTCTTTAAGACGGAGATAGATAGGTTCTTGATTAATAAGAGGATCAGGGGTTATGGGGAAAAGGCAGGAGAATGGGGATGAGAAAAATATCAGCCACGAATGAATGGCGGAGCAGACTCGATGGGCCGAGTGGCCTAATTCTGCTCCTATGTCTTATGGTCTTATTGCTTCAGCTGTTCAAAAAAAAACTGATCTTGGTTGCTGCTTCGTAACTCTGGTTTGTGGATGTGAAGAAAGATTGTTGCCCGATAATGTTTTGTTTCAATGAGTTCACGCGATCAATTTTCCCTTGAGCCAGGAGACAGTAAAATTTGCCAGCGTGTTTCATAGAAAACTGTCGCTTGATATTGTATTCCTTGAAAACAGCCATCTTGTCTTGACATATCTCGGCACAACATCATGGGCCGAAGGGCCTGTTCTGTGCTGTACTGTTCTATGTTCTATATCAGACACAGCATTCACCCATTGTTGTTGCTTCTCTTTCTGCACCTAGTGGTGCACAAGACATAGTTACATTGTTCCGATAGCGAGGTTTCACCTGGATCAGGCCACTAGCCTATTGCCTTGTAGCTTGAGGGGCGCTACTCCGAACCAAAAGTGGCTGAGCAGGAGTCTCTCCTGCTCTGTCAATGGCATGTTGGAATGGTTTGCAGGTTGACACAACCTGACCACATTATGAACACACCTTCCTTGGCCAGCAAGTCCTCGGGTGGGACTCGAACCCATAACTTCTGGCTCAGAGACAGGGACGGCAGCCACTGCATCACTAGTCGATGCCCTTGTTGCGCTCAGTAAGCATATTTTGATAAGCATTATGAGTGGAGACTAAGTTGACCAATTATCCCTTATTTTCCTAGATTGTCTGATATTGGGGTCCTGTTTGTCCCATAATCTGGACCTTTAAATTTCACACATGCGCAGTACCTTCTCTTTCTGCTTGCTCTCTCAAAGCTCTGGCAACACCCCCCCGCCAACAACTCTGACATCTCCACCAGCATACTCTCCATTATTCCACACTCTTCCCCCCCAACAACTCAAAGCTTCAGCAGCGCCATCCCCAAACACCCCCCAACACACATCTCTTGCAGCACCACGCCCATCACCCGCCAACTCTCTCATCTCAGGTATCTCCCCCCAGTCCCACCCTGTCCCCATGACAGGCTGGCCCCTGATTCTCACCACGAGAGTTGGTCACTCTGGTGGGCGCTGTTCAAGATAGATACAAGGTACACATCAATACTTGAGTTTTGAAGTTGATAGAGTGAAAAACCCAGCAATTAGGTTCAATGAGAAAGAAGATAACTCTGACACTCACTTGGCTTACGTCAAAGGTTGGTAGGCCGAATAGAAACCTTTGGTGGACTGGACTCTGGCCCATGGACCGTATGTTGGACAACCCCAATCTAAAATCTGTAGGCATGAAACCTTAACAGCCCAGCAAGGCCTGGAAGACCGATAAAGAGGCAATGAAGAATGATGAAGGAATTTTTCTTTCTTTAGCCTACATTGACATACTTGTAGCTGGGTTAGCTACAGATGGAAACACCTTATCCTTGGTGAAGGCCTGATTTTAACAGCATCTGGCAAACACGTCAGAAAGGATAAACACATGAGGGATACTCCACATTGTTACCTTACAAAAAGCATTGGTGGTAACTTGATGGAAAAACCCGGCAAGTAGGCATGGAGCAGTTAGAATTGCCTTTAATCAAATCTATGGGGCATTTGGCAGCTGAAAGGTCATAAATAAGGATACAAAGCACTTTCTCTTGCAGTACATAGTGGATTTATTGGCCAGGTATCTAAGGCCTTCATCCCATATGATGCAAATAACTGCCAGGACACTCAATCGGATGAATATGAAAACAAAACACACTGTCCACATTGGCATGGTGGCACTTATGATCTTCTTCCAATTGACAGGGATTAATAAAACATGGTACAACAACTTCATCAGCCAAATGAAACTATGAGCACCCCCCCCCCCTTAGTGAGTCCAAGAATTCACGTACTATCCTGCCAAGAAGGTTCCAAGTGCCTCTATTTCCTCACATTTCTTACCTCTTTTTGTTTTCCTTTCTGTTCCCTCATCCCATTTTGATCCCACCAGATTAGTTACTTTGCCACAGACGTTATTTAGGATCATAGAAACCTTACAGTGCAGAGGGAGGCTATTCGGCCCATCATGTCTGCATCAACAATCCCACATAGGCCTTATCCCTGTAACCCCACATATTTACCCTGCTAGTCCCTCTAACCTAAGCACCCCAGGACACTAAAGGGAAATTTAGCACAGCCAATCCACCTAACCCGCACATCTTTGGAGTGTGGGAGGAAACCAGAGCACCCAGAGGAAACCCATGTAGATACAGAGAGAAAGTGCAAACTCCATACAGACAGTGACCCAAACCAGAAATTGAACCCAGGCCCCTGGTGCTGTGAGGCAGCAGTGCTAACCACTGTGCCACCTCTGAGTGAGGACATTGGTCCCAGATTTGGTCAGATGGACTCTATCCATATTGTACAGGCCACTCTGGTCTCAGGACTAGGGTGGCACAGTGGTTAGCACTGCTGCCTCACAGTGCCAGGGACCTGGGTTCAGTTCCGGCCTCGGATCACAGTGTTTGTGGAGTTTGCACATTCTCCCTGTGTCTGCGTGGGTTTCCTCCGGGTGCTCCGGTTTCCTCCCACAGTCCAAAGATGTGTGGGTTATGTTGATTGGCCATGCTAAATTGACCCTATTGTCAGGGAGATTAGCAGGGTAAATATATGGGATTACGGGAGTAGGGCCTGGGTGGGATTGTGGTCGGTGCAGATTTGGTGGGCCGAATGGCCTCTTACTGCCCTGTAGGGATTCTATGACTCCTTTTATTGCGCCAGGAAACTGAACCATCCCTTTGTACATTATGGTCCAGCCGCACATTTACCCTCGTCTCTGCTGGTTGCCATCCCTCTCTCAACTCCTTTGGCACCCTATCCGAAATATCCTTCAGCTTGTTACCTGGAGGCCACCCTGCCATTTGGGAGTCTGGGTGCCACTATAAGAGTGCAACAAGGTTTGATTGAGGAAACTGGAGCACCCTTTCAGCATCCTGCTGAACGAGTTTAACATTTTCTTTCTGTCTTGCAGGAAAGAAGGTTTTCTACCCTGTCCTGTTCAGCCAATATAATCCTGCCATTATATATGGTCATCATGAGTCCATTCCACCCATTGAACAACAGCTGGTAAGCATTGTCTTTACACGTACAATATGTGGCAATAGAACTTAGGCGGAATGTGGCCTTTTTGGAGAATCCATTAACTAAAGCCTACAATGTACCTGTCCCTCAAATATCATAGAATCACAGCATCCCTACAGTGCAGAAGGAGACCATTCGGCCCATCAAGCCTGTGCCAACAGCAATCCCATCCAGGCTTATCTCCGTAACCCCATGTATTTATCCTACTAATCCCCTGACACTTGCTTGCTTCCAGCTGGTCACATAAGCACAGCCATACACTGTTGGAAGCAAGTTCTCATTAGGTCTTCCTTACCGTGATGTGGGAATATGTGGCTTCGTCATTTTTTGTCACTAGTCATTCACAATTGATGACCAAGAAGTGCAAACATCACTGTGACAAGCCAGCTGTGTCACCCCTGAAATTAATGGCTCTTCTTCCCTCTTCTAAACTATGGTTCCATAAGACCATAAGACGTAGGAGCAGAATTAGGCCACTCGGCCCATCGAGTCTGCGCCGCCATTCAATCATGGCTGATTTTTTTCTCATCCCCATTCCCCTGCCTTTTCCCCATAACCCCTGATCCCCTGACTAATCAAGAACCTATCTATCTCTGTCTTAAAGACACTCAATGACCTGGCCTCCACAATCTTCTGCAGCAAAGAGTTCCACAGATTCACCACTCTCTGGCTGAAGAAATTCCTCTTCATCTCTGTTTTAAAGGATCGTCCCTTTAGTCAGAGGTTGTGCCCTCTGGTTCTAGTTTTTCTTACTAGTGGAAACATTCTCTCCATATCCACTCTATCCAGGCCTCGCAGTATCCTGTAAGTTTCAATAAGATCCCCCCTCACCCTTCTGAACTCCAACGAGTACAGACCCAGAGTCCTCAACCATTCCTCATATGACAAGCTCTTCATTCCAGGACCTCAGCACACTCTTGAGTCTATGCAACATGGCCTTGGGGCAGGGAGGGATCAGAGCTGATCCTGTTCTCCCTGATGCTCACATTTGTCATTGCTTTCAGAAAGCACTGACCCTAGTCCTGCTCTTACCATATTCTGCTATCGTGCTTTCAGACAGGGCTGACCTTTATGCCGCTATTAACACCTATTTTACTTCTTAATAGTATCATTACCACTCCCTTTGTCTTGTGTCCATGATATCTTTATCATTTAACCTCTCCTGCTCTGATCTTCTATTTTTCCCTGCCTGCTCCACCTCACCTTTTCAACAGCATAAACCCATCACATTTCTACCTCTGAAGAGTCAAAACCTTAACTCTGCTTTTCTCTCACTGTTGCTGCCAGACCCCCTGCATTTTTCCAGCATTTTCTGTTTTTTTTTTACTTTTCCAGCAGGGATCGCTTGATTGGGATCAGGGGCACGAATTCTGGTAGTCTCCTTCCTTCTCTCTCTTGTAGGTGCTGAGGTTAACTGCCTCAACAGAGGCTGATGTTCACACCTTCCTGGGGCAGTTGTGTCATTACAGAGCAGGATGAATGGTTAAGGGAGATGGTCCCCTTTAACAGTATGTGCTATTGCCATCTAGCGATGTTTACCGGCACATGCAGGATGGGCAGAATGGCCTCCTCTGTTGTATCATTGTATGATTTCATAAAATGCTTTATCATCATAGAATCCCTACCATGTAGATGGAGGCCATTCAGCCTATTGGGGCGGCCCTGCCTCGCACCGCCAGGGACCCGGGTTCAATTCCAGCCTCGGGTCACTGTCTGTGTGGAGTTTGCCCATCCTCCCCGTGTCTGCGTGTGTTTCCCCCGGGTGCTCTGGTCTCCTCCCACAGTCCAAAGGTGTGCGGATTAGGTGGATTGGCCATGCTAAATTGCCCCTTCGTGTCAGGGGGACTAGCTAGGGTAAATGCATGGGGTTATGGGTACAGTAAAAAGTGAATAACTCTCCTGATGAAGGAGCAGTGCTCTGAAAGCTTGTGATTCCAAATAAACCCATTGGACTTTAACCTGGTGTTGTGAGACTTCTTACTGTGCCCACCCCAGTCCAACGCCGGCATCTCCACATCATGGGGTTATGGGGATAGGACCTGGGTGGGATTTTGGTCGGTGCAGACGCGATGGGCCGAATGGCCTCCTTCTGTACTGTTGGGATTCTATGATCAAGCCTGTACCAACACCAATCCTATCCAGGCCCCATCCGTGTAACCCCATGTATTTACCCTGCTAGTCCCCCTGACACTAAGGGGCAATTTAGCATGTCCAATCAGGTTAACCTGCACATCTTTGGAAACCCAAGCACCCGGAGGAAACCCACGCAGACACGGGGAGAATGTGTAAACTCCACACAGACAGTCACCCGAGGCCGGAATTGAACCCGGGTCTCTGGCACTGCGAGGCAGCAGTGCTAATGACTGTGCCACCATGCCCAACTGGAATATTTTTTGAAGTCTAAGTAAAATGATAAGTTTTACCTTCGTGATATTGTGAAAGGGAGAACAGTAAGAAGAGGCTATGGAAAATATGAAGTATCAAAATTTAACTTGGACTCTTTGTTTTGCTAAAGGTGATTAAGAAGGATTCAGGCTTTTGGAGGGACTTTGGCTTTGGAATGACTTGCCAGTATAGATCAGACTTTATCAACATAGGTAAGTGTACAGACAATTGGACTTCCTTTCAGGAGTGACGCCAGACTAGTGTTTGCTTCTTAACCAGTAGCAAGACTGCCACCTACTGCATTGTTGCTATATTGAAGGATGTAATCTGGCATGGCTGGTGAATAGAGTACACAGATCTCTGCTGAGTCACAAGCTTCGAAAGCTTGTGTGGCTTTTGCTACCAAATAAACCTGTTGGACTTTAACCTGGTGTTGTTAAACTTCTTACTGAGTCACAATGTACAGAGAGGTTTGATTCCTGAGGACTAAGGAGAGTGGAATGTGTTCAGTGTTGGAAAAAGACATCAATGCCATTTGCTTTCACATCCAGCTCCTTGATCTGCCACATTCAGTTCATTGATACCGACAGAGCCGATAGTTAGAGAAAATAGATTTGTCTGTCTCTGACCCGTTTTCATCCTCCCCCTTCCCCAACACAGCCTGATCCTTTCTCATTCCCCCGACCACGTGGCATATATTATCCATTTGAAAAGATAGGCACCGGAAACTCCTGACCTCGTCCGTGAGCGGGATCCCCCGGTGCCCCTGCAGTGAATGGAGTTTTGGCTGAGCGCCCAATTCTCTGTTCTCATTGGCAGCAGAGTGGGAATGAACAAGATCGGAGAATCCAGCCCAGAACCTGCGATTATGTAAAATCTTGCACATGGGCACTTTACAGCCAATGAAGTAGAATCATAGACCAAAAGAGAAAATGCTGGAAAATCTCAGCAGGTCTGGCAGCATCTGTAAGGAGAGAAAAGAGCTGATGTTTCGAGTCCAGATGACCCTTTGTCAAAGCTTTGTCAAAGCGGCATTAACAGGGATCCAGGTTCAATTCCAGCCTTAGATGGCTGTATGTGTGGGGTTTGTACATTCTCCCCATGTCTGCGTGGGTTTCCTCCGGGTGCTCCGGTTTCTTCCCACAGTCCACAGATGTGTAAGTTAGGTGGATTGACCATGCTAAATTGTCCCCTAGTGTCCAAAGATGTGTAGTTTAGATGGATTAGCTATGTATTAGTCATGGGGTTATTGGGATAGGGTGGAGGGGAGGATCTGGGTGGGATGCCCTTTTGGAGAGTCAATGCAGACTCGATGGGCTGAATAGCCTCTTTCTGCACTGTAGGGATTCTAAATGTCCTACTGCTGAGCAATGCATGAGATTAAACTATATGGGATAGATTGAAAAAATGTTATATCTAAATGAGAGATGGTGTGCACACTGATTTCCCCTCTCTAGAAATGACATTTTCTTCAATGAGAAGATCAGTCAGTCCCGGGGGAAAGGGAGGCTGGCTGTTGTGCGAACCAGGATGGCACACTCCAAGCAATGGCATGTACAAGTCCAACTATACCCCAAGGTGTGGCTGTGTCCCAAGGCTTGAGTACACGACAGAACTCCAAGTTGAGTACAAACAAATACTGATCAATTCAGATACCAGAGGCCTGGCTCCCACCTTAAAATCAGTGGGTGGAGTTGTGGGCGTGGTTTGGTAAGCCCACCTCCTTTTGCAGTGTTGCACTAAGTAGATTTTATAGCCTGTAGTTGGGTCAGGGTGAGATCTCTGCTCCCATTTGGAAGGAAGGTGGTACTGCCCTCTGAGAGCTGCCGGTTAATCAAATAAAAGGGATGGGGACTGCAGACAGTGCACCACATCAAGGAGCCACACAGTGGGAGTTTCACTGGGATTATCCTGGAAGGTCCAAGTGGGACGGGAGAGAAGGGGAAGTAAGGACAGGGCATGTTGTGGCGGGGGTGGAAAGTACTCTGGTGGTGATGGGGCACCTCTGTTGGGCACAGGCTCAGTCCTCCAGATTTTACCTGGCAGCCTCACCATGTGGCCTGTGTCACCATGTGGCCTGTGCGTACGCTCCCCCACCCACCCATCCACCCCCTCCACTACTGGTGAGATAACAGCGGTGGCAAAAGGGGAAGAGTAAGAAGCCGCTGATTAGTCCAAAGGTGAGTGGGCCACCCGACACCACTGGTGGTAAAGTACCAGCAGAGGTGACTAGATGGCAGACATGTCGCTGATTTTATGCCACCCCTGCCTGCCGGCCTGCTCCCGGGATAGAGTAATATGCTGGAATTTTACCGGCACACCCGCCCCAGAATCGGGGCAGGCGAGGCTGGCAGAATGGCATTCTCTGTTGATCTCAGGCGGGATCTTACGAGCCTCAGGCGGGCGGTACGGTAAAATTCCGGCAATAGAGTCATACAGTACAGAAAAGACCCTTCGGCCCATCGAGTCTGCACCAACAATATCTACCACTAAAGGCGCATTAATCCCATTTCCTGCACTTGTCCCATATCCTGGAATATTATGATATTTCAAGCGCTCATGCAAGAACATTTTTTGAAAGTTGTAAGGTTCCTGGCCTTGACTACCTTAGTAAGAAGTTTAACAACACCAGGTTAAAGTCCAACAGGTTTATTTGGTAGCAAAAGCCACACAAGCTTTCGGAGCTGCAAGCCCCTTCTTCAGGTGAGTGGGAATTCTGTTCACAAACAGAGCATATAAAGACACAAACTCAATTTACATGAATAATGGTTGGAATGCGAATACTTACAACTAATCAAGTCTTTAAGAAACAAAACGTGAGTGGAGAGAGCATCAACACAGGCTAAAAAGATGTGTATTGTCTCCAGACAAGACAGCCAGTGAAACTCTGTGGGGGTTACAAATAGTGTGACATGAACCCAATATCCCGGTTGAGGCCGTCCTCGTGTGTGCGGAACTTGGCTATCAGTTTCTGCTCAGCGACTCTGCGCCGTCGTGTGTCGCGAAGGCCGCCTTGGAGAACGCTTACCCGAATATCAGAGGCCGAATGCCCGTGACCGCTGAAGTGCTCCCCAACAGGAAGAGAACAGTCTTGCCTGGTGATTGTCGAGCGGTGTTCTTTCATCCGTTGTCGCAGCGTCTGCATAGTTTCCCCAATGTACCATGCCTCGGGACATCCTTTCCTGCAGCGTATCAGGTAGACAACGTTGGCCGAGTTGCAAGAGTATGTACCGTGTACCTGGTGGATGGTGTTCTCACGTGAGATGATGGCATCTGTGTCGATGATCCGGCACATCTTGCAGAGGTTGCGCACACACGAGGACGGCCTCAACCGGGATATTGGGTTCATGTCACACTATTTGTAACCCCCACAGAGTTTCACTGGCTGTCTTGTCTGGAGACAATACACATCTTTTTAGCCTGTGTTGATGCTCTCTCCACTCATGTTTTGTTTCTTAAAGACTTGATTAGTTGTAAGTATTCGCATTCCAACCATTATTCATGTAAATTGAGTTTGTGTCTTTATATGCTCTGTTTGTGAACAGAATTCCCACTCACCTGAAGAAGGGGCTTGCAGCTCCGAAAGCTTGTGTGGCTTTTGCTACCAAATAAACCTGTTGGACTTTAACCTGGTGTTGTTAAACTTCTCACTGTGTTTACCCCAGTCCAACGCCGGCATCTCCACATCTTGACTACCTTCCCAGGCAGTGCATTCCAGATTCCCACAACCTGCTTTTGGGACAAAAGAATTCCGTCCCTCATTCCATTACCCAACTGCCAGTCTCATTCCACCCCCACCCCTGCCAACTACACCTTCAGTTGCAGGCACTGAAACTCAGGAGAGACGTGTTGGCCTTGGGAGAGTCCCAGAACAGACTCGCCAAACTGATACCGAGGAGGAAAGGGTTAAATTGCGAGGCTGGACGAACCTGGTTTGTGTTGCTTTGTGTAAAATCGATGTGTACTTTAACCGGGGGGTGGGGTTGGGAAGTTACAATACTAATAGTGTTTAATTGTTTAGTTGCAACAAAACTATTTCCTTTGGTCGGGGAATCTACGTTAAAAGGGACACAATCTTAAAATTACAGCTAGGCCATTAGCAGCGAAAGCAGGAAGTACTTTTCCCAACACAGAGCAGTGGAAATTGGGAATCACTTTCCCAAAAGGCTGTGGACACTGCGGGACAACTGGAATTTTCAGCACAGAGATAGATAAACTTTGGTTAAATGAAGTTACCAAGAGATTTGAATTACTACCTTGAATTACAGAACAGGCTCAAAGGGCTGAATGGCCTAAAACATTTGAAGTTCATTTATTAGTGTCACAAGTAGGCTTACATTAACACTGCAATGAAGTTACTGTGAAAATCCCCTAGTGGCCACACTCCGGCGCCTGTTCGGGTACACTGAGGGAGAATTTAGTATGGCCAATGCACTTAACCGGCACGTCTGAAAATGCAGGTGCTATAGACTGAATTTGGTAGCTATGGAATCTCACAGCCGTAAGGAGACCATTCGGTCTCTCATTGCCCGTGCTGGCTCTTTGAAGGAACTTAGGCTTTATGCTCTCTTATGTAGTTAGTGAGATAGCTGGCTGGGCGTTCAATCTGCCCAGTGATTGAAGTGAAGTGAATACCACATCACAGAAGAACAGGATAAATTAGGATTGTTTTCACTGGGAAGATGGAGGCCAAGGGGAGACCTGATAGAGGTCTTCAAAATTGTGAGAGGCATAGACAGGGTGGATAGTCAGAGGCTTTTTCCCATTTACAAGGGGGCACAGGTTCAAGGTGAGAGGGGGAAAGTTTAAGGGAGATGTGCGGGGGAAGTTTTTCATGCAGAGAGTGGTGGGTGCCTGGAACGCGCTGCCAGGGGAGGTGGTGGAAGCAGGCACATTAGCAACATTTAAGAGGCATCTGGATGCGTACATGAATAGGGAGGGAATAGAGGAATACGGACCCAGTTAGGGCAGAAGGTTTTTTCTTCAGTTAGGGCATCATGATCGACACAGGCTGGGAGGGCTGAAGGACCTGTTGCTGTGCTGTATTTTTCTTTGCTCTTTGTAATGTTCGATGAGAGAATTTCTGTTAATATTTATATAGCTCTGCCCTTTATATTTTAATTGTTTGACTTAACCTTGACATAGCATATCTCGTTACTTTTTATTGGAGTGGGGATTTTTCCTAACCTTTCTGCTCAATCCTGAAGGGTGTGAACCTCTAACACGTCTGTTCTTCCAGGTGGTTTCGACTTGGACATAAAAGGGTGGGGAGGTGAGGACGTTCACCTTTACCGCAAATATCTCCACAGCGACCTGATTGTGATACGGACGCCAGTCCGCGGACTGTTCCACTTGTGGCATGAGAAGCGCTGCGTGGATGAGCTGACCCCTGAACAGTACCGCATGTGCATGCAGTCCAAAGCCATGAACGAGGCCTCTCACGCCCAACTGGGAATGCTGGTCTTCAGGCACGAGATTGAGGCACATCTACGCAAACAGCGACACAAGACCAATGTGAAGAAAACATAAGAGGAGCCCAGGCCGCGTCGGCTTTAGCAGCGGGCACCTGATACTGGCAGAGAACCCATCACGGAAGCAAATTGTTTTCAAGCCGTTCCCTGCAGCGTGACGCGCCGCTGTGACGTTACGATATGTGTTGTTCTCCTCCAACCTAAGGGAAAGTCAAGCTTACGCTAATGGTGGGATCTGTGGTTTGGAACGTCCACAGCTTCAGGTTCAGTCAGAGGTTAATACAGGTCAATTCCACTGCTCATGTGAGACACTAAACTGGACGGTGGCCCTTCAGATTACTGACAATTACAGCACAGGCATCTGTGCATGTGTATAGTATTTATATGTTCCCGTTAAAAGGATGAGTTATTTTTGTTGAGGACTTGCTCTGAAAAGTGAATCAACAGTTCATGGCCTGAAGTGGTCACTTAAGCCAATCACGAACCATAAAGTAGGTGTGAAGGAGGAAACCCATTTACTCCATTCTAGCATATTCTTCCAAAAACCACCCTCATCATTCCAGTCTCCACCATCGTACTCAAAGATTCATTCCAAGCTTACTCTGAATTGGTCTTGACCTCTGACCCCAAGTCGCTTGCACAATTTAATTCACCTTTTTCTCTTCTGTTTGCCATCTTATGTCTCTGCAAGATCGCCCACGGTGACTTTTTTTAACACTTGTGGGCGTCGCTGGCTGGACCAGCATTTATTGCCCATTCCTAATTACCCTTGAGAAGGTTGTAGTGAGCTGCCTTCTGGAACCATCACAATCCATGTGGTGTAGACACACCTACGGTGCTGTTAGGAAGCGAGTTCCAGGATTTTGACCCAGTGACAGCGAAGGAAGGTTCCAAGTCAGGATGGTGTGCAACTTGGAGGGGAACTTGCAGGTGGTGGCGCTCTCATGTATCTGTTACCGTTGTCCTTTTTGGTGGTGGAGGTGGCGGGTTTGGAAGTGGCTGTCGAAGGAGCCTTGGTGACTTGCTGCAGGGCATCTTGCAGACGGTCCTGCTGCCACTCTGCATCAGTTATGGAGGGAGTGAACGTTTAAGGTGGTGGACAGGGTGCCAATCAATGTCCTGGACCTTCTATTAAGGCTGAAGAGTGCAAGTTCCTCAAAATCTTCCTGACAACAGGGAGCATCCTCCGGGCTCTGGTCTGCATTGTCTCCAACAGTTGCATGTCTCCCTGTGTCTCAGGGACCAGAAACAGATGCATGAGTCAAGGTACAGTCTGACCAGTGTACTGTAAAACAGCAACTTGCTATTATAAAGCGCCTTATCATAGCTCTCGGATTGGCCCAAAGTGTTTCATGGTTGATAATTGACTTTGAAGAATCAACACGCTTGCAAGCAGTGGATGAACAATGGATGTGTTTGGTGGCTGAGGGAGGAATGTTGGCTTAGACACTGGAAGATGTCTTTGCTTTCCTTCAAAAATTTGAAGAGTTTGTGAATGACTTGTTCTCTTACAGTTTTGTCAGTATTGTTGTTTACTGCTCCAGTGATTGGACTCGTTAAATGTCCAGCCTACTAAAAGCCCAAGATTACTCTACTTCATCCACGGCCATTTTGATGCACCACTCGTGAAGTATTGCTCATTTTCTTCCTTTCTATGTGCAATATTCCGTATCAAGTTTCATCTACTGCCAATTGTGTGTTTTATCAAGCCTATTGTGTAGGTCGCCTACTGTCTCCTCAGCCTAAAGCAGACTGACTATTTGACCTGCTCCCTGGCAAAAACAAAGTGCAAACAAACCATGAAAAGTGTTGAGCTTAAACCAAAGGTGAAAGGATCAGAAGGCCTGGAAGATTCCAGGCTGAGCAAACTCAAGTGTCCCAAAGACTCAGCTGACCGAAGCCAAGTTGCGAACCTATTCTCACTCATCCGGGACACGCTGGGGCTATTTTCAGTCCAAAATACTGTGTGGATTAACAACTCTGAAACTGTTCCTCAAACCTTCAATTGCACTTTTGTTTCCTCGCTTTGCGACTTCTAGCAGCCTGCTATGTATAAAGTGGAAGCCTTACGAACAAAACCCCCCCTTGTACAGTGCAGTGAGGCCATGTATAAATTATACAGTGATGAAGAGTGTACATTTCTGCCTTAGAGTACTTTCTCAGTCAGTCCTGTGGTAACTCCAGCACATAAGTTACTTCATAAACGACACTTCGTAAGCATCTTTTATTATTGTTTTTCTGCAATCAGGAACAGCAAGAATTAGATTAGGGGAAAAAAGAACAGGAATCTACCATATCGGCCATGTCATTTCTACAGGAATCATGAAATTCACCCTGGAGTTTAAGCATTGACCATTTTCTGCTAATGTGCTTGCTTCAAGTGCACAAACAGGGATGTTCTTGGTTGTTTCTGTCCCGTGATATAACAGTCCTGAGGCAGACTAAGAAGATTACAAGTAGCGCAGGTACCCAAAACAGGACTATTTTTAAATATTCATTCTCAAGATACTTTTTAAAAAACTTTTATTTCTTCTAGTGTCATGAGTAGGCTTACATTAACATTGCAATGAAGTTCCTGTGAAAATCCCCCAGTCGCCACACTCCGGCGCCTGTTTGGGTACACGGAGGGAAAATTTAGCATGACCGGTGGGCAGTCCGGTGACACAGTGGTTAGCACTGCTGCCTATCAGCGCCAGGGACCCGGGTTCAATTTCGGCCTCGGGTCACTGTCTGTACGTTCTCTCCGTGTCTGCGTGGGTTTCCTCCGGGTGCTCCAGTTTCCTCCCACACTCCAAAGATGTGCAGGTTAAGTTGATTTCGAGGGCACCTTAGTGTCAGGGGGATTAGCAGGGTAAATACGTAGGGTTATGGGGATAGGGCCTGGGTGGTATTGTGGTTGGTGCAGGCTCGAAGAGCCTCCTTCTGCACTGTAGGGACTCGATGGTTCAATGCACCTAATGTATTTTGGACTTGTGGGGGGAAACCCACGCAGACACGGGGAGAATGTGCAGACTCCGCAGACAGTAACCCAAGCCGGGAATCGAACCCGGGTCCCTGGTACTGTGGGGCAGTAGCGCTAACCACTGGGCCACCATGCTGCCCATACGTGCATTCATTGGCGATCCCTAGGTGCCCTCGAAAGCTGGTGGGGAGTTGCCTTCTCCATGTGATGAAGATGCCTTTGGGTTGGGGATTTCCAAGATATTAACCTGAGGACGACAATGAAGGAATAGCAAAGTATGTCCAGGTCAGAATGACATGTGACTTGGAGGTGATGGCATTGCCACTCCTTACTACCCGTCAATCTAGCTGGGTGGAGTTTATAGGTTGAGGAGGTGCTGCCGCAGAAGCCTCTTTGAATATATTCAAGTTGGCATCAAGCAACAAAGAAAATAATTAATGTAACAACTGAAGTTGTGTGTGTGTCAAGCAGCAAATGTCTGGAAAGGCATAGTAGATTAAAGGGCATTAGAAAGAAAAGGTTTCAGCTACACTTCAATTGCAGATTTCCAGTATTTCATTTTCATCACATATTTGAAACTATGCCAGTGGGTTTATAGTATTCAGTGGCACTGCATTAACCCAATATCTTACAGAAACTTTGTATTGCTAAAGCTGCTCAGAGGCCAATAGTTTGCTTTTTACACAGGGACTATTTGGTTATTGGCAGGCAATCAGAAGTCTCAAACCCCACCCCCTCCCCCCAAACATCCAGATCACATTCACCAACAGCAACACTTGCTGAAAGAAATTAGGTTCGAGATTTTCAGGAAAAGTAAAGCCTTAAGGATAGCAACCTTTCCTTAGGAACAAATACTTACTAGGACCGTAGTACTTGTGTTCGTACTCATTCTCAGGAGAGGTTGGGGTAGAAGACACACAATTCAAGTTACCAAAGGCTGTGTGATTGAAACCAGATCTCATTAAATCTAGTCTGCACTTTACAATTGTAAATCAACGCGTGTGAAAAATTAGGGCCTCATACTTCCAGGTGGAATGAGTATCTCTGATTTCTTAAGATATGATAGTGAGGAATAGTGATTGCCATGGAACCTCGTAGTGAAGGCTGTGGTTACAATCTGTTCCCTTTAGGCCCTCATTGTAACCATGCCAACCACCAACCGCCCCCCCCCCCCCCCCCCCCCCGCTCAAAAGTAAGCAGGTATACACAGCCAGAGTGCATTTCCCAACCTGTGGTCAATGTTACCCATATATTGATTCCCACTGATCACAAAACCAGAGGTCCAGCCTTTTTTTCTTTTCCTGTCAGAACGAGTTGCTCCGTGGTATTAGTGAGTGAGCGTCAGGAAGAGAGAGAGAGAGAGAGTTGGATTTCTTTTATTCAAAATGCAAATAACATTAGAGATTTCAGCTCCTCGCTTCAGCTCCTTCACAACCAGACCTGGAGGCAGAGAGGTGGAGAGCAGGAGGAAATAAGAGAGAGACAAGCTTTACCCTCTTGTAGCGAAATGGTATCAGATAAACTCGATACATCCAGGGTATTTTTTTTTAAGGTTAAGTGAATTTTGTAAAGTACATCGTTGGACCAAACATGTTAATTAAAATCTATGCAGTATTTGTACAGTCATAATCTGTTGATTTATCAGGTTTGTGGAGTGCTGTTAATATTTTTGAAATTGTTTATAGCTTCAGTATTAAAAAGTGTTGTGTTTACATTAACTGGATTTTATAAATGCTTAAACTTAGGGCTGGGCATTTTCAACTTAATAAGTAATGTGCCTGAATTACCAACTATTGATCAAATAGACCACTGTGGTCACTTCCGGTCCAGTGCATTCCTATATACAAGGATCATACAGTCCAGTCTTGTGGTACACTCCAACTTTTAAAAAAAAATATTGACTCAGAATTCTACGGAACAGAAAGAGGCCAGTCATTCCATCCTGCTGGTCCTGGCTCTGTGAAAGGTTTATCCAATTAGTCCCACTCCCTTAAGATAAAAGCAAAATACTTCTGTTGCTGGAATCTGAAACAAAAACAGAAAGTGCTGGAAGATCTCAGCAGGTCTGACAGCATCTGTGGAGAGAGGGTAGAGCCAACGTTTCAGGGTCATCGAGACTCGAAACGTTGGCTCT
Source organism: Mustelus asterias (assembly GCF_964213995.1). NCBI lineage: Eukaryota > Metazoa > Chordata > Chondrichthyes > Carcharhiniformes > Triakidae > Mustelus > Mustelus asterias. The sequence goes on along the minus strand of NC_135801.1, from coordinate 15,646,064 downwards.
ATTCTCTCTCCATAGATGCTGTCAGACCTGCTGAGATCTTCCAACATTTTCTGTTTCAGTCCCACTCCCCTGCTCTGTCCCAATAACCCAGCAAAGTTTTCCTTTTCAATTATAAATCCAATTCCCTTTGGAAAGTTACTACTGAGTTGACTGCCACCTCTTTATCAGGCATTTGTCCAGATCGAAATTAACCACATAAAAAAATCATCTTCCCTTTAGTTTCTTTAGGCTTAGAAGGCTTCCCTCATCTAAGTGCACATGAGGAAAACAAAGCAAATGCTTCCATCTATTTTGATGACATGGATTTTCTGTAACAGCCCACTAGCTTGAAGTTATACTTCGGGACACACTACATCAAGCATGGGTAATTAGGAGACACTCCTGCTCTTACTATCTAACAATATGCGTTGGAAAAAGTCACAGGTTGGTAAATCAACCCATTTGGCAGTGTTATGAATGCACCTTCTGTGGTCATCAATACCTAGAGTGGGATTTGAACCCAGAGCTTCTGGCTCAGAGGAGGAAATACTATTCACTGTGCCACAAGACCTCCACCTTGTTTACTGTCAATTATATTAAATCTAATCGACGTCTTCGAGTTACTAACCTTGCTGCCAATAGAAACAGTTCCTAGCCAGCTATTCATTCAAAATCTTTCTTTGATTACACTTTTACAAACTAGCTTCAATTGAAAGTGACACTTGAAAGCTTGCCTTAAACCACGGCAAAGCCCTCAAAAATCTTGAATTCGTTCAAGATCGTGAATTTGGGGTGTTACTAGCCTTTTCTTGTCAGCTTGGATCTTACATGTCTTTCTTGTGGGGTCCATGAATTGGATTCTCTTTGGTTTTTGGAGCAAGCAAGGAGATGGATTCAGGGTTGCCCTGTCCACACTGCACATTAGTTTTATAACTTGAAGAATCATGGCATCCCTACAGTGCAGAAAGAGGTCATTTGGCCCATCAGGCCTGCACCAACAACAATCCCACCCAGGTCCTATCCCCATTACCCCACGATTTACCCTGCTAATGCCCCTGACACTAAGGGGCAATTTGTCATAGCCAATCAACCTAACCCACACATCTTTGGTCCGTGGGTGGAAACTGGAGCACCTGGAGAAAGCCCACACAGACACAGGGAGAATGTGCAAACTCCACACAGACAGTGACCCGAGGCTGGAATTGAACCTGGGTCCCTGGTGCTGTGAGGCAGTAGTGCTAACCACTGTGTCCCCATGGAGTAAAAGAATGGAGTAATTTTTTAAAAACCACATAACTCATAAGAGCATGAGTGAAGCTTCTCTGTATCATCTGAACGTGACCCAACCAGAGTGCAGCCAGATTATGTAATCAACTATTTGACAAGTGCAATTTTTTTGCATCCCTATGTTAGCGTGCAGCTGTCTCCTAAACTGCACCGTAGCATTGAGTTGCACCAATACTGAAACACATGTGGCCTGTAAAATAGCAGTGTGTAAACTTTGCTTCCAAGATCCTCTATTATCAGAGTCTCAGACTGGGGTGCTTATTTCCACAGCCATGATGTAGAGATGCCTGCGTTGGACTGGGGTAAGCACAGTAAGAAGTCTCACAACACCAGGCTAAAGTTAAACTTTAACCTGGTGTTGTGAGACTTCTTACTATTTCCACAGCGCCAGGGACCCAGGTTCGATTCCGAACTCGGGTGACTGTGTGGAGTCTCATGTTCTCCCAGTGTTTGCCTGGGTTTCCTCCGGGTGCTCCAGTTTCCTCCCACACTTCAAAGATGTGCGGGTTAAGTGGATTGGCTATGCTAAATATACCCCCAATGGGTGGAATTTTACCAGCAAGATGCATATGATCCCACCCAAGGTCAACGGAGAATGCCATTCTCCGAACCTTGTCCCAGGAATCGGGATGGGTGTGCCAGCATTCGTGTCCCAAGGTGTGTAGGTTAGGAGGATCAGTGGGGTAAATACATAGGGTTGCGTGGACAGGAAGGGTGGGCCTGGGTAAGATGCTCTCTGTGTCGGTGCAGACTCAATGGCCTTCTGCATTGTAGCAGTCTATGATTTTTATAAATTGATGAATTTCATCAATGATGGTGTCAAAAGTAGAAATGAATGCTGCTTACTATTCAACATGTACTGCTCTTACCAAAGATTGGATATGGCAAGTGGAATGCATAGAATTATTATTTAGTTAAAATATGGGTAACAGAACAGAAGTATAAAGTCCCATCCTGTGCTTTAAAGTCAGCATTGACATAACAATTAATTATAGTTACTCGGTAATACAGAACTGGAGTATTGCTGGAAATAAAGTCTCTGTTTCAGGATGAGAGTTAATTTTCACAATTAGAAAACAATAATATGGAAATACACACAGAAACACACGTGAAAATAAGAATTGTGCACAAAAGCTTTCCAGCACAGTGCTGTGTTTGACTAATGGTGCTGTTAAACCTGGTACAAAATTCATGGAAGGGTTTGCCCAGCCCTATCAAATACATTGCCGAACGGTTTGGTTTGTGTGTGGGAGATGTAAAGTTTCAGGATTCCTTTGCTGTTGTGTAGATTTAAATGCCTTTAATTTTTAAATGTTGGTAATTTAAAGTCTCTGTAAAATACTGTACAGTAACGGAGTTCAGCTAAGCTGTGCTATTTGGGGTGTTGTTTTGTATAATCGCTGAACAACGGACAAGTTTCACAATAAACGTGTAAGCCCCGTCTCCATGTCAGGAGCGTGCTTTTCTATTGCTCGAAGCAGCATTTTCAGCCAAGGGGAAATATTTCACCCCCCCCACCTGGTTTTCTTGATGGTGACAAATCAGGACTAAAATTTTAATGGAAAGAGGGGGCCAACCAGCATTAACACCCTCGGTACTGGATCAAGTTTACTGAGCAAAGACCACAATGTGGCAAATGTTACAGATACCACATGGTCTTTAAGAACCATTGCCAGGTCTATTTATTTATTCATAGAATCCCGACAGTGCAGGAGGAGGCCATTCAGCCCATCTAGTCTGCACCGACCACAGTCCCACCCAGGCCCTATTCCCGTAATCCCCCATATTTACCCCATTAATCCCCTGACACTAGGGTTAATTTAGCATGGCTAATCAACTTAACCCACACATCTTTTATTGTCACAAGTAGGCTTACATTAACAATGCAATGAATTTCCTGTGAAAATCCCCTAGTCGCCACACTCCGGCGCCTGTTCGAGTACACTGAGGGAGAATTTAGCATGGCCAATGCACCGAACCAGCACTTTTGGACTGGGAAAAACGGAGCACCCAGAGGAAACCCACACAGACTTGGGGAGAATGTGCAGACTCTGCACAGACAGTGACCCAATCCAGGAATCAAACCCAGGTTCCTATTGCTGTGAGGCAACAGTGCTAACCACTGAGCCACCGGTGTTGGGTGTCCCACTGCAGGATAACTTAAATAAATCATGTTACAAAAATAATCCAGGTTTTAGGCACCACTTTCATCCTGGGTTTCACTGCATTATGAATTAAAAAGAGTTGTTAGCTGATGATTCCCCAAGGTGGCACATTCAGTTAAGACTAGTCAAAAAGAATATGGTCATGCAGTTGCGATACCTGCTGGCATTGGTGTGTTAGTTATAAAATCACATGGTGATAATTCCACTTTATTGATTAACAAGTACAATGAAAATTAGGGGATGTTACAAATAGCTTGGGTTTGGGACTACCAAGAACAATGGTTCTCAAAATGGGATCCTCCATGGAGACTTTCCTGAGGGTTTGCAACAAGACCAGCCTTACGACCCGAGGGACCACCATGGATGCAGTGTTGAAGGGAAGAAAAGTGAGCAGTGGCTGGAGTAGTGCACTGCTGCTTCTGTCCTTCATGTGCTTACGCTGTGCTCTGCACTCTGTCCAGCTTTCTGCTATCCCCGAGCTTCCCCAGCGTGTTCAGACCCCTATTCTCTCCAGGCCCCTGCTAAGGGTGAAGAGACTCAGTGGCGCGAAGCAGACACACCCATCTCACTGATTTCTGAAGGCAAGTTAGGGGAAGATGGTGGCATTCTGGTATTGTCACTGGACTACTAATCCAGAGACCCAGTGAAAAGCTCTGGGGACCTGGGTTTGAATCCCACCAGGGCAGATGGTGACATTTGAATTCTATAAAAATCTAGAATTAAAGTTTCATAATCATCATTAAACCAGTCGATTGTCGGAAAAACCTATCTGCTTCACTAATGTCTGTTAGGGAAGGAAATGTGTCATCCTTACCTGGTCTGGCCTACATGTGACTCCAGATCCACAGCAAGTGTGGTTGACTCTTAAATGCCCTTGGGGATGTGCAATAAATGCTGGCCCAGCCAGCGATGCTCACATCTCGTGAACGAATAATAAAAAACAATCTGGGTTCTTAAAAGTATTTTTAAAACACACTTATATGCAGTAATTTCATGAGTATTATATAGCACAGGCATTATAATTTGGTTGAGTGGTGGGAGGGTGAAATCTGTGGTTACTAATCCATTCAAAACAGATCGAGAACTACTGATCTAGAATACAGACATGACTCTTTTGATTCATTTTATTTTAAAATCAAGTAAATATCACAGTTCATCTTCAAATTGGCATTTTTTCCATTGTATATGATTGAGGCTTACATCACTAATATTACATTGTCAGAGACTGGGCTATAACACAACCAAATCAGCTTTACAATATATCCAGCCAATATCAGTGAAATAAGTGGATTTTACAGTTTGTATTCTTTGCTCAAACTCTACTTGGAAAGGGTTCCTAACTTACAACATACAAAAATGTGTACAATAAACCTTTGTGAATGAAAGCCCTACCCCTTCAAAAATAAAGTAGTAACAGCTATAACCCTGAATGCAAATTCATTTGTTCTTAAATAAGTAGATCAGGTATAAGTTGAAGAACATTGTCCACTTCGAATATGATCAACATCCTTCTTAGTGAGGAACCTTCTCAAAGGAAGGTGGAATTTCATTGCTGGGTATCAGTTACCTTACTCGACTGTCCACGAAAGTGAACCTTTGGAAGGAAGACTACAATAGATGTGGCAGCAGTTCCTGATTGAGAGAGATTCAGTCAAAGAGATGGGTATAGTCTGGAGGATCCTTGCACTGACCACATGGTCCAAGTAAAAGTTCAGCACCCGCTAATGTGATTGGTTCCTCCTGCCGAGAGCAAGGCTGAAGTTTAGGAAAGAGCAGTTGTATATATTGCCTACACAAGGACAATATTTAGTAAATTAAAATATACTATACACACTTAATAAATGTAGAATTATTTCTTCACATTGTTGATCAGATGGATTAATCTTCTACCCAAACGTTGATGGTATGTGGTTCCACCACCACCACCGCCCCCCCCCTTCTAAACCTCATCACACTCCAACAAAGGCATCTAACCCCAGCCAGTGGTAAAGCAATATCGTGAGCTTATGCCACAAAAGCAGCATGCTGCCATTACGATAGCCCGAGGTTTCTCACGATTAAGTGGTGGGAGGCTGGAATAACAGGAGATTGAATCAGTAGGGGCAGGTCTATAGGCTGGATTAACCAACAAAATGTTGGTTAGGGCACAACTGGAGCACTGTGTGCAGTTCTGGTTACCTCACAATAGGAAGGTTGTGATTGCACTGGAGGGGGTACAGAGGAGATTCTCCGAGATGTTGCCTGGGATGGAGCATTTGAGCTATAAAAGGAGAGGCTGGATAGGCTTAGATTGTTTTCTCCAGAGCAGAGAAGGGGGACATGATTGAGGTGTATAAGATTATGAGGGGTATGGACAGGGTGAATAGGAAAACAGCTGTTCCTCTTGGTTGAGGTGTCAATCAAAAGGAGGCAGTTTTAGGGTAACGGGCAAAAGATTCAGAGGGAATTAGAGAAAGCCTTTTTTTCCCCCACTCAGAGGGTGGTGGGAATCTGGAATGCACTGCCTGGGAAGGTAGTGGAGGCCAGAAACCGTACAACCTTTTAAAAGATATATATTTGGATGAGCACTCGAAACATCACAACATTGAAGGATATGGGACAAGTGCTGGAAAATGGGATTAGTGCAACTTTAGTGGTAGTTGTCAGTGCAGATTCGATGGGCCAAAGGGCCTTTTCTATGCTGTTTGGCTCCTATATATTCCCTTGTCAGCATGTTCGAAGGCAAGGGGGCATGCAAATTCCAGTAGACTACCCACCTGCCTCCACTGCAATTTTACCAACAGCAGGGGTGGCGCATCGGTAGGCCAATTTAGATTCTTAAGTGAGCCCCTATGCCCTCTGGAGGGTACCACCCCTCCTCCCCGACCATGGCCTCATGTCCAAGCCCCCCCCACTGCAATTGCCAGGTCCTGCCAACTTCTGCTCAGGGAGACCCCAAGTCACCAGTTGAACTGGATCCAGTGCAGCTCGCCTCCTTGAGCCCCACTTGCAGTACCGGCATTCACCACCACTCCCAGTGGCGCAGCCACTACTGGAATGCTAGAGGCCTCAAACTGGTCAGTGGCTCTATGGCAGGACTTCCTGATCCAGAAGGGCGGGTGTCTCACCCCCAGCCTATCAATGGCTAATAAATGGCTGCAGGGTATCCTATTTAACCCTCGGCGGGCACCTGACTTTTTACCCGGTGGGGGGGGGTGGAATTTGGTACCCTGTATAATTCAGACTAATGATGGTGTGAACAATTGGGTGGCATGGTGGCACAGTGGTTGGCACTGCAGCCTCTCATGCCAGGGACCCAGCTCAATTCCAGCCTCAGGTCACTGTCTGTGTGGAGTTTGCACGTTCTCCCAGTGTCTGCGTGGGTTTCCTCCTGGTGCTCTGGTTTCCTCCCACAGTCCAAAGATGTGCAAGTTAGGTTGATTGGCCATGCTAAATAAACCTTAGTGTCAGGGGGACTAGCAGGGTAAATATGAGGGGCTATGGGAATAGGGTCTGGGTGGGATTGTGGTCGGTGCAGACTCGATGGGCTGAATGGCCTCCTTCTGCACGGCAGGGATTCTATAATTTACACAATGGGTTTGATGAGCGGCTCTGCAGTTTTAGGAGCTTAAAGGTTTGTCACTTGACTTTTGGGGATGGCTCTGTGGTTTCGGAATACAATCTCAGAACAGTAATGGAAATTTGCTTTGTTAAATAAATCTGGAACAAAATGCGAGTGGCCCTGAAAACATAAAGTGTCATAAAAGCAACCCATCTGGTTCACTAATAAGACTATGAGACATAGGAGCAGAATTAGTCCACTTGGCCCATCAAGTCTGCTCTGCCATTCAATCATGGCTGATATTTTTCTCATCCCCATTCTCCTGCCTTTTCCCCATAACCCCTGATCCCCTTATTAATCAAGAACCTATCTATCTCTGTCTTAAAGACAGTGACCTGGCCTTCATACCATCTGTGGCAAAGAGTTCCACAGATTCACCACTCTCTGGCTGAAGAAATTCCTCCTCATCTCTGTTTTAAAGGATCATCCCTTTAGCCTGAGGTTGTGCCCTCTGGTTCTAGTATGGCCACAATGGAAAGAACACTGCTGCCCTTACTTGACCTGACTTAAACGTGACTCCAGTTCAATATTGTGATTGACACTTAACTGTCCTGTGTAATGGCTTAGCAAGTCACTGGAATTGTATCAAACTGATAAGCTTGCAAGGCATTGGCTCACCATGACCACCCCCTGAAGAGGGCATCTAAGGATGGGGAATAAATGCTCGCCTTGCCTGTGACGGTCACACCCTATGAAGGATTTAAATAACATGTTACTGTATTTGTGAGACTTGTTTCTGTACAGATGGTGATGGACACAAGCCCCTGGATTAACCAACAGAACTTTGAGTTGGCCACAGTTGGAGTGCGCAGTCCTGGTCACCTCACTAATAGGAAGGATGTGATTGCACTGGAGGAGATTCGCCAGGATGTTGCCTGGGATGGAGCAAATGAGCTATAAAAAGGAGAGACTGGATAGGCTTGGATTGTTTTCTCTAGAGCAGAGAAGGCTGAGGGGGGACATGATTGAGGTGTATAAGATTATGAGGAGTATGGGCAGGGTGAATAGGAAGCAGCTGTTCCCCTTGGTTGAGGGGCCAATTACAAGGGGGCATTAGTTTTAGGATAAAAGGCAGAAGATTCATTCACTTTTTGTGTACCCAAACAAAATGGCTTCCATCACCAGGAAGGATCTGGAAAAAAAAAATCTGGCAGTTGATACGAGGTATGAAAAAAAATGGGAAAATAGGAGAGGGGCTAAACACTTGGGGCTTTGAGATGGTTGGGAAAGCAACTGGAACCAGATGACAGAGGATAGCAAGGGTTAAACACAGATGTTGAAAGGAAAACCCCAAGCTTGGGGTGGTAATGGAAGAAAATGTCAGCTGATTGCGGCCATTTAAAAGACTGGAGGTGCTGGTGTAAGAAAGTGTGACTGCAACAGGAGCTGGAAGGACCAGTGGGGAAGGTTGTAGGTAACAACCAACCAATGCATCTCGAAAATATCAAAAACAGAAAATGCTGGATAAACTCAGCAGGTCTGGCAGCATGTGTGGAGAGAGAAACAGAGTTAACGTTTCCCATCTAAATGATCCTGATACAGAACCAGAATCCCAACCCTGCTTCCCAAAATCCACCAACCGGAATGTCCGGGCCTAAAAAAATGTTTAAAAATCTAAAGTAATTTGATTTTATTTCTAGACGTCCTCTGCCAAGAACAGGCTTTGCACTGGGCCGGGGGGGGGGGGCGGGGGGGGGGGGGGGGGGGTGAGGGGAAGAGAGATAATAACCGAGGTTGGTGGTAAGATTACACTCCCTGGGGTAAGTGTTAAATATTACATTTTCTCCTGCAACTCACCAAATTGTAAAGCGATCCCCAGGAATGAGCTTGAAGCAGTATCTCAGTTACCAGCTGGGATTTCACTTTGCTTTACTTTTCATGCTGACTGTTAGATTAGTGAGACTCGCTAATCCATGCCAGATGGCTGTTACCGACCTTCACAGAGACCCGTTAATCTTTCAGAATACCATTAAAATCTCAACCCAAATATTGACAGATCATTTCCAGTTTCATATTTAACCGTGGCAGGCCCAGGTTGCAAAGTAAAGTGCGTCCGCAAAGGCAGCTAGGATCAAAACTCAAAAACCCACAAGTAAGGATCATTTTAGTCACACTCCTGACCAGTTAAGAAACCTTTGTGGTGAGGAATTTCCCCAGTTATTCCGTGGGCAAAGTCTGGTTCTAGCTGTTTGAAGGCTTACACCGTTTCACTGACTTTAGAGCTTTTCAATAAAGCTACTTTGTTGGAGGGAGAGTAAAGGGCAAGGTTTGGGGGTAGATGTACTTACCTGAAAAATTAGGGAAAAACTTGCGCATTCTGTATAGCAAAACCACAGGAATTTTTTTATTAATTTGTGGAACATGCGCGTCGCTGGCTGGGCCAGCACTTGTTACTCATCCTTCGTAGTTGCCCTTGGAGAAGGTGGTGGTGAGCTGCCTTCTTGAATCGCTGCAGTCCATGTGCTGTGGGTTGACCCACAATGCCATTAGGGAGGGAATTCCAGGATTTTGAACCAGCGACTGCGAAGGAACAGCAATATTTTTCTGAGTCAGGATGGTGAGTGGCTTGGAGGGGAACTTGCAGGTGGTGGTGTTCCCATGTATTTGCTGCCCTTGTCACGGGTTTGGAAGGTGCTGTCTAAGGATCTTTCTTGAATTTCTGCAGTGCATCTTGTAGCGAGCAGCAGCAGCAGTGTGTACTGAGCATCAGTGATGGAGGGAGCGGATGTTTATGAACGCGAGGCAGAATTTTCCGGCCTTGCTCACCCCAAAACCAGTAAATCTCACCCGAGGTCAACAGGCCTTTCCATGGTCCATCCCTCGCCCGCTCCGATTCCCTTGGCAGACAGGACAGTAAAATTCTGGCCGTGGTGCCAGTCAAGTGGACGGCTTTGTCCTGTAAGATGTCAAGCTTCTTGAGTGTTATTGGAGCTGCACCCATCCAGGCAAGTGGGGAGTATTCCATCACACTCCTGACTTGTGCCTTGTAGATGGTGGATAGTTTTGGAGAGTCAGGAGGTGAGTTACTCCCCACAGTATTCCTAGCCTCTGACTTGCTCTTGTAGCCACTGTGTTTATGTGGCGAGTCCAGTTGAGTTTCTGGTCAATGGTAACCCCAATGACAATGGGGGATTCAGTGATGGTTACACCATTGAATGTCAAGGGACATAAGAACATAAGAACATAAGAAATAGGAGCAGGAGTAGGCCATCTAGCCCCTCGAGCCTGCCCCGCCATTCAATAAGATCATGGCTGATCTGACGTGGATCAGTACCACTTACCCGCCTGATCCCTATAACCCCTAATTCCCTTACCGATCAGGAATCCATCCATCCGCGCTTTAAACATATTCAGCGAGGTAGCCTCCACCACCTCAGTGGGCAGAGAATTCCAGAGATTCACCACCCTCTGGGAGAAGAAGTTCCTCCTCAACTCTGTCTTAAACCGACCCCCCTTTATTTTGAGGCTGTGTCCTCTAGTTTTAACTTCCTTACTAAGTGGAAAGAATCTCTCCGCCTCCACCCTATCCAGCCCCCGCATTATCTTATAAGTCTCCATAAGATCCCCCCTCATCCTTCTAAACTCCAACGAGTACAAACCCAATCTCCTCAGCCTCTCCTCATAATCCAAACCCCTCATCTCCGGTATCAACCTGGTGAACCTTCTCTGCACTCTCTCCAATGCCAATATATCCTTCCTCATATAAGGGGACCAATACTGCACACAGTATTCCAGCTGCGGCCTCACCAATGCCCTGTACAGGTGCATCAAGACATCCCTGCTTTTATATTCTATCCCCCTCGCGATATAGGCCAACATCCCATTTGCCTTCTTGATCACCTGTTGTACCTGCAGACTGGGCTTTTGCGTCTCATGCACAAGGACCCCCAGGTCCCTTTGCACGGTAGCATGTTTTAATTTGTTTCCATTGAGATAGTAATCCCATTTGTTATTATTTCCTCCAAAGTGTATAACCTCGCATTTATCAACGTTATACTCCATTTGCCATATCCTCGCCCACTCACTCAGCCTGTCCAAATCTCTCTGCAGATCTTCTCCGTCCTCCACACGATTCACTTTTCCATTTATCTTTGTGTCGTCTGCAAACTTCGTTACCCTACACTCCGTCCCCTCCTCCAGATCATCTATATAAATGGTAAATAGTTGCGGCCCGAGTACCGATCCCTGCGGCACGCCACTAGTTACCTTCCTCCAACCGGAAAAACACCCATTTATTCCGACTCTTTGCTTCCTGTCGGATAGCCAGTCCCCAATCCACTTTAACACACTACCCCCAACTCCGTGTGCCCTAATCTTCTTCAGCAGCCTTTTATGGGGCACCTTATCAAACGCCTTTTGGAAATCCAAAAACACCGCATCCACCGGTTCTCCTCCATCAACCGCCCTAGTCACATCTTCATAAAAATCCAACATGTTCGTCAAGCACGACTTTCCCCTCATGAATCCATGCTGCGTCTGATTGATCGAACCATTTCTATCCAGATGCCCTGCTATCTCCTCTTTAATAATGGATTCCAGCATTTTCCCTACTACAGACGTTAAGCTGACCGGCCTATAGTTACCCGCCTTTTGTCTCCTTCCTTTTTTAAACAGCGGCGTAACATTAGCCGTTTTCCAATCAACCGGCACTACCCCAGAATGCAACGAGTTTTGATAAATAATCACTAACGCATCCACTATTACCTCTGACATTTCTTTCAATACCCTGGGATGCATTCCATCCGGACCCGGGGACTTGTCCACCTTCAGTCCCATTAGTCTACCCAGCACTGCCTCTCTGGTAACATTAATTGTATTAAGTATTTCTCCTGCTGCCAACCCTCTATCGGTAATATTTGGCAAACTATTTGTGTCCTCCACCGTGAAGACCGACACAAAAAACTTATTTAAAGACTCAGCCATATCCTCATTTCCCACTATTAACTCCCCCCTCTCGTCCTCCAAGGGTCCAACATTCACTCTAGCCACTCTATTCCTTTTTATATATTTATAAAAACTTTTACTATCATTTTTTATATTAATTGCTAGCCTAGCTTCATAGTCTATCCTTCCTTTCTTTATCGCTTTCTTAGTCTCTCTTTGTTGTTTCTTAAATTTTTCCAATCACTTGTTTCTCCACTATTTTTGGCCACTCTGTACGCAGCTGTTTTTATTTTAATACTCTCCTTTATTTCCTTTGTTATCCACGGCTGGTTCTCCCTTTTCTTACAATCCTTGTTTTTTGCTGGAATATATTTTTGCTGAGAACTGAAAAGGATCTCCTTAAAAATCCTCCACTGTTCCTCAGCTATCCTACCTGCCAGCCTGCTCTCCCAGTCTACCTTAGCCAATTCATCCCTCATCCTATCATATTTCCCTCTGTTCAAACAGAGGACACTGGTTTGGGACCAAACTTTCTCCTCTTCCATCTGAATCAGAAATTCGACCATATTGTGGTCACTAGACCCAAGAGGGTCCTTCACAATAAGATCCTTAATTCTACCTACCTCGTTACACAATACCAGATCCAAAATAGCTCGTTCCCTCGTCGGTTCCGTAACATGCTGTTCAAGGAAACTATCCCGACAGCATTCTAAGAACTCTTCCTCCATTCCACCCTTACCGACTTGAGTCTGCCAGTCAATGTGCATGTTGAAGTCCCCCATGATTATTGCCGTTCCGTTTTTACACGCATCCCTTATCGGCTTGTTTATAGCCCTCCCTACCTCAATATTATTTGGGGGCCTATATACCACACCTACTAGTGTCTTTCTCCCTCTACTATTCCTCATCTCTACCCATAATGATTCCACGTTTTGTTCCTCAGAGCCTATGTCATCCCTCAGTACTACCCTGATATTATCTCTTATTAATAGCGCGACCCCACCACCTTTTCCTTCCTGTCTATTCTTCCTAAACGCCTGATACCCCTGGATATTCATCTCCCAGTCCTGGTCACCTTTCAGCCACGTTTCTGTAATGGCCACTAGGGACGATGGTTAGAGTGTCTCTTATTGGTGATGGTCATTGCCCGGCATTTGTGTGGTGCGAATGTCACTTGCCAGTTGTCAGCCCAAGCCTGGATGTAGTTGCATTTGAACATGGACTGCTTCAGTATCTGAGGAATCACAAATAGTGCTAAACATCCCCACTTCTGACCTTATGACAGAGAGCAGGTCATTGATGAAGCAGCTGAAGATTGTCGGGCCCAGGACACTATGCTGAAGAACTCCTGCAGAGATGTCCTGGGGCTGAGATGACTGACCCTCCACAACCACAACCATCTTCCTATGTACCAGGTATGACTCCAACCAGCGGAGAGTTTGCCCGCGATACCCATTGATTCCTATTTGCTGGGGCTCCTTGATGCCACACTCGGTCGAATCCGGCCGTGATATCAAAGGCTGTCACTCTCACCTCACCTCTGGAATTCAGCTCTTTTGCCATGTTTGAATCAAGGCTGTAATAGTTGAGACTTCAACAGAGTGTAGGCCTTGCGTCACCGATAACAACGGATTCAACTACAAATTTGGTTTCATCTCCCCTTCCCACCCCAAAAACTAAATTCTTCCCCTTTGTCAGGTTGTGGCTCTCTGTTTAAAATCAGGAACCTCTGACACGGATCTGCAGAGTTGCTACTAGATTTCTCAATCAGTGAGTCACTCAGTACTGAGCAACTCGTCATGTGTATTGAAACAAAGGCTAAATCACAAAAAAAGGGAAGGGGAATTGAAAACTAGAGGGCATAGGTTTGTGAGGGGGGAAAGATTTAAAAGGGACCTGAGGGGCAACTTCTTCACGCAGAGGGTGGTGCGTATATGGAATGAGCTGTTAGAGAAAGTGGTTGAGGGAGGCACAATAGCAGCATTTCATAAAATCCTACAGTGCAGAAGGAGGCCATTTGGCCCATCGAGTCTGCACCAACCACAATACCAACGAGGCCCTATCCCCATAACTCCACATATTTACCCTGCTAATCCCCCTGACACTAAGGGGTAATTTAGTATGGCCATTCCACCTAACCTGCACATCTTTGGACTGTGGGAGGAAACCAGAGCACCCGGAGGAAACCCACGCAGATACAGGAAGAATGTGCAGACTCCGCACAGTGACCCGAGGCTGGAATTGAACAAGGGTTCCTGGGGCGCTGTGAGGCAGCAGTGCTAACCATTTAAAAAGCATCTGGGTAAGTACATGGATGGGAAAGGATTAGAAGTATATGGGCCAAATGTGGGCAATTGGGACTAACTGGGGGGGGGCACCATGGACTGGTTGGGCCGAAGGGCCTGTTTCCATGCTGTATTGCTCTATGACTCTATGCCGTCTCACACAAACAATTTAGGTTGGGGGAAGCAAAGCAGCCAATGCACCCAGTGAATGTCAAGACACTTCTCACTTGAGTTAAAGCAGGCTACTGAACCAGAGAGGCCATTGCGGTGGAATCCAAAACATCCTAGCTTCATCTGACACTCGCGTGCATGCACTGCCAGTGAGGTCCACTGGAAAGCAGTCAGAAGCAGAATCCCCTGTCCAGCTTCCCTTCTCCCTTTCTTTTGCCACGTGGGCTGACCTGCCTCCCCCAGACCCGTTACCAAAGAGCAGGTTATATTCACCGCCCAGAGCCAGAGGAGGAACTGACTGGCTATGCAAGAATCTCTTGAGTCATGGAGAACAGAAGGGCAGCCCCTTGCCATTTACCTTGTGATACTCCACCAGGTCTGCTAGCGTTGCGTGCTGTAACTGGTCTACACCAAAGAAGGTGTACGAGTCCTTCGAGGAGTCGATCAGAAAGTGTTTAAACCCGTCACTGCTTCGGTAAGACAAGCAATAACCAATTACCCGCTCACTGATACGGATTAGAAATGCCCCAGCCCCTTTCTTGCTCAGAAGCTCCTCTGTCTCTTGCCTGGATATAACACCTAAAAAATAAATGCCAGCAGTAAGTGAAAATAAAGCAGAAATATCTCACCGATAAGCTCACTGATTCACACTGTACAAAGTGAAGTGAGCTGCTGGCCAGAGGCGGGCAGCTCTGAGGGTTAAGAGCTGGCAGCTCTGAGGGAAACTGCCACTAGGAAGGGTGGCCACTGCCGGTACTACACTTGGGACGAGAGTGAAGACCACCAACAGATGGAGGCAAATCTGGACAGGATGGGGTCCCCCTACCTGCTCCCTTCCTGATGCCAAGTCCCCCGATCAGGAACAGAACACCAGGAGTCTAGTGTCAAACCTGCAGCTCATAGAATCCCTACAGTGCAGAGGGAGGCCATTCAGCCCGTCGAGCCTGCACGGACAACAATCCCACCCAGGCCCTATCCCTGTAACCCCACGTATTTACCCTGCTAATCCCCCTGACACCAAGGGGAAATTTAGCATGGCCAATCAATCTAACCTGTACATCTTTGGACTGCAGGAGGAAACAGGAGCACCCATGCAGACACGACAAGAATATGCAAACTCCACACAGTGACCCGAGGCCAGGGAAGGGGAGAGAAACACAAGAATAGAATCCCCACAGTGCAGAAGGAGGCCATTCAGCCCATCGAGTCTGCACCAACTCTCTGAAAGAGCACTCTACCAAGGCCCACTCCCCTGCCTTATCCCTGTAACCCCACGCATTTACCATGGCTACCCATCTAACCTGCACACGCCTGGACACTAAGGGGCAATTCAGTATGGCCAATCCACTTAACCTGCACATCTCTGAACTGTGGGAGGAAATTGGAGCACCTGGAGACACGGGGAGAACCTGCAAACTCAACACGGACAGACAGTCACCCAAGGCTGGAATTGAACCTGGGCACCTGGCACTGAGGGGCAGCAGTGCTAACCCCTGTGCCACCATGAAACAAAAAACAGCAAATTAGTGAATTTTAAAAATAGTGACAAGGATTCAGTGGCTTACCATGAAACCAGGGTGCTATGACATCAGCGTCTTTTTCATATCCTGCTCGGAGTGGGATTTGCTGCTCCCTGAACCATCTGATGATTCTTTCATGGCTGTTATCACTCGATTTCTGGGACCGAGCATCTTTTCTAGATCAGTAATAGAGAAATGCACACCACCATTAATTAGCTAACAAGCAAGGCCTTGTCTCCTCTCTCTCATTGTGACTACACTTCAAAAATAGCTCATTGAGTCTAAAGCACTTTGGAATATCTCGAGGTACTGAAAGGTGCAATATAAATGCATGTCTTTCTTTCTTCCATTGTTTGATTTGAATGATTGATGCATCTTCTAGTGATGTTTTGACCCTGTATTTTCCGATTTCCAAGATTGCATAGAAAGTACAACACAAACAGGCCATTCAGCCCATCTAGAAACTTAGCTAATGTTCTGGGAACCTGGGTTCATGGAAGATGGTGGAATTTGAATTCAGTAAAAAAAAAATCTGGAATTATGAATCTACTAATGACCATGAAACTATTGTCGATTGGTAAAAAAATCCATCTGGTTCACTCATGTCCTTTAGGGAAGGAAATCTGCCATTCTTACCTGGTCCGACCTACATGCGACTCCAGAACTACAGCAATGTGGTTGACTCTTGACTGCCCTTGGGCAACTAGGGATGGGCAACAAACGCTGGCCAGCCAGCGATGCCCATGTCCCGCAAATGAATAAGAGTTTAGACACCAACTTGGAAGCGCATCACCCTTCCCCCGCCCCAGAAACAAAAATTGGATACTCCAGCGTTGGATGTAGATGTATTGTATTCACATGGGGGTGGGGGACATGCACTGAAGAGCTCCAAATGAGTGTAGTCTGCCAGACAAAATGGAGCTGTGATATCGGCTGGGGAGTGGAGGGAGAAACCAAGGCAGTAAGAGAGTCTCAGACGTCCAATTCGATACATTGCGTTGTTCTTGGTAGGGGAGAATTTTATACAGCCAAGTTCATGAGCAAGGTTGCAACTTGTGCATGCCCTGTGACTAATTATCTTTACAGCATAGCAGCTGCATCTGGAAGCTTTTATTTTTAGAATTGGAAACATTAATTAAATTAGGAGGGAAATACTTATCAATAAAACACAAACATCCACACCAGTGAAAGTTCTGGCTTCAGAGCCTTGCCCACAAGACCTTGAGCTACAATACTGGGTGTAATTAATGGTTATGAATCAATAAGAAACTTTGCTCTAATTCTAAAACTCGGTCTTTATCTCACTGCAATCCCAAAGTTAAAAATCCCACAACTGTTCTTCTGAATCTGCCCAGTGAGCAGGACTGTGACAATCCTGCTCTGCCATTCCAGCATTTTAGTACGGCCGCTTGCTTTGTAGAGTCTTGCTGTTTATCTTACTGGTCCCTGACACACATCTGCACTGCGTGACGGAAATTGGTGATTATTCATCAGTCTGTCAAACGTGTCCAAACACGCACCGCATTCCTTTCCACCGAGCACATGGCTGGTTATCTTTTATCCACTGAGTAAACAGCCCCATGGCTGGAGTGCAAACGTCCGGGGGCTTGCCCGGAGTAGGGACTTGCCAGTCTGTCCCAAGTGCGAAAGCAGAGCTCAGGGGCTTTACGTGGGCACAAGACCTTCAAAAGCTGCCCAGAACAGATTAGACTCTGTTTGGAAATGCGGTAGTGACGTGCAACAGTAAACAGAGCTGAGGCACTTCTGGAGCTGGAATATGTGACCGGTATGACTGGGTATGTTTGCATGTACACACACAGGCAAGCCAAAGGCACTTTGCGGAGATTCTTCATTAACCAACTTGGGGGACACAAGTAGAGATCTGGGAGCTGGTCTCCCACTTCGCCCCTTGAGGAAAAAACAAAGGAAAAAGATAAGAGGTGATACAAGTTTTTTTTAAAGAAATTCATTCACGGGACATGGGCATCGCTGGCTGGCCAGCATTTATTGCCCATCTCTAGTTGCCTGAGGGCAGTTGAGAGTCAACCACATTGCTGTGGCTCTGGAGTCACACGTAGGCCGGACCAGGTAAGGATGGCAGATTTCCTTCCCTAAAGGACATTAGTGAACCAGATGGGTTTTTCCGACAATCGACAATGGTTTCATGGTCATCAGTAGATTCTTAATTCGAGTTTTTGTTTTATTGAATTCAAATTCCACCATCTGCCTTGGCGGGATTCAAATCCGAGTCCCCAGAACAGTAGCTAAATTTCTGGATTAATAGTTAGCGAGAATACTATTAGGCCATCACCTTGCCTAAATTGGTCCTTTGGAGACTAATTTTAATCTAATTTGCAGGGTAGAACCCGCACCCTTGCCCAAACTACTTTCTCATGCCAACCTAAAAACCCGTCGCCACAATTCTCTCTACACGCAGACTAAATTAGGCCTAATTATGTATAGCGTGAAGCGAGAGTATTCAGGCATAGCTCTTAAACTCTCATGGTGTTCAAATTATTGCTTGACTTTGCCCCATTGTCTAATTTCCTACAACTCCACAACCTCTGCACTCCTCCCATTCTGACTAACCGGGCATACCCAGTTTTAATCACTCCATCAGTGGAGGATGTGCCACTGGTTGCCTGGGCCCGAAGCGTTGGAATTCCATCTCCAAATCTTGCATCTTTCTTTCTTCTTTTAAGTCATTCCTTAAAACCTACTCTCCATGACCAAACGTTTGGTCATCTGTCCTAATGGGCAGAATCTTCCGACATCCAGATTGGAGACCGGGTACACGACTGAAGATGCCATCGTTTCCCAACTCTACTCCACTCCGATGGAGTTCCCCAAGGGTTGCTGTACTGCTTGTTTCCATGAAAGCTCGGCTCGGAAGGTCCCGGAAGGAACACAGCAGCATCGTGTCAGGGGAACTTCCCGAGTGCAGCGGCACTTTGACTGTCACTGTCATTGCTGGAAGATCCGGAGAGATGTCACAGAGTCATACAGTGCAGAGAAGGCCCTTCGACCCATCAAATCTGCACTGGTAATAACTACCATTAAAGGCACGTTAATCCCATTTTTCTGCACATGCCCCATATCCTTGAATGTTATGGTATTTCAAGTGCTCATCCAAATATTTTTTGAAGTTGCAAAGTTTCTGGTCTCCACCTTCCCAGGCAGTGAATTCCAGCTTCTCACCAACCTCAGTGAAAAATAATCTCCTAAATCCCCTTTGAATCTCCTGCCCCTTACCCTAAAACTATGCCCCCTCAACCAAGGGGAACAGCTGCTCTCTACTCAACCTATAATCTTATACACTTCAATCATATCCCCCTCAGCCTTCAGCCTGAATGTCTCCTTGCTTGCCTCATTGCCAAACTTAATTTGATAACAGTCCTGTAAAGAGGGTTGTGGCATGTTACTATGTTAAAGGCGCTATACAAATGCAATCTATCATTGACTTCAGTGATAGTTAACGCTGCCAAATGCAGCAGTTATTCTGCCAAGGGGAAGAGTTAGCCACTGAACCTGGAGCTACCCATACTGGGCCATAAAGTATCACTGTTGAGAATATTTTAAGAACACTAGCAGAAGAAAATGTTATTGATCAACAGACTTTTTATTTTCCTAAACCACCACAGGAATACGTTTGAATCAAGGTGAACCTACAGCTCGCTCACTCACCCTTCTCAAATAGGGCGATGGCCTAGTGGCATTATCGCTAGACACTCAGCTAACGTTCTGGAGACCTGGGTTCAAATCCTGCCACGGCAAATGCTGGATTCAAATTCAATTTTTAAAAATTTGGAATTAAGAATCTACTGGTTTCATGTCATTATTGTTGAAAAAACCCATCTGGTTCACTAATGTCCTTGAGGGAAGGAAATCTGCCGTCCTTACCCGGTCTGGCCTACATGTGACGCCAGAGCCACAGCAATGTGGTTGACTCCCAACTGAGGTCTGAAATGGCCTAGCAAGCCACTAAGTTGCAAGGAGGCAGCTCACCACCTCCCTCTCAAGGGCAACCAGGGATGGGTAATAAATGCTCGCCAGCCAGCAATGCCCATGTCCCACAAATGAAAAAAAAACCACAATGCTAGCAGTACTGAGAGATGTTCTGCCAACTCAGTTGTGAACAACATGGGTTTGAGCTGTGCACATCTAGAAAAGGATAATTGTTAATCAACATCACTATCACTTCTAACCTCTCACCTGCCCTCTTTCCGATTCATTGCATATTTACGCTGGGGGACAGGAGGCTTCACCGGAGAACCTTGGAAATTCTGTGTCATCGCAGACACTTTTCCCCTCTCGATCGCCTTTAGAGAATGGCGCTTATAGTCAGCCCGTGCCTGCTTAGCTATCGATCTTCGCCTTTCATCAGCTGCCTTGGATTTCCTTACTGCCAGAGAAGGACATTAAAAAGACTACATGATTAAGAAGGTTTGTGTAGCACTGTGAAGGTCAGTTACCGTAAGATTTCTCTCAGTCAGACATCACAAATAAAAAATATGTTCCACAACGGCCAAAAGAAAACTCTTTGGTATGCACAAATTCTTTAGATATCACGAAGAAAGATATAACCAAATCCAACCACGAGCAACTGGGAGAGACAATATTAAATCCCACAACAGCAACCAAGTTAAAGAAAAAGCTGGGTGTGTGATTTAACCCTCTCATCAGTCACTCATCACTTTTTAAACAGCAGACTTTTAATCCACACAGACTAGAGAAATCAGAAGAGCAAAGGTAGCCTAGGTGAAGAGTTCATAGAAATTTTTTTGACATAGTTTCTTAGAGTAGCACATTCTGGAGCCAACCAGGCCTGGTATTGTGCAACTCAATAGGTGGCACGGTGGTTAGCACTGCTGCCTCTCAGCTCCAGGGACTTGGGTTTGATTCCCGGCTTGGGTCACTGTCTGTGCGGAGTCTGCATGTTCTCGCCGTGTCTGCGTGGGTTTCCTCCAAGTGCTCCGGTTTCCTCCCACAGTCGGAGATGTGCTGGTTAGGTATGTTGGCTATGCTAAATTGCCCCTTAGTGTCTCGGGATGCATAGGTTAGAGGGATTAGTGGGGTAAATATGTAGTTACGGGGATAGGGCCCACATGGGATTGTTGTCGGTGCAGACTCGATGTGCAGAATGGCCTCCTTATGCACAGTATGATTTCTATATTCTCATTATGAAGGCACTTCTAGGTAGTAGCATGATGATTGAAATTTAGATTCCATTTGAGGGAGAGACGCATGGGTTGAAGACTAACATTTTAAACTTAAATAGGGCAATTATGATTTGATGTCATGTATTAGCATAGTGAAAAGTATTGTTTTTTTCACACTATACAGACAAAGCATACCGTAACGAGAGAGTGCAGAATGTAGTGTTACAGTCATAGCTAGGGTGTAGAGAAAGATCAACTTAATGCAACGTAGGTCCATTCAAAAGTCTGATGGCAGCAGGGAAGAAGCTGTTCTTGAGTCGGTTGGTACGTGACCTCAGACTTTTGTACCTTTTTCCCGACGGAAGAAGGTGGAAGAGAGAATGTCCGGGGTGCATGGGGTCCTTAATTATGCTGGCTGCTTTGCCGAGGCAGCAGGAAGTGTAGACAGAGTCAATGGATGGGGGACTGGTTTGCATGATAGATTGGGCTATATTCACAACCTCTTGTAGTTTCTTGCGGTCTTGGGCAGAGCAGGAGCCATACCAAGCTGTGATACAACCAGAAAGAATGCTTTCTATGGTGCATCTATAAAAGTTGGAAAGAGTCATAGCTGACATGCCAAATTTCCTTAGTCTTCTGAGAAAGTAGAGGCATTGATGGGCTTTCTTAATTATACTGTTGGCATGGGGGGGTCCAGGACAGATTGATGATGATCTGGACACCCAAAAACTTGAAGCTCTCGACCCTTTCTACTTTGTCCCTGTTGATGTAGACAGGGGCATGTTCTCCTCTACGTTTCCTGAAGTCGATGACTATCTCCTTCGTTTTGTTGACATTGAGGGAGAGATTATTTTTGCCGCACCAGTTCCTCTATCTCATTCCTGTACTCCGTCTTGTCATTGTTTGAGATCCAACCCACTATGAAAGCATGAAAGCACAGCTAGCTATAGTGAATTAGGTTATGGGATCGATCAATAGTGATGCAGTGGCAGACATTTAAAAGAGATATTTTAGAATACACAGAACAGATACATTCCAATGAGAAAAAAAAACTCCAAGGGGAGGTCCAGTAGCCGAGGTGAACTAAATAAGTTTGATACTAAAAAAAAGCACATCTTTGCAGAAGGATGGGTGGTCAGTCAGAGGATCGGATAGAATACAAAAAAAAAGCAAAGTATGACTAAAAGATTAGCAAGTAGGGAGTACGAGAAAAAGCTATCCAGAAATATAAAAGACTAAACAAAATGAGCATTTTCCCACATTATGCTCCATATTCCAGACATTCGCATACTCAGTCTGTCTATATCCCTTTAGAAACATAGGAACCCTACAGTGCAGGAGGCCATTCAGCCCATCAGGCCTGCACCGACAAGAATCCCATCCCAGCCTGATCCCCGTAACCCTACGTATTTACCCTGTTAATCCCCCTGACACTAAGGGGCAACTTATCATGACCAATCCACCTAACCCACACATCTTTGGAGTGTGGGATGAAACTGGAGCACCCGGAGGAAACCCACGCAGACACAGGGAGAATGTGCAAACTCCATACAGACAGTGACCCAAGCCGGGAATCGAACCTGGATCCCTGGCGCTATGAGGCAGCAGTACTAACCACTGAGCCACCGTTGCAGCTTTATGTCCTCTTCACAATTTACTTTCCTACATTGACAAATTTAGCATATGTACCTTCTGTTGCTATGAAGTATCTGGGGAATTAATAATGGAAAAGGAGATGATAGATTAATTGAACAGGTATTTTCCATCAGTCTTCATTATAGAGGATACCAGTAACATCCCAGAAAAAGCTCTTAAATCAAGAAATGGAAGGGAGGGAGGAACTCAGGAAAATTACAAACATCAGGGAAATGGTACTGAGCTAATTGTTGGACTGACAAGTCCCTGAGTCCAGATGGACTTCATCCTAGGGCCTTGGAGGAAATGTCTAGAGAGATAGTTGACACATTGGTTTTTATTTTCCAAAATCTACTCGATTCTGGGATGGTTCCATTAGATTGGAAAATAGTTAATCTAACTCCTTTATTCAAAAGGGGAAGGTGACACAAAGCAGCAAAACTACAGGTCAGTTAGCTTAATATTTGTTATAGGGAAAATTTTAGAAGCCATTAAAGAGTTTTTGGCAGGGCACTTAGAAAATTCAGGATAGCCAGGCATTGTCGACATGGTTTTGTGAAACAGAAATTAAGTCTAACTAATTTATTGGAGTTCTTTGAAGTAATAACATGCTGCTGTGGATAAAGGGGGACCAGTGGATGTGCTGTACTTTGATGTGGCACCTTATTAAATGCCTTCTAGAAATCTAAGGTTAATGCAGAAAATAAAAGCCTATGGTGTTGAGTGTAACCTACTGGCAGGGATAGAAAACCGGCTAGTCAACAGGAAACTGTAGGCACAAACAGGACATTTTCTAGTTGGTTGGAATGAATGGTGTGTAATAGAGATCAGCACTGGGACCTCAACCTTTTACAATTTAAACTATTTGGATCAAGGGACAGAAGGCGCATATGCTAACTTTGTCGATGATACAAGGATAGGTCGAAAAGTAAATTGTGAAGAGGATATGAGGTTACAAAGGGATATAGATAGATTGAGCATGGAGTATGATGTGGGAAAATGTGAAATTATTCATTAAGGCAGGAAGAATAAAGAGGTAGCATACTATCTAAATGGTGAGAGATTGCAGAGCTCGGAGATGCAGAGGGATCTGGGTGTCCCAGTACGTGAAAGGTTAGTGCGCAGGTACAACAAGTAATTAGGACAGCGAACAGAACAATATCATTTATTGTGAGGGGAACTGAATACAAAAGTAGGGAGGTTATGCTTCAGTTATACGGAGCACTGGTGAGACCACTATGTATAATATTGGTTTCCTTATTTAAGGATTGATGTAAATCCATTGGAAGCATTTAAATAAGGTTTACCAGACTAATACCTGGAATGAGTGGGTAATCTTATGAGGAAAGGTTTGACAGGCGAGGCTTGTATCCACTGGAGTTAAGAGAAGGTTAGACTGAAACATACAAGATCGCAAGGGGTTCTGACAGGGTAGATGTGGAGAGCATCTTTAACATTGTGGAAGAATTTAGGACTAGGGAGAGGGTCACTTTAAAAATAAGGGGTCACTCATTTCAGGCAAAGATGAGGGTTTTTTTTCCCCTTCAGAGGGTGGAGAGCCTTTGGAATTCTCTTCCTCAAAAGGCAGTGGAAGCAAAGCCTTTGAAAATTTCTACGGCAGTGTTAAATACATTCTTGATAAGCAAAGGTATGCAAGTTCATCGGGCTAGGTGGGAATTGGGGAGTTAAGCAAAAGAGCAACAAGTTAATCGGGTGTAGGTGGGAACGTGGAGTTGAGGTCACAATCAGATTAGCGGTGATCTTATTGAATGGAGGGACAGGCTCGAAGGGCCGAGTGGACTACTCCTGCATTCGTAGAAACTGGAGAGATCCCATGCCCACCCTCCTACACCAAAAAAAAAGGAAAACAGATGCTGCAGTGAGTTCACACAAGTCTTGCCCCCTCAACAATTTAGGTTCAATTTAGATCAAGAATGGACAATTTTAGTTTTGGCTATTTGTAAAAGGTCATTTGGGGAGTCTACAAGTGTTCATTCATCGACTGAACAGCCCTGCAGTGTTGGTGAATACAGTTGGTACACTCAACCTCACAATGGTCTATTCTTTTGACGTTTGAAAGGAAGCTTCTACAAAACTTTTAATCAATGTCCTCAAAATGCTTTGGGAACGGGTGAAGTTGATAAAAGGAGTCAATTTGTACACGAGGACCCACAACCAATAATAAGGTAGTGAACAGAAGATAAATATTGGTCAGTGGAAGGCCCCGTGCTTCTCTGAATTGCGCTACGAGACCTTTTCTATCCACTCAAGATCTCAAGACATAATGGCCGGCATTTTACTGGCATGCCCACCCAAGGCATGCAAGATCGTGCCCGAGGCCAATGGAGAATGTCGTTCTGCAAGCCTTTGGAGCAGGCGTGCCTGTAAAATCAGGGCCAATGCCTCATATGAAGGACAACACCTCTGACTGCGCAGTCCTTCACCATTACTGCAACGAACGCCTTCGGAATGAGGTGTTGAGCACAGGACAGACTGCTCCCAAGGCAACTACTGATCAAACCAGCCCGGGCACCCCAGCCGGTTTTTATATCGATTTTAAAAATGATATGAATGTGCATCATGCATTCACCTCGTGTTCTGGTTCTCTGAGCTGCAAGGCCCTTCTGCAATTACTCACGGGCCACAGTTGACAAAAAGAGCAATTGTGCGGTGATATTCAGGGCTGGTCTACTGATCAGTAACCATGGTAACGCCACAAGTTGGTAACAGAGCAAGCGTCACATCACTTCAAAGTTTTGCTTCTACTGATTTGGTTAGCTTCCCACAATTCAGAATGCAGCAAGGACATTTTTACATTCTGGTCCGAATCCGCATGAAAATCTTTTAAATGGCACGTCCACTTTGCTTCAATGTATTTAAAAGATCAGCTACAGATGTTTGGGGTAGTCTCTCATTTTTTCAACTAGCAGATCCCAGGTTTTGGTGTCTGCCAGACTCCAAGCTCTTTGCATAACTTTTGTGTTTGCCTGCACCAACATGTTTGACGAGCTTTAGTAAAATTAACCTTTTAAACCAAGAAATCTCTCTGTTCATCATAGAATCATAAAATCATAGAATCCCTACAGTGCAGAAGGCGACCATTTGGCCCATTGAGTCTGCACCAACCACAATCCCACCCAGTCCCTGTTCCCGTAACCCCACTTATTTACCCTGGTAATCTCCTGACACCAAGGTCAATTTAGCACGGCCAGTGAACCTAACCAGCACATCTTTCAGACTGTGGAAGGAAACCGGAGCACCCGGAGGAAACCCATGCAGACATGGGGAGAATGTGCAAATTCCGCACAGACAGTGACCCGAGGCCAGAATTGGACCCGGGTCCCTGGTGCTGTGAGGCAGTAGTGCTAACCACTGTGTCACTGTCCCTGCCCTAAAACTGGGCAAGGTAGGGAAAGGCCACTCTTTTTGGAGGCTGTATTTTCCCACATTATAGCAACCCCATTTGTTTAAAAAAAAAGCTGATTGGTTGTAAGGAGACATCCTGAGGGTGAAATGTCCTTTCCAAATAAATAAAAACAACAGTTTGCTGTCCCTGTCTTAACTTGCAGTGAATTCTGCTCCATCGCCCCTCTGCTTGCTGACCTACATTGGTCCACAGGCCAGCAAAATGTTTGATACAAATCAAACCTTCACCCTTCAAAATCAGCGTAATTACTGTTCAGCATTTATGACCAGGGTTGGAGACTGTGGCACATTTCATGCACTTAAAATCACACGAATGTGTCAAACACATTGTCGGCATTGCCGGGAAGGCCCACCGTGAGAATATGGGGTGTGGATCGACTTGCTGCTCATGAGCACATTTGGTGAGAACGTAAGGGTCGGACTTTAATTTGAACAATGCCAAATTGATGCACGTTTCAGTGAAAATTCCCATCCTCGTTCTCAAATCACGTCTCTGGCCTCCTCCTTCCCAATCAGGAATCAATGCCCGCCCACAACTCTCTGAGATAACTGTGCTCCACTCCAGGCCTTCTTTGCATTTCCAATTTTAATTGCTCCATCATTGGTTGCTATGCTTTCAGAAGCCCAGGCCCCATGATCTGGAATTCCCTCCCAAAACCTCATTTCCCTCCTTTAAGCAAACGGTCATTGCCAGCATCAAACCCTTCCTTCCCCCCCATGGTGGCATGGTGCCAACCTGTGCCATGGGGCAATGCCAGGGTACTGTCTAGCCATGACCCACTCCCTTGGGATTCCCACGACTGGTTCAAATCTGGATGTATGTGTTGTAAATCCTGCTGACGTGACGTCACACCGTCGGGGTTTGTAAACACGGAGAGAGGAGCCGGATGTACTAAAATTTATCATCATGAGGTCCTCACCCTTTGTAGGCGTGAAGCTCGCTAGGTCAGGGGTGAGGGACAGGGGAAATTGCAGAAAATGATCACGCCAGAGAGAATCATTTTTCCTAATATCACATACTCACTTCCACCACCTTCCGTTGGGAAAAAGATACAAAAAAGTCTGAGGTCACGTGCCAACTGACTCAAGAACAGCTTCTTCTCAGAAGACTTCTAAATGGGCCTACCTCGCACTGAGTTGATCTTTCTCTACACCCTAGCTATGACTGTAACACTACATTCTGCACACTCTCCTTTCCTTCTCTATGAACGGTATGCTTTGTCTGTATAGCGCACAAGATACAATACTTTTCAATGGAAACTAATACATGTGACAACAATAAAGCAAATAATTCTCTCCAGTTTTTCAGCACATGTGGCCATTCTCTCTGGCTTATTTGGTAGCATGACCTTTTGGAGCGTTGCCCTTTCATCAGGCACCCTCCCAGACTCACCTGATGAAGGGGCAACGCTTGTGCTACCAAATAAACCTGTTGGACTTTAACCTGGTGTTGTGAGACTACCTATTGTGCCCACCCCAGTCCAACGCCGGCATCTCCACATCATGGCTATTCTGACAGTGAACACGGACTCAACATCACCTTCATTGTGTTTTGTAATGCTGCCATTAAACATCTTGGGATTTTTAATTATATTTGAATACTGCCTTTAAAAGTGATTGTGCCTTATAAAACAAACTCCAAATTAATTGATAGAGTAGATTAGAATGCTGCCTTGTACAGGAAAGAAGTTAATTATTGGTATTGCTCTCGTGAGACTAGGTTCAAAAGCTGCCAGCTCCTACAGTTGAAACTAAGAATAAATCTATTGGCCATTTCTTGCTTTGCCTCTGGTAAAAAGTGATCCTGGTGATTAGTTGAGGTAGCAGCCAGTATGTATTTTTCTGTTCAATGCGCTGATAAAGTTCCTTTGCTAGAAGTTGACTGGGTACAAGTACCTGACACCCTCCAATCCTCACTACAAGAGGTTAAGAACCATAGAAAATTACAGCTCAGAAACAGGCCTTTTGGCCCTTCTTGTCTGTGCCGAACCATTTTTTGCCTAGTCCCACTGACCTGCACTTGGACCATATCCCTCCACACCCCTCTCATCCATGAACCCGTCCAAGTTTTTCTTAAATGTTAAAAGCATTTACCACTTTATCCGGCAGCTCATTCCACACTCCCACCACTCTCTGCGTGAAGAAGCCCCCCCTAATATTCCCTTTAAACTTTTCTCCTTTCACCCTTAACCCATGCCCTCTGGTTTTTTTTCTCCCCTAGCTTCAGCGGAAAAAGCCTGCTTGCATTCACTCTATCTATACCCATCAAAATCTTATACACCTCTCTCAAATCTCCCCTCATTCTTCTACGCTCCAGGGAATAAAGTCCCAACCTATTCAATCTCTCTCTGTAACTCAGCTTCTCAAGTCCCGGCAACATCCTTGTGAACTTTCTCTGCACTCTTTCAACCTTATTTACATCCTTCCTGTAACTAGGTGACCAAAACTGTACACAATACTCCAAATTCGGCCTCACCAATGCCTTATATAGCCTTACCATAACGCTCCAACTTTTATACTCGATACTCCGATTTATAAATGCCAATGTACCAAAGGCACTCTTTACGACCCTATCCACCTGTGACGTCACTTTTAGGGAATTCTGTACCTGTATTCCCAGATCCCTCTATTCAACTGCACTCTTCAGAGTCCTACCAGTTACCCTGTACGTTCTACTTTGGTTTGTCCTTCCAATGTGCAATATCTCACTTGTCTGCGTTAAATTCCATTTGCCATTTTTCAGCCCATTTTCCTAGTTGGTCCAAATCCCTCTGCAAGCTTTGAAAACCTTCCTCACTGTCCACTACACCTCCAATCTTCGTATCATCAGCAAACTTGCTGATCCAATTTACCACATTATCATCCAGATCATTGATATAGATGACAAACAACAATAGACCCAACACCGATCCCTGCGGCACACCACTAGTCACAGGCCTCCACTCAGAGAAGCAATCCTCCACAATCACTCTCTGGCTTCTTCCATTGAGCCAGTGTCTAATCCAATTTACTACCTCCCCATGTATACCTAGCGACTGAACCTTCCTAACTAACCTCCCATGAGGGACCTTGTCAAAGGCCTTGCTGAAATCCAAGTAGACAACATCCACCGCCTTCCCTTCATCCACTTTCCTGGTAACCTCCTCGAAAAACTCTAATAGATTGGTCAAACATGACCTACCACGCACAAAGCCATGTTGACTCTCCCCAATAAGTCCCTGTCTATCCAAATATTTGTAGATCCTATCCCTTATCACACCTTCCAATAACTTGCCCACCACCGATGTCAAACTTACTGGCCTATAATTTCCCGGATTTCTGTTGGAACCTTTTTTAAACAACGGAGCAACATGAGCCACCCTCCAATCACCCGGCACCTCCCCCATGAATACTGACATTTTAAATATGTCTGCCAGGGCTCCTGCAAGTTCAACACTAGCTTCCCTCAAGGTCCGCGGGATTTATCCACTCTGATTTGCCTCAAGACAGCGAGCACCTCCTCCCCTTTAATCTGTAAAGGTTCCATGACCTCCCTACCCGTTTGCCCTATTTCCGTAGACTCCATGCCCGTTTCCTCAGTAAATACGGATGCAAAAAAACCATTTAGTATCTCCCCCATCTCTTTTGGTTCCATACACAGTCTACCACTCTGGTCTTAAGAGGACCAATTTTGTCCCTCACTATCATTTTGTTCCCCTAACACACCTATAGAAGCTCTTTGGATTTTCCTTCACTCTGTCTGCCAAAGCAACCTCATGTCTTCGTTTAGCCCTCCTGATTTCCCTGTTAAGTAGCTTCTTGCGCTTTTTATACTCCTCCAGCATCTGATCTGTTCCTTGCTGCCTGTACATTTCATACAACTCTCTCTTCCTCTTAATCAGTGTTACAATCTCCCTCAAGAACCAAGGTTCCTTATTCCTATTTACTTTGCCTTTAATCCTGACAGGAACATACAAACTCTGCACTCTCAAAATTTCTCCTTTGAAGGCCTCCCACTTTCCATTTACATCCTTACCAGAGAACAGCCTGTGCCAATCCGCACTTCCCAGATCCCTTCTCATTTCATCAAATTTGGCCTTTTTCCAGTTCAGAACTTCAGCCCGAGGACCAGATCTACCCTTATCCATGATCAGGTTGAACCTAATGGCATTATGATCACTGGATCCAAAGTGTTCCCTCACACTCACATCCATCACCTGCCCTAACTCATTTCCCAATAGGAGATCCAATATCGCATCCTCTCTCGTTGGCACCTCTATATACTGATATAGAAAATTCTTCTGAACACATTTTACAAACTCTACCCCGTCTGAACCTTTAACAGTATGCGAGTCCCAATCTATATGTGGAAAATTAAAATCCCCTACTATCACAACTTTGTGTTTCTTGCAGTTGTCAGCTATCTCTCCACTGATTAAGTCTTTGAAGTTGAGGCTACTTTGAAACTAGCCAGTGTCAAGTGAAAGAAGGAGAAGCCATCGATGGACAGAGTGACTCCAAGGCTTCCTATCCAACACTACATGTGCTGGCCTTGGAAAGGGTCCAGAGAAGGTTCACAAGAATCATCCCTGGAATGAAGAGCTTGTCGTATGAGGAACGGTTGAGGACTCTGGGTCTGTACTCATTGGAGTTTAGAAGGATGAGGGGGGACCTTATTGAAACTTACAGGATACAGTGAGGCTTGCATAGAGTGGACGTGGAGAGGATGTTTCCACTAGTAAGAAAAACTAGAACTAGAGGGCACAACCTCAGGCTAAAGGGACAATCCTTTAAAACAGAGATGAGGAGGGATTTCTTCAGCCAGAGAGTGGTGAATCTGTGGAACTTTTTGCCGCAGAAGGCTGTGGAGGCCAGATCATCGAGTGTCTTTAAGGCAGAGATAGATAGGTTCTTGATTAATAAGGGGATCGGGGTTATGGGGAAAAGGCTGGAGAATGGGGATGAGAAAAATATCAGCCATGACTGAATGGCAGAGCAGACTCGATGGGCCGAGTGGTCTAATTCTGATGGTCTTATTACATACTATTGAGCACACTCAATAGGTTTCTTTACATCAGTAGTGTGATACAAATCTAACATTGGCCCTTCAATTAGTGTTCAACATTCAAGACCAGTGTAATAAGTCTTCAGAGGCAGAAGTCCCTTCACCAAAATCCCTTTATTTACAAACTCTAACAGCAGTACATAGAATGCTATCAGTCAGCAGGCTACTTCTGGGGGATTCAGAGGAACTGACAGTCCCAGTTGGGTTCAAGGCAAAGACTCCCTGATTGGCCCATCAATTGGATCCTTAAATCAGGGAGCTCATTCTTTAATAGGCCAACCTCAATGGCCTGATTGAAGTTATTCTAACCAGTGTTGGAGACTTTGGAACATTTCATGCACTTAAATCACATGAATGTGTCTAACACATCAGTCATTGCTGGGAAGGCCCACTGTGAGAGTGGGGGTTTGGGGCCACTTGTTACCCATGAGCGTATTTGGGGAGAATGCAAGAGTTGGACTTCAATGAGCAACACTAAATCAACACATCTGTCAGTGAACAAGGAAAACAAAACTCAGAACATATACTGACAGCGATATTACAACACAAACAGAACTAAAAATAAACTTAGGCTAAGTGTTAGCTGCCAAATAAACAGTATCTTCACAGATCAACAGATGAATCAGAAGACAGCAAAACTTTGGCTCTACTTAACTCTGACCCAGGAGATCAAAATTTTGTTTCTACCTCGCATGCATTAGTCATAACCGTCGGGGAAGCAAACTGCTGTAAACCTAGGTCTACATTCAGCAGGATTACATTGATAGAAAATCAGCTATTTTTTGGTCATTCATTGCTCAACAATCCCCACTTCAAAATCCTTCCAGAGGGCAGGTTTTGGACCCTGAACTTTTCAACTGAAGTTCAGCAGCACAAGTGAATATAATTCTGGAATCTGTTCGTGGGCAAATCCCAAAGCTTCCAGCACTGCTGTAAGGAGGCAAAATCTTCAGTGGAAGGCAAAGTTTAGTGTGCATATTGTTATCAGTGGACCACCATGTCCATCGTACATGGAGGACAAACACAAAATATTGACAAGGTAATGCAAGAATCCTCAACCACCCACATGAACCAGTGATGACATTAACTGTGGAACACAAGGGAAATACCACCACCCCTGTTTCCAATTGGAGATCAGGTAGAAGCTAGATGATCTTTAGGACTAAAAACAGATGTAGATAGACTGCCCCTGGAAGGTTTTATTCCACTTACTCCTTTTCTAAACAAGCCCAGTCTAGCCAGCGAACCTCTGGGTCTCTTCTCTACACTGCAAACCTAAAAGTTCCTTTACAATAGAATACTGCATCCATTTCCTTCAATAATTAAGCTTGTTATAAGTCCACCCTGTTCACACTGTTATATATTTAAGTGGTTGCATGTTTGCTTTAAGATCCGATCACATGATTTGACAGTGATGTCATTAGGGAGTTGTTTAGTTTCATTTTCTACTCAATATAGGCAAATGCTGCGAGAATAAATGTGTTGTTATTTTGAATGTGTGTGCAAACCGCATCTTTTTCTTTTTGTGCAAAACCCACAACCCCTAACATAGTCAGGACATTACACACACGCACTCAGAATTCCCTTTATTGCTGCAATGTGACTCTTGTCTCCTAATTGGATGACAGATCAGTGGGTCATTGGTTTGGGCTCAACCAACAGGAGGGCTATGTATCAAAATAGCAGACTGATGGAGGCTTAAGGTTTTCCCTCAGGAGAGGAGGCCTCCGCACTCAATACAGCAGCTATAAATGGGAGCTGGCAGATATCAACGAGAGTCAAGACCCCAAATTCAGAGCCAATTTGAACCTCAAGACAAATCTCCTAAGTGGATTATTTTCAAATCAACAAGTTTACATGAAGACCCTCCAATCCCCCAGCAAGCAGACAGGCACACACGAGCAAGAATCTTAATTGCTGACATTCAGTGACTAAGGGGAGAATCTTTGCCTGCTGCTCTCAAACTGTGCACTGTGATTTCATGCACATTATGTATCAAAGGAGTTCTCCCTTCAAAGTTTTAAGCTTAAAAGTGTTTTTTAAAGTTCATTTATTCATGTCACAAGTAGGCTTACATTAACACTGAAGTGAAATTACTGTGAAAATCCCCTCGCCGCCACACTCCGACGCCTGTTTGGGTACATCGAGGGAGAATTTAGCATGGCCAATGCACATCTTTCGGACTGTGGGAGGAAACCGGAGCACCTGAAGGAAACCCACGCAGACACGGGGAGAACGTGCAGACTCCTTACAGAGTGACCCAAGCCGGGAATCGAACCCAGGTCCCTGGTGCTATGAGGCGGCAGTGCTAACCATTGCCACCGTGCTGCCCTGGAGTCCTGGCCAATATTTATCCCTCGTTTAACATCACACAAGCAGATTATCTGGTCATTATATTGTCTGTGGGATCTTACTGTTCACAGATTAGTTTCTTCCATTATCACAATGACTAACCTTCCAGATTAAGGCCATTAGATGTAAAGTTCTATTGGACAGCCTGAGGTTATGAAAGATACAATGCAAAACAAAACAAGTCCCTTTCCAGCATTGGAGGTGGTTCACCATTGGCTGCCAGTGGAATCTTCCGGTCGTGCCAATGTCTATGGTGTTTTGGTTCCTCACCCATCCCGCCACCAGGGAACCCACTGCAGGGGGTGGGGGAAAAAGGGGTTCGCCTTTGGTGGGACCAGAAGATCCCGCTGACAGGAAGGGCCAGAAAATCCCGCCCCAAGTTCTTCCGTGCATTACCTTTACAATTTTAGAGTTTGGGGGCTTTCTTATGACTTTGACTTGTGTCTCTTAAGTAAACAGAAGTAAAAAGTTTTTTTAAAAAGAAGCCATTGTGCAGCAATAAAAATCAACAGCAATTTGGTTCATGAGTCCTGATTGACTTGGGGGTGGCACGGTGGTTAACACTACTGCCTCACAGCACCAGGGAACCGGGTTCGATTCCTGACTTGGGTAATTGTTTGTGTGGTGTTTGAACATTCTCCCCGTGTCTGCGTGGGTTTCCTCCGGATGCTCCGGTTTCCTCCCACAGTCCAAAGATAAGACCATAAGACCATAAGACATAGGAGCGGAAGTAAGGCCATTCGGCCCATCGAGTCCACTCCACCATTCAATCATGGTTGATTTTAGAGTTTGGGGTTAAAGATGTATGGGTTAGGTAGAGTGGCCATGCTAAATTGCCCCTTCATGTCAGGGGGACTAGCTAGGGTAAATGTAAGGGGTTGTGGGGATAGGACCTGGATGGGATTGTAGTCGGTGCAGACTCGAAGGGCCAAATGGCCTCCTTCTGCTCTGTAGGGATTCTACGACTTGGTATGGGCAGCACTTTGTACTTACAGCTCTCGCGCCATTCTGGATCTTCCTTTTCATTTCTCTGCACCATTTCTTGAGCTTCCTTCAAGTTAATGTACAACTGCTGGGTTCTCTCTTCTTCCAGATGCTTGATCTCCTCTTCTTGTCTCCTGCGTTCTTCCTCCTCTTTCCTCTTTGTGAGCAGATAAATTCCATTACTTATTGTGGATGTCCATATAGGAGCAGGAAATAATTCTGACAAACTTTTTTATTCAAATAAATAAAGATTCAGGGTGGTGGAGGGTGAAATGCTCTTGGTGCTATGAAACAGTGCACGATAAAGCAGCAACAACAACACTGTACAATATTATACTAACTAGAACCAAAAACAAGCAAGTGGCATTCACAACGTTTCACAGAATCCCTACAGGACAGGAGGCGGCCATTTAGCCCATCGAGTCTGCACCGACCACAATCCCACCCAGGCCCTATCGTCGTTACCCCACATATTTACCCTGCTAACCCTCCTGACACTAGGGTCAATTTTAGTATGGCCAATCAACCTAACTTGCACATCTTTGGACTGTGGGAAGAAACTGGAGCACCCGGAGGAAACCGGAGCAGACACGGAGGGAATGTGCAAACTCCACACAGTGACCAGAGGTTGGAATTGAACCCGGGTCCCTGGCGCTGTGTGGCAGTAGTGCTAACCACTGTGCCACCGTGCTGCCCATTTAACGCCAATGGTCCAATGACCATTTGCATATCAACTTCAAAGTCTCAGGATCCCTAATTAACTTCATGATTCCATTATTGCCACATTTAAAAACTACTTCTGGCAACCAAAGGACAATTGACTGCTCAGGAAAGTATATAAAGAGTAAGGTGCTGTACAGGAGAATTGGAACGATACAATTGTATAGAGAATTTGCTGGTGTAATTTGACTGAAGGACTTCCACAAGTGCTGAACTGTGGAGGCGAACATTGTGATGTTTAACTTCCAACTAAGAATCCCATTGAGAATTCCTCTCTTTATTAAAGGCCTGAGTGAGGGCGCGATTTCAAAGCCGGCACTTAAAAATGGGCTCGGGCTAGATTTGGGAAAATAATTTAAAAATGAGAACTAAACCCTTCCCTGAGTTTGCAACAGGCCTGTTGCAACATCCTGAATGATACAATCCATATTTCTTCACCCTCATCATGTTCTTGCGCAAAAAATCATATACCCACAATCTTAGATGAAAGCAGCCGCTTGCTTGATTCCCTAAGTAAAGAGACTGCAAGTGGCAATGTTGTAAGAAGTCTCACAACACCAGGTTAAAGTCCAACAGGTTTATTTGGCAGCACTCGCTTTCGGAGTCTCGCTCCTTCTTCAGGTGAGTGAGGACTTGTCTTTATATGCCCTGTTTGTGAACACAAGTCCTCACTCACCTGAAGAAGGAGCTCGAGACTCCGAAAGCTAGTGCTGCCAAATAAACCTGTTGGACTTTAACCTGGTGTTGAGAGACTTCTTACTGTGCCTACCCCAGTCCAATGCCGGCATCTCCACATTGTGTCAATATTTACAGTATCCATGCTGGGGAATATTGACGCACATCATGCATCTCAAACCTCTATACATACAAATTCAAATTTCACAATGCAGACAAACTTCCTTAAAGTTTATATATTAGTCACAAGTAAGGCTTACATTAACACTGCAATGAAGTTACTGTGAAATTCCCCTAGTCGCCACAGTCCGGTGCCTGTTCGGGTCAATGCACCTAACCAGTACATCTTTTAGACTGTGGGAGGAAACCAGAGCACCCAGAGGAAACCCACGCAGACACGGGGAGAATGTGCAGACTCCACACAGACAGTGACCCGAGCCGGGAATCGAACCCAGGTCCCTGCAGCTGCGAGGCAGTACTGCTAACCCACTGTACCACCCATTATATGGAGGGAGCTGAATCAGCCAAGGAGGCAAAAAAAACCGTACCAACAGAAAGGTTACTTCACTAGCAAGTACCAAACATACTGGAGGATTAAATATTCGATAAGATTCAATGAGCAATTGCACCTGGGCTGATGACCATTTTGGGTCTCAAGGTCACCTATGACCTTTCATTCACTTTTGATGCCTGCTGTGTTGTTAATGAGATATTGGGGACAAAACAGCCCGAGATTTTATTTGTTTTCTTACAGCTAGGTTTAAAGTTGTTAAGCAGGATGACCCATGGATTGACAAAATAAAAAAGATCCCTGGCTCTTATCTGGTGAAAGATTAGTGGTTTGGTTGTGTTCAGATAAGCAAAGATACATTCTGGACAAATTTAGGGTAAATAAAAATAGTTTGCAATCTTATCAGGCCAGGACCCCAAAATAAAAATAGACCCAACCCGAATTGCAATGTACTATTAATCTCGTTAGTATAGAATTTCCAGTAAACTAGCTTCACTGAACTAAAATCACAAGAAAAATAGTAAGTGCAAGGTATATCATGTGCAGTTCAGAGCTCTGATCGTTTCGGCCGCACTAAGCCCCACCCACAGCTCGAATGGGACTGGAGATGGCAGAGAGCGTATGGGGCACCTGAAAGCAGATTTCTAAGTCAGATCTGCATTACGCCCAGATTCGGCACTTCGAATGGAAATGGTAAAATCAGGCCCTAAGGGGCAATTTAGCATGGCCAATCAACCTAACCCGCACATCTTTGGACTGTGGGAGGAAACCGGAGCACCCGGAGGAAACTCACGCAGACACAGGGAGAATCTGCAAACTCCACACAGACAGTGACCCAAGCCGGAAATTGAATCTGGGCCCCTGGCGCTGTGAAGTAGCAGTGTTAACCACAGTGCTCCGGTTTCCTCCCACATTCGGAAAGACGTGCTGGTTAGGTGCATTGACCCAAACAGGTGCCGGACTGTGGCGACTAGGGGAATTTCACAGTAACTTCACTGC
Organism: Mustelus asterias; assembly: GCF_964213995.1. Taxonomy (NCBI): domain Eukaryota; kingdom Metazoa; phylum Chordata; class Chondrichthyes; order Carcharhiniformes; family Triakidae; genus Mustelus; species Mustelus asterias. Next base: position 15,608,667 of record NC_135801.1, on the reverse strand, counting down.
GGTGTTAATGCAAGCCTTACTTGTGAATAATAAATAAACTTTACAGACAGTAACCCAAGCCGGGAATGGAACCTGGGTCCCTGGCACTGTGAGGCAGCAGTGCTAACCACTGTGCCATCCTATCACTTTTGGGTGATGATTTTAGAATCAAGACTGCAACAGATATTACACAAATTACAAATCCATCAATAAAATTTAAAAAATTGTAATCAGAGTTTCCCTTTGAAATGTAAAAATGTTAACACCCTTGGTTCAAACACGTGCCATTTTCTATATTAATTACACTTTTTGTGACACCCTTCAGAATATCCAGCTTATTGAAGGTGAACTTAAGCATGCTTTGTCCAAATGAAAGCCTGTGTCAGGAGAAAATTTGTTTCAACTCATTCAGTTACTGTTGGAATTGGAAACCTTTGAACCAGGCCTCACTCCCTGTGTGGCCTTCTATAACCAGACCACACAGTTAAAACCAAGCCACAATATCACAACAGAGAATGGGAACCCAGCATCTGATGAACTGAAGTAACATTTCAGCACAGCACTGGGAGATTGATGGGAGCAGCTAAGTGGCTTCATGGAGCCTCTGACTTGACAATCTTAATCAGAACAACAAAGAGAGAAGTGCTTCGACTGTTAAGACTTCCTGACCTCAAGGTAACCCTGAGTGAATCCTACAAGGTGCACAAATGGACTGGGAGGAGGCACCATCTCCTGGGTTTGGGCTGCTGTGTCTCCATGGGGCAAAACAGCCCCAGGTCTGTCTAGGCAAGTTACTCCTACATGAATCAGTATATGTGGAAAAGAAATAGGGAAAGAAGGCAATGCAAGTTACATCCTTGATCCTTGATATTCCAGAGATGGATACATTCTGGCTGGTTTGGGAGTGGACAAAAAGGTTGCTGATTGCATGTGTGTTGTTATCTAGCAGAGAAACTATCAGGCAGAGAGGGGTCTTCCTCCCTGTCCCAACAGTCTTTTCATACCCACTGTCTGTACTTAGTGATGACCATGTCAGACTACTTTTTAATCATAGAAGTGTGTCATTGGTAAGGCCAACATTTGTTGCCCATCCCTAGTTTCCCTCAAGTTGCTGGTGAGCTGCCTCTTGAACTGTCAGGGTCCCTCTGCTGTAGGTACACCCATAGTGCTGTTATGAAAGGAGTTCCAGGATTTAGGCCCAGTGACAGTGAAGGAACGGTAATATTGCTGCAGGTCAGGATGGCGTGAGGGGGAAAAAAGACGGTAGGAGGAAAGAAAATGGACATGGACAGGTAGAAAAGGAGGGGGAGGGGAGGTGACTGCAGTTTACCTTAAGCTCCATTTGGATTCGTTCATCTTCAGTGGCTGCTTTTGTGGCCTGATCTGCTTCAGCTTTCTTTTCAGCCTCTTTCTGTCTCTTGATGCCTCTCTCTCCCATCTTAAGTGAGGTGGAGAATCTTCGAATCAACTCCTTTTCTTTCTCCTTCCTGTCAAACAAAGAGCTTGTTTTAAAAACAGCATGTCCAGTGGAACCTGTTGTTTGGGCACTCAATTGCTTCGCTAACCTGCAAGAGCTCAGCACGAATCTGAGTATTGGATAGTTGGGCCATCAAGGACAGAAAGATCCTACATTCAAATCCAAGTATATTACAGGACAGCTGTTCCAGAAGGTACCATTCCTGGTCTGAGCACTAATAGTTCAGGCAGTGGAAAGACAAGCCATGTCCCTGCTGCCTGACCAGCCATTACTGCACGTGAAGGTCAAGCAAGTACATAATACGAATGCATTACCCCAGAACCAAATCAAACTGGACACCCACGAGGAACAACACACCCACCCCATGAGTTGGCACACATTTGAAGACTGCAACACAGTTCAAGTCAGGTGGACCCTGAAAATAAGCCAGGAATGGGCCTCTGCACACGCACCAGGATACACCTGCCTACAGTCAATGACCCAATTGAAGTTTACAAGGCCAAGGGGTATGGCTAGGAGAAGTAGGCTTTTGTCCCACCCAAGGACATCAGAAACAGCTGACAGTAGCTGGTCTCTGTGGGGGGAGTTTCCTGGCTTCCTTCACCTCAAAGGATTGTTACTTCCCCATGTTTCTGATGTAAAAGGGAGACTTCAAACTGCCCCCAACTCTTTCATCGTCGCCATTCCCAAAATAAACACAATTCTGGATCCCAGATCCAGTCTCTAAAGCGGGCTTGGATCCAATTCACCAGCTTCAGCCAATTACCCCATGTTACTCGTTCAGCACCAAGCAAACGCCGAGGCCCAACTGATGATCGAGAAGCAAAATTCTTCTACCAAGAGAATCTCCATCCCTTAAAGCTGTCCCATATAGGGTCAGGTGGGGACTGTGCCAGCTACAGTCTATCCCTGGAAGCATCAGCACAAGCTGGGGCCTGGTGTACCGTGCCACAGTACTGTTGAGTGCTGTTCCTGCAGGTTCCTCTTGCTCTTTAAACAGGGAGCCAGAGTAACGTTGTGTGGCCTCAGGCAAGCCTCCTAATTGGTTATTTCCTTTTGACAACCAACACCGTTCCAAGAGCTGTTAAAGAATATTGATGCCTAGACATGTAACAACTAGTTTTATAGGACGAATGGAAGGAGAAAATATAAATATGACTTGACAGCTATCAGGACTTGAATTGTCTCAATTTGAATGCCAATCACGGCAAACACTCAAATCAAAAATTCCACTCACATTTTTCCCACTAACATGGCAAAGTCCCATGCACCCAACTTCCAAGAGAACAGCAGAGACACAACTATCCCTCTCCCAACTGCAAATATTGTACACAACTTTGAAAAAAAAATGTATTCATGCAGATCGGACTCAGTCGAGTCTTTTCGCTGCATCACTGGACTGGCTTCCTCACTGCTGATTCTGTTTGGCACTGATAAATATTGCGTGCAGCTCAAGGCCGCAAAAAAAATTGGAGCGAGGGAGATCAGGTCGTAATATTGGGGGGGGGGGGGGGGGGGGGGGGGGGGAATGAGAAAACGGAAGATCATTTTAAAATGCAACATTATTATTTTAAAAAGAAATGACTACAGGGAAAAAATAAAAGTCACACCAGAAAATGCATAACAAGCATTTGAACATGGGAGCAGATATCAAACCAAAAAAAACTTTCCCCCATCCCACTCCCCAAATGTGGTATTCACCAAATACTGTGGACCAGATTGCTATTAAATAAAAAGGTTGAGATGTAACAGTTTCCAAAGACTCAGGACAAAATACACGGATTGGCAACCGCAAAGCCAGTCACCGCAAGTGTTAACCAATTCAATTATTTCACAATCACACACTGGTACCAGTAAAAAACAAAAAACATTGAAGTTAAGCGCTTCGGACTCCTGCTTTCATATCGTCACTCTCTTCCCTTGGAGGATAATGAGAAATATTGGAACAACTTGCTGGCTGATTAACAGTCTGCAGGCCATGGATGTGAACACTCCTTCCATAGCTATCTTTACACTAGCTGATTAAGTGTACACAGGAAGGGAGTGTCTTATGGGCTACCACTACCCAGATAATGGAAGGGTGCAGAGCAGTCACCACAAGAGCCCAGTTGGATATCAACAAACAATTGAAAGCTGCCTGGCTTCAAACTTTCTGGACTTTCTAGACTGGGGCTTGAACCATATACTATCTGACTAAGAAGCAGGAATAGTACCAGTAGGCCAAAGGCTCATACTAGACTTTCAAGGAAGAGCTACAGTGCAATCTGGCAAACCGTGTACACAACTAAAAATAATAATCAAACAATTTTTTAAAAATTCAATTTATAGGATGTAGGCATCACTGGCTAGACCAAAATCCCTAGATGCCCTTAAGGTGGTGGTGAGTTGCCTTCTTGAACTGCTGCAGCCCCAGGGGTGTAGGTACACCCACAGTGCTGTCCACCACCAACCCCCCCTCCATGGCATTGATAGTGGGGGATTCAGTGACAGTAATGCCATAGAAAGTCGCGGAATGATGGTTAGATCCTCTTTTGTTGTGGCTGGTCATTGCCTGGCATTTGTGTGGCTCGAATGTTACTTGCCAGTCTAAGCCTGGATATTGTCCAGATCTTGCTGCATTTCAACATGGATTGCTTCAGTATCTGAGGAGTCGCGAATGGTGCTAAACATCATGCAGTTATCAGCGAACGTCCCAACTTCTGACCTTATGATTGAAGGAAGGTCACTGATGAAGCAGCTGAAGATGGTTGGACCTAGGACACTAGCCCGAGGAACTCCTGCACTGATGCCTTGGATCTGAGATGATTGACCGCCAATCACAACCATCTTCCTTTGTGCCAGGTATGACTCTAACTAGTAGAGGCTCCCCCCCAGATTTCCAATGACTAGTGTTACTCGGGCTCCTTGATGTCACACTTGACCAAATGTTGCCTTGATGTGAAGGGCAGTCACTCTCACCTCACCGTAGAGTGGAACAGCAATTGCATCCTTCATTGCAACAAATACATAATTGGTTTCATATTAATTCTGCAGCGCTAAGTACTGTGGCTCAACAAATGAATGGTTTCAAATCTACAACTGGCCTCAACAGATCAGCAACACAACATTTCTCATCTGTATCTACAAAATCAGAGTTTATTTTGGGGAAATGGGTTCATACAAGAAGAGAAATCTTTTTTGCAAAGCCTCAGGTCTTTGCTGTGCCAAAATCTGAGTAATACAGGACAGATGTTAGAGAATTACAATTATTGACCTGCATCCAGGAATAAACTTGAAAGAATTTGAGTTTGAGATTTTTCATGAAAAAGATGTGCTGGTTAGGTGGATTGGTCATGCTAAATTGCCCCTTCGTGTCAAGGGGATTGGTGGGGTATATTTACACCACCAATCCCACCCAGGCCTTATCCCCATAACCCCGCATATTTGCGGGGTTATGGGGATAAGGCCTGGGTGGGATTGCTGTTGGTGCAGGCTCGATAGGCCGAATGGCCTCCTTCTGCACTGTAGGGATTCGTTAGGGCAATATGAAAGTCGGGACTAAAACACCAATTGGTTCTTGCACCAAGTTATTTTTCCTCTTCCATGCTCTTCTCTTAGTTTTTCCAAACTTTGCACCATTACCCAACTTAGACAGCAGGGATGCAGCCCAGACAGTGGGAATATCGAAGATCGGGGCTCTAAATGACCCAGTCGTATATCTTATCCGTCAGGAGAAGGATGTTCTCTCAACACTCCACACCCACTGCTCAATAACACAAGTTGGCCAGTCCTAGCAATAGTAACTCACTGTGCATCAATAAATCAAACTGTTGTCTTACGGGACAACTGTCAGTATTACATTTCAGTTAGTTGCCCTTAGATGTAGATGTTCTATCCCTCTTGTGAAATACTTTTCATTAACCAGAGGTTAGCAGACTAAATCCACCCAGATTGATGTGGATTTTGCATATTAATCACCGTTTTAAAAGTCTGAGACTTGAAATGTGGAGGTTTAGTTTCCATCTTAGCCAAAATCACCATGAACATGGGAGGATTTCTGACATACAAAAGACCAGTCGAGACTCTACTATATTTTGTCCTTTGAGGACAGTTCGAAAAGATCCTTCTGGCACAGGTTTAATTCTAGTCACAAAGGGCTTTGAATAAGGTTGTTGTTCTAGAAAGGGACATGGGAATACTTCATACCTCAGTTCTCCAGCCTCTTTTTGAGCTTGTTGTCTTGCTCTGTCTGCAATTATTTCATCGCAAATCTGGTCGTAGGGTTTGTCGCCAGGGCCCTCACCCATCACCCAGACCCACACGTCATTGTCCGCTGCCAGCAACCAGTTCACTGATTTCCCATTCCCTGCAAACGAAAGAGAGCTTGAAGGCCATTTTAAACATTCGCTAAAGGAAAGCAGAGAATTGTGCATCAAGGTCTTTCACAGCGCCATTTCTCAAATACTACAGCTGAGAGTAGTATACCAATGCAGGACATGCTAAGCTTACCAATGTACCAGTGCATGGCATATGCCAATGTGTTGGATGGGCCTGTCACAAAGTGTACCGACACACTGGGTTTAGCTGCTCAGTTTGAAGTGGCAAGAGATAACGTGGGGGTTAGGAAGGGGTGGTATTGGGAAATGAGCCACTCAGCATTGCAGGACACATTTTCTCCACTAGCCTGTAACCCTCAAGTTTCTCCCCAATCCCAGTTACCACAATCCCGTTTTCATTTTTCCTTTCAGGTGGGAGGTGTGACAGGGGCAAGGCCTGAGGGGTGCTGTAGGCTGACTTCGATGATGGAGGTGGTGTGGAAAATATGATGTGCAATCAGTCCTTGGTACCTCCCACCCCCAAACAAGGACTTGCCAACCAGAACCATCCAAAAAAAAAATCAAGCAATGTTCTAACTTGGTAATTGCTCCCAGGTATTTGCTAGTTCGAACAGTTAATGGTTGTCTCAATGCTTTCCATTAAAACTGTTTGCCACGAGTGCACAATAAAGCTTTTATTCCCCACCTTAGGATTTCCCTTGATGAATAGCAGCGACATCATCTGATCTTAGATGAATTCACATTACAGATTTTGGAAAATCATCCCATTGTAAACAGATCTTGGTGAAAGAGGCATCTATACCGATGCCTCAAAATACCCCTTTGAAAGTTTAATGAAAAGGTTTCCTTCTGCAGAGTTCTATCTTCCCTGCCTCTCCTGGCGATAGCAAATTGAGTAACAGA